>NC_079335.1:16810380-17122130 GCF_029582105.1 Oenanthe melanoleuca
ATCTTAATTTCAAAGACATTGAACTAGAAGGACCACTAAGATTAAAGGAAGTTCTCAAGAAGACAAAAAATGCCTTTGCTGTTGAACTTGCTGTTGAAACTTGCCTATCAGGCAATTGTCTAATTCCTTCTTATCACTCTTATGCTGGAGTTTTGGCAGATTCCCTGATATTAGTCTGTACTCCTTCCCAAGCTTTTGGGCCTCATTTTCCTGAACCCTTGAAACAGAATTTCCTGATGATGACTTAAAGAGGTGAGTTGCTTACAAAAGGCATTTTTCTACCTGCTTTAAATTTTGTCTTCCAGTGTAACTGAACAACCACAACTTCTTATGAACTGTTTTGAATAATGTTTTCACCTCTTCAACTACACCATACACTAAACATGCCTGTTTTCTCTTCTTTTTTTCCCTTCTTTTCTGTTGCTCTAGCCTTTGCAGGATCACTGAAATTTTAGCTATCAATTCAACAAAAGATTGCAACGTTACATATACTGGGGATCTGTATATGTTGTCCTTATTTAGAGCAGGTGAAAAATGTAAGTGAATTCATACATTAACTAAAAGGGGCAGGAAACATTCAATATCCACACTGACATATCAACACTCACAGTGCTATATGAGCAGGTAGGACTCTCAGCTGTGAGAGAAAACTACCTCACTATCTCCAATTCAAGAGGGTGAATAAAACTTAGTATAAGCTGCTTCATTTTCAAAAAATATATGCATTGAAGTTAGATGAGAACGATATGGAAGATAAAGTATTATTAATATTTTCCCACATAGAATCTGCAAATTGCATTTAATAGCACTGCTAATTCTAACATGAAAAAAAAAAAAAAGAAAAGAAAAGAAAAGGAAAAAAAAAAGGGAAAAAAAAAAAAAAAAAAAAAAAAGGGAAGGCTTGGGGCAATACCCAAAGCTCTGCAAACCATTACATGTCATGTTAACACCAAGATATGAGCTAGAGATATTTGACAGCTTCCTACATTAACTACATTAACCCCTGTGCCATAGGTGTAGGGTGATATTTAGACTGCTGTACCAATATGTGAGGAAGAAGCAAGGACTTGCAAAGGTAACCAGCTCATGGAGAACTATTGAAACCTCTGTTTCTGAATGCGTATCACATCCTACTATCAAATGCTAAATAAAAGAAGTGAGAAACTGGGATTATAGAGAATAAGGTCTAGTATTGTGGATGGCTCCCAATATCAGGATATATCATTACTTGATGGCATGGAAAAGACATAAAGATTAATAATGTTACTATTGGTACATTAATCATTTTCATCATCATTAATCATTAATTATTTTGTGGTGGTGATAGGAGCTGACTACAGGTAAATATGAAGTTTCCAATGCCAAAAGGAGAGCAATTTTATTTATAAATTGTGTGAAGAATTAAATATTTCAGTATAAACATTTGAATAATAGAAGTGTGGCCCATCTGTCAAGATGCTGAACTTCCAGAGAAGAATCTAAGCTACCTCTGTGCAGACATCTTTAACTGAGATACTTACTGAGTTTCCTGTCAGTCAGTCAGAAAGAGGTACATGTGGGAAATCATTCAAATCAGCTGAATAAAAATGTTGAAACCAGGTCAGAATAACTGTCACCTGAACACAGTCTCATTTTACATAAGCCTTTTTTGCATGATTATTTTAAATAAAGTACTGTTGGCTAGAGAGGAGAGAGAGGAGAATACTGATTTGATTTTTGTGACCCCTCACTTCCAAAATTGCAAATAATCACTCGGAATTGTCTGTAAGATATGGTAATTTAGCATGGCTTACTCAAGGGATAAGGGAAATTCTTACTGTTCTGGTATATTTTTGTATCTAAAAGAGACAAAGATCCAGAATAAACTCTGTCTGGGTCAGGTGAAAAAATATTAGGAATATTTGAAAACAACATTATATTACAATAACAACATAGACCTACAGTCTGTGGCTTTCACAGGTCCATTAGGTCAGAATTTGACATTACAGAATTTTTTGAACCATAATTGTATGTAGCAATTTTTCTTGCATCCATTCCTTTACTCTGGCAATCCATGGCTCACCAGGCTTTTCGGTGCAGTTTTTTTTAAGTTTTGTTTAAAAAATTAAGTCTAAGAATGCTTTAAGAACAACTGCAAGCCTCTATCAGATTTTAAATGCTGCTAGTATCAGCAGTTGAAAATAATCCCAATGAACATGTGGATGATGACAGACACAAGACAATCCTATCTCCAGGAGCTGAATTTTTATTCCTCTTGCCAAAGGGGAGTCTGCATTGGCAGCTTTTCTACTCCAGTGCAGGTGTTTTCCCTTCCGCCCAGGGCTGTTGGGCATGACAGATGGATCAATAATGCAAAAAAAGCAAATTCTAAACTTAGAATTTAAGAGTGTTTGATTTTGATTTCTGAACAGGAAAAACAATTTGCTTATATTATTTTGATTATCTGCAGCTGCTTTATTCTTCTGTTTAAGGATTTTAAGTTGGGAATAATTTTATGTTACAACATAGATTCTAAAGAGAGATTCTTCAAACACTGAGTAGCTGTTCTGCAAGATCACTTTGCTCAAAGTAAGATGTACACCATCTGGCAGGTGTCTTGTACCTGTCGTTGGGGATGATGATCAAAATAGAGACACTTTTTGGGCAAGGTTATAATATAAGTATGTGTAAGTCTTCACTGCTTGGGATTTAGAGGTGCCATTTTTTACAGATTGTCTCTTGCATTTTGTTTTTTTTATCAGCCCAAATTCTGAGATCTCATCCCAAAGACAATATACAGAAACTGTTTTATTTAATTCATGTGAAATAAGTTGTCTAATCTAGTTAAACTTCTGTGGGTCAGAGCTTTGTTATGAACTTTTTCCACATTTTTAATGACTGAAATCTCACCTGTCCCAATGCCAGTGTAGATGTTCTCTTTTCCTTCTTTCTAATCAGCTCTCAGAGACAGAGATATAAATAAATTTCTCACTGGAAGGTTCCAGTTATAGACCATGATGTAACAAACAAAGGAATTAACAATTTTGAATTAAAGATACAAAACTTTAAATGTAACTTTCCAATTACTATTTGATCTTTAATCAACTGTAGGGTAAGCATAAAATTGGTATTAGCTAACAACTCTCTGAAAATATCTATTAATTGCAATCTTCAGTAGAATATTTTAATTCCACTGAAATCTCATATTAGCTCCCATTTCTTTAGCATTCATTGTTTGAGCTTTTTGCATTATTTAAGTTGTCTATGCCTTTTGAATATACAAGCTTCTTTGGTGTGTGTCATGACAGATGTCAGACAATATAGGTATAAAATGAAAATAATTTTTGATTATATTTTTCTAGACTAATTTCCTTCCTTCCTAAACTAACTTCACTCCTTCCTTCCTTCCTTGTCTCCTCTACACACAGAAGTCCAAAGAGAAAGCTCTTCTGCCACTTTTTTGTATTTTGTGAATTTGTATTTCTTGTTGCATAACAAATTCTGTGAATTTCCATGCAAATGTAGTTAAGACATATTGAAATAAAGGGCTCTAAATTTTTATATCTGTCACACATTTTCTGTGTGTCCTGGGCTGAACCAATATTGCTGTTTCTTCTTTTGCCCTAATAAGTTTGTCATGCTATTTTTTGTAGACCCAACTCTTTTGTTTTATTCTGTTGGTAACATTTCGAGTGTAAACATAGATTCCACATATTCAGCTTCTCCCACCAGTGTCCTGCATCCAAAGCTGCAGGAAATATTGGAGGTCAGACTTGACACTAAGGTTGAATACCAACTCCTTGGGTCATCCTATACAACCTTCCCCCCAAATCCCAACCTGCCACATTACGAAAGTCATCCTTTGTGAAATAGCAGAAGGAACCTATTTCAGCCTGGGTAAATTAATTTGGGTACTTGTCTATTCATGTTGAAGAATTTTCTGATTTAAGCCTCCAAGTTAAAATAATATAGACCACCACATTGTTTTTAATGCTTTCAAAATATGGTTGTAATGTATTAATAAAATGTAAAGATAAAAATTCTAACAGAAAATACTTAACTTTTTCAATATATTTAAAGGTATTCTATGATATGTTCCTTAAACAATCATGTTGATCTAGCAAAGTTATTTTCTCAGTTTTCTCTGAAATTTAGTAGCCAATTAACCAAATTGCATTGAGCATTATCTAGCCTCATCTGAAGCACATATTTTACATGAGCTGTAGAGACTCCTCCTTCAGGACAAAACACAGTAATATAGGTATTTTTACTTCAGTGCAAGAAAACAATTTTTAAAATTATATAACATAGAAGTAACGCTTTGGATAATTAGCTGATGTTTTAGAGAGAAAATTAATCGGTTTGGTAAACAAATATCATACATACAATTATGTGGTACTTGAATGCCTTGGCTCACTAGTCTGGAAAAATAAATGAAAAAAAAAGGAAAATACTTTGGAATAAAAAAATGGAAATCCAACCAAAAACTTTAAATACCTTCAAAAATATAAGTTTTTATTTTTCTTGTTTTGAAAGTCTCAGGGTAACATGTCATTTCAGTCAAAGAGGATTCAGGACTTCAAGTTGAAGATGGAAATTTAAAGTGGAAAGCAATTTTAATCATGTAGCTGTGATAACAGTTCTGCTTAAATATTTTGAAGATGAAACCATTTAAGCTTACTGAAAAGTTAATGTGGATTAGAAAGTCATTGGATCACTTGTGATTTAGATTTGCAGGATGTATGTTTTTCACAGTGGAGATGACAAATCACAGTTATTTTGAAACTTTTGACCAAAACAAATTAAGATTTAAATGTAAGGAATTAACAGTCTGAGAATCAACTGTGCCTTACTCTCCATGAAGGCTGATAATGCTTCTAATAAGCTTAACTACAGCTTTGTTTGATTTATTTTTTTCCCTGCCTTGCTTTGGTTTTCTTTTTCTGTTGGGTTTTTTCTTTTTTTTTTTTTTTATTTTTTAGTGGTCATGATGATGTCTGTTTTTTGTTTTGGTTGGTTGACTTTTATACATTTGTTGAACACTTCCCTGTATCCCACCTGCATCTAGGCTTAATGAATCTCAGGCCATTAAAATTTGGTCTGAATTTGAATGAAAGTTTGCAAGAGGAGAAGAAATAGGCAGTGGATATTTGTGGAAATTTGACAAACATCATATCTAGGTGGTGATGTGCTTGCAATAGGCTCTGTGTGCTCCTTGCCCACTACAAGTCACTGGTGAAAAACACAAGTAATTCAAATCATCACAATAATAATCATGTTGGTGAACTGACATGTTAAAGATGTTAAAATTAAGCATGTATTTCCACTGCTGTATTTTTTATATATTTTTTTAGGCAATCATAAAGACTTACTGATTAGATCTCTAGACATCTCTTGTCTAAATATTGATGTAGTAAAGTCTGGTAATTTTTAGTTGATAAAACACTGTATGGTCCTTCAAAAGGAGAAACAAAAAATGCCTAAAATAATATTTTTGTGACTTTTTTTAAAATCACGTTTGAGTGCGTATAATTGTTATGTAAAAAAAAAAAAAGTAATATTTCAATCATCATAGTTTGATAATATATACTTAACCAAAAATTTGACATATTCTCTTGGTCTATAAGCAGTGAAAAGAATGCAAGCTGCATAAAGTTTCTATAAAAGAAGATATAAGCCATTAAAATGTATGTTCTGTTATTGTTGAATGAGAAACTCACTAGTTAGTTCTAACAGACTGACAGTTTCTGGGATGAAATTCAAATGTAGATGAGAAAATACCTCTTTGAAATCTTTAGACCTGTCAACAAACTTAGTGAAGTTGTACAGCTGCAAAGCACTGTAAACACACTGGAAATAATGGTTTAATGGCAGTTTCTGTGAGAATCTATCCAGAAAGAAAATGAAATCTCTTTAAAGATACTGAAGAGCATGTCTAAATAACCATAATACACTCCACTGCCTTAATGACTTCTATAGTCACATAGCTTTGGATCCAATATATTGTGGTTATTAAAAATCTGTTCTTACATTCTTCTCTGCAAACACAGATTGCAAATGTGATTCCAAATAAACTGTCTACATAGTCTATGAAAGTTTAGATTGTTATCCATATAACCTTTCCTTATATATTATATATGTATATATTTATATATTTAATCCACTTGACAGCTCTAGTCACAGGACTATGACTCTTTTACTGCATGCCTCACAGGTTTTTATTTCATATTGCACATTAAGTGGAAAATTTGATTGATCCTATTGGCAATTCTAGGTACTCTGGGGCAAGCTACAAGCCCACAAGGTTTTTCTTTCAAAATATATAATATATTGGAATGAAAACTGGATGAATATCCAGACCAAAAAATGTGATAATCAGTGTCACAAAGGCTAGTTGAAGACTAGTCAGTAGCAAGGTACCCTGTGGGCCAATACCACATTCAATTCTGTTTCCATTTCATTTTAATTTTCATTAATGATCAGGATGATGAGACAGAGTGTGGCCTCTGCAGGTTTGCAGTTGACACTAAGTGGGAAGAGTGGCTGCAATGTCAGAGGGTTCTGCTGCCATTCAAAGGGACTTTGACAGGCTGGAGAAATGGGCTGACAGCAATGTCAGGAAGTTCAGTGAAGTCCCACAGCTGGGGAAGAACAATCCCGTGCACCAGAGTATGCTGAGGGTTAACTGGCTAGAAAACCACTTTGCAGAAACAGCCCTGGACCTCCTGGTGGATCCAAGCTGACCATGAGTCAGCAATGTGCCCTTGCCACAGATAAGATGTCAAGATCCAATTAGTGAGAGATGGCTCTGCACAAATTAAACTGCAAACCAGACCACATGCTGAAGTCAATTACACAGACACAATAAAAGTGAGGTGGACAGGGAGAGAGAGTGAAAGGCACAGAAAAGGATGGGGAGAGGCTGAGAGATCAGCAGAAGATAGTCACCATCCACAGATCTGTGGTGTACCAGTGATCCTTCTTCACCTGGTCTTCTTGGTAATGGGGGTCCAAGGTAGTTCAAAACTTCACTATTTGTACATTTATGCAAACAGAAGGATTAATGCTCATTAGCTATATATTTCCCTTATTCTATTGTCTAAGTGATTCTCTTGTTTCTAATGCTAATTAGTTGAATGCTCAGTCTTTCTCTCCTTTTGAGTGTTGGTTGTGAGTAGGTGGTTACAATCTTCCCCTTCCAGAATTGCCTTTTGCCCAATCCAAGCTGATTCAGCACAATAGCAGAGTTGATTTCCTCATGGCCCATAACTTCTGCCATTATCAGCAATACTTTCTTGTTCCCCACCTTTGTTTACCTACCCCTAGGTCTGAGATAACAATAGTTACCACATTTATCTTATCTCAAGTTCCCATCACTGGTGGCTTAAGGGGGTGAGAGGGTTTTTTGGTGGTCACAGGTACCATCTGTCCCATAGCTATGGATCATTTTTGTTTGACCAGTGATATGTGTACAGCCAGTTGCTTCTTTACACAGTTTGCCCTGGTGTGAATTTTGTGTGCATGCATTATCAGGGTGGGCTAACCAGATCTTGCCTCCCCAGACCTGGAGTTAGCACCACCTTTCCTCTCCTTTCTGCACTTACCTCATGCCAAAATCCTTCTGTGGCAGCAGTGTTTGAGACAATTGTGCTCTTTAAGTCCTTACAGAAGGTAATGTTATACTGGGCTGCATGAGGAGGAGTATGGGTAGCAGTGTGGGAGCTGATCCTTCCCCAGCACTGGTGAGGCCACACCTGGAGTTAAAATAGCAAATAATAATAATAAATCATGATCCTTGTCAGTTTATGTGTAACTAACAATTCCCTTGATCCTGAATTTACAATGCATTACCCTGATCAGAAGGTTGGTTTGTTTGTTTGTTTGTTTGTTTGTTTGTTTTTAATTTACACATATAATTTATTTTGCTGATCAAGACATTGAATACAACTTCAAGAGAAAAATGTTTTGCACCCTTTGAAATCCTGTGCATCAAAGACTGCAAAATTGATATGAGCTTTAGAACATAACTGCATATATAATATGCAGCTAATTTCTTAAGAAAGCATATGCTTATGTTCTTGCTTTTTCATATCTGAAGACATTTCATAAAAAATCAGAAGTAGAAAATTTGTTACAAAGCTGTTATTTTTCTCCTCAGTATTCTCCTCAACCAGTGTAGATACCAATTATCTTCTTATGTTAGTAGGATAAAAACAAGTCTATGTCACCATCTTTTCCTGCTTCTCACCTCTGGCAGAAGCATATGAAGAATACATTATACTTAAAGATCAAATTCCTCCTGCTCTTGAAAGATTGGTCAGCATTACTAGCAATGATAGTGTTTCTGTTCATAGATCTATTTTACCTTTCTTTAAAACTGATGTGTTAGGACAAAGGAAAAAAGTCAAACATCCCAGGCGAAATGTAAGTAACAATTTATTTTCTCTTTCTGTCTTAATTGGTTAAATTTAATTTTGAAGTGATTTTTAGTTCCTTACAGCTCTAGAATTAAAAGATTTTTTCGATGCTATTTCATAATAAAATATTTACACAGCAAAATTCTTTGCATAGAATGTAAATAAAATTTCAGTTCCTCTCCACATATTTTTTATTTTAATTAACAGGAGAAAAGAAAACCACATGAAATTCCTTTTGCATGATGCACAAAAGGAGATACTGAACTTAAACAACAAATGCCTCATTTCAAACATAAGCAATCATCAAGGAAAAAAGATTATAGCTGTTTTCTAGAAATATACAAATGTTTATTCCTCACCTATCTTTATTAATTTTGTTTTTTCATTTTCACTTAGAAAATATTCTTGCTTTCCTTTACTCATGGATATCCCAGCTCATGATGTCCCCAGATATGGGTACTGTATTTTACTTTCCTCCTGTGGTGCTTTAAGAACATTTACTTCATCACCCTTTGCCTCCTGCAGCTCCTGACTGCATCCTATTCTTTTGTGTCCTGTTTCCTCACAGATGTTTTCTTAATATTTCAATTTTTGTAAAGGCTTCTCATGTTCTCAACTGTCCTTTTTCTTTGTCTTCTATATTCTTCTTGGCTTCCTCTCCTGCATTCCATAACTCTGTAAAAAATTACAGGTGTCTTCTATTTATCAGAGTCTTCCATATTTCTTTTACTATGCATATTTCATATTGCTTTCTGTTCTTACAGGACCACTACAACTTTTTTTGGTGTAAATATCTGTTAGGAGTCTGCCAAAAGCAGAATTTGGACAACATAAATACTAAATAAATGCACTTCATGCTGTCAAGGAAAGTTCTCAGTTAGTTGATGGGTTTTTTTTTTCCATGGCAAACTGTGTCTCATAGCTGCATGTATTGGTATATTTCTCACATGACAAAATTCATATTCATAATTACCTGATTATAGAGCAGTCAACTAGGGTTCAGCTTCCATCTAAAAATATAGTGAAGAAAGGGAATATTTTTTCTAGAAAAGTTTTGTTTCTTTTACTTCAACTATAAGTTTAGGTGTGGAATTTGCTATTTAAATAAGCAAATGTTACCAAAAAAAACAAAGTGTCATATCAACTGAAATATAAACCAACACAACTGGTATATTATTCATTATAAAGTGACTTCTGTGAAAAATTCTACCAATGTTACTATTAGGATATCAAATCAAATCTATGCATAGACTTAAACAATAATGTCTTTGAACTATGTGTGCTGAGAATACATCTGAGGATAAACAGATACCTGAACAAATCAAGCAAGCTAAAATCATACTTGTTCTGCCAATCTAGAATAAGGGAACACCAGTAACTAAATGGACTGATGTTAAATTTGGGGAAAATGAAAAAAAAAATCAAATTAATTAAAGATTAAAATTCAATTTCTAGTCCAATTAATAAAATATTGGATTTAATCCTGCCAGTTAGGTGAAAAGAACCAGATAAAAATTGAAAGAGCAATTCAACCAAAATGACATAAGTCAATTCTAAAAAGCAAAAAAGTACTTGAATATGTCACTGAAAACTAAGAAAAATTTACTCATATAATATTTTATGTACTACTATAGTACAAGAACATTATTAAATACCAAATCCTCTGTGTTTCAAATGTGGAAAAAATTCAAGTTATGTAATAAATCACAAAGACTAGGTTTTCAACAGGGGGAAAAATGAATATATTCAAAATATGAATACACTTTGAAGCATCATGACAGTGAAACATAAATGCAACTATTGAGATTACTAGTTAAGTTCTTTTGATGAACTGCCCTTGCATTTCACTTAAGAGGGAATAAGAAATAAAAAAGAGAGCTAGAACTTCTATGTAATCACAGTTCTTTGTGGTAGAAATGAAGAATGGCATTGGTGATCAAAGAGTGCAAAGAAGCAAGCCCAAAAGTCTACTGTTCTCAAGAAAATGCACTGATGCTTGAAGGTTATAAAGCTGCCCAATTCCCAGAGACAGGCAATCCAGGGAGACAATAGCAGAAATGTGATCTTGCAGCATATTTCAGATTGAAAAGGCCACATGTAAATCGATGAATATCCCATTGTGGCATCTTTAAGCTGAGGATTATCATATGACTAAATAATTGATCACTTGTTCATGTTCTCTTTGTAGTGAAAGAATCCATATGAAGAGACAGAATTCCATCAGAAGAGGCCAGGAGAAACCCATCACTGACCTATCTTAGTGTGGTTAGACCATTTATTTATGAGCTGTAATATCTAATAAATATATTACATCTAAAATTTTCAGAGTGGGTATTTCTTCAATGTATTTTAAGTGTCTGATTAATAGATTCTTATGTGAAGATAATGCCTGGAACCCCCAAACAATCAGCAAACAGGAGACAAACCAGAGTGGAATGAATCAGTATATTGGAAGAAGGATAGCACTGCTTTCAGGAAAACCTTAGACAACTAAAATCTAGTAGAACTGACACAAAAGATATGACTGAGAGTTCTTTTGAGAGTTTTTATTACCATTTAAATGTTTGCCTCAGACTTCCTAAAGAGCAATGAGGTGCATATACTCCTTAGTGAATTTAGCCTTATGGTTTTAATTAATACAAATCCTTCACAAAAAATACAGTACACAGAAAAATTCTAAGGGGTTTTCATCCAGCACTTCTACTTTTAGCAGACAGTGCTCTTACAGCATCTCCAAAGGTGCTTCAGATGCATGATTCTAATCACCCATGTAGTAAATCCTGTTCAAAAGTTATTACTGTAATCTCTTAGAACCATTTTGATGCTGTCCTTTACCCACTTCACACATATACTTCCATCTACTTATGAATCTAAAGTGTGTATTTCAGAATGGCCAGTCTGAACAAGGAGACACCTGAGCAGTTATGAATGACAATGCCAGTTTAGAGTAGCTTATTCTCAATTCTCAGCTTGCAGATGCCAGAAGGAGGAAGTTGAGTTGAGCACCTCATATTTTTATAGAAACATTATACAAGGCTTAAAATTCTGCTTGTCAGTTAGTTAGAAATCTACATGTGAGCCAACATGCAAAAGTATTAAAGTTAATGGAACAGAAAATGGAGCTGCAAGACATTAATGTAGAAAATGCCTATATTTAACATTCTGTTCTCATCCGCTCCAGTACCGCAGACTTTTACCTCTAACTTTGAATTACAAATCTCAAAAGTAAAATTGCACAATATCACTTGAACTACAAAGGCACAATCCTTTAAAAGCCATTATATTTTCATTTCTAGGTAACTTTTCAGAACACGTTCAGTCAATTGCTTTGCTTATATTTTTCATACTGTGGAAGTGGTGATTAAAGCCACAGACACAAAAGAAATACATTAAATTTCATTATGTCATGCCTCTTTTCAAAACTTCAACATTATAACATATAGTCTAAGCTGGATGTGTGCTGGAAAGCATTAAGAATCTATATTTCTTAACATTGCATGAGGACTTAACGAGGCAATATTGACTGCTTCAACTGTCTAAATCAATGCTGACTGATTAAAAACCCATTTAGAATATGAACAGACCAATAAATCCAGATACCATGTTTAAAAAAAAAAATTAAAATTTTAAAGTTTTTAAAAGACAGAACTATTTTTTCCTCTCTGGGTGTCTTTTTAAATTTATTAGTCTTCAGGGCAAAAAAAATGTACATAAATTTAAGGAGCTACCACAAGAAAAATTGTTATAAATGTAAAAATGCCAAGGAAAAATCTCAAAGAAAAATTGACAAAATAAATTTGAAGATTAAATAAAAAATTGATTATTAAATGAAAATGAAGATTAATGTTAGTGAGAGACACAGAGAAGTGCACACTGAAGTGAAACTCTATATCAAGCATGATCAAGTCCCAGTTATAAAACTTGAGGGGTTTTAATGGGCTATTCACTTTTCCAAAAGTCTTTTCTGGATGCTTTTTCCTGAATGGTTCTTTAAAGCATAACTACAAAATTATATGTTTCTGAGGACTATACTGAGAAGGTATAATTATTGCATGTGTTAAAAGGAAACTGCAGGAGTCTTTCTAGTGCCTAAGAGACTACAGAACAAAACATTAAAAATTATATTTCAAAGAGAATATTACATATTGCACCTCTTAATTTTGTATCCATATTTTGCTTACAGTATAAATGATAGCAGTCATATTCTGAGGTGAATTAAATATTATCTTAACAAAATAAAGATTTTTAGGCTGCCAACTAATGGGTTTTTTTATACCACATTAAGAAGGAAATGAGAGAAAAAGATAGTTCTATCCCATGGAGGTAGTCCCTGGTGCAGACAGAAAAATGAATAAAATCAGTTATCCCTACAGGAATTGTCTCATTTAAAAAGGATCAGTGAAAAAGCAGCAGGCTGTCATTCAGGCAAGATCTTTGTCATTGTAACTTGCATTTCTCTATATTTACATTGCAGGTGTTTGAATTTAAGCCTGTTCCATTAGTGACTTCTTACATATGGCATCTCTAATGAGAAGTTTCACTGGGTAATCTCTGTCGTGAGGAACAAAATAAATGGGTGAAAACTGGTCACAGGGGCATTCCAAGGTTCTCAGAGAGGGTTTGTTGAGCACCTAGACACCATACTGTGTTTCATCAAAAAGAGAGTGACCAGAAAATTGAAGAGGGTGATTTTTTCCCATTCATACAGCACTTGCAAAATTATCTGGAGAATCAGGCACCATTTGGTCCACCTTGTACAAGGCAGGTGCTGACAATCTGAAGAAAGTCTGGTGAAGATCTTCCAAGGGGGTAAGGGGGTCTGGAACATGTGCCATAAAAGCACTGATTCAACCATGAATTTAAACCTGCCTTAAGCAAGAGGTCAGACCTGATGAGTTTCGGGGGTCTCTTTCAGGAGGAATTTTATTATGATCCTATGATTTGCAGAATGAAAGTCAGATTTCAGATCTTTGCAGGCCCTGCAGAGAAAAAGAAATAGTACCTTGGAGAGAATGCATGCAGGTGAACCCATTCAGTAACCTGTCTGTAGGGTAATTCTCCTTTATTATAGGCAAGAATTACCAGTTTAGGAAGACTGCAAGTACTGCATTTTGTGTAGTTCATGCCTATGAAATACTTGTACAAATCATTTAGACATACTGGAGCAGACTCAGTTTTCCAATGTCCCCAGCATTGACAAGTGCTCACAGATTTCTCATCTGACTTTTGTTGTGGCTCTTATTTCCTTTTTGTCACTCATTTTCTTATCCAGCTTAGCCACGCTGGCAACTTTGACAGTTTGACTGCACCCAGTCCAAGTGAACAAGTCAAGCTTATCAGAAGTTACCTTTTTTTTTTTTTTTCTTTATGCCTCTGATCACAGAACTTGAACTTTTGTCCCTTTATCTTTTATCAAACCAAACTTTCAAATCCTTTGAAGTACAGCAGCCTCGAGAGTGCTGGTATCAGCCTTCCTCAATCACACATGGCTACAACTCTTTTCCCACTGCTCCTTTGTGCATGATGTGGGAAAGCACTGCTTGAATGAGACAAATAGACAAATGTTTCAATGCCCCTTTACAGCAAAACCATAAAAAAGGAAGAGTCTGCTGAGACTCATGCACAAGAAAGGATGTCCTTGAATGATTTAAGAGTGGTCTGACATTATGGATGCAGCACAATTCAAAGATGAATTGAAGTTAGGTATTTAATGCTAGCAGTATCAGAACTGTGAATAGACTTTTTGGCTGAAATCTTGTCTCATTTGGAGTGTTCTTGCTGTTTAAAATTGCATATAAGGTAAAACATTTTCTTCTATTTACTATTTCATCTTTCAGAATGTGTTGTCAGGCAGCATCTGTACTTCCAAGATATTTTCACAATGTCCAGCATCTTAAAGAATTGGCCAGTGCCCTCCTGGAAATATTCTTTATTTTGATGAAGGGAAAACATTATAATAATACATGCAGAAGAGGAAGTTGAACCCATCATGTCTGCTAATATGTAATGCACAAAAAAAAATCAAAGCAGAAGCATATTATGAGCACCTGAAATATGGGATATCTCTCAAAAAGCCACAGACGACACAGACTGATAAAGCTACTGAGGGGAAAAAAAGGAATAACAACACTGATTGGCAATCTGTGACATGCCAAGTGAACAGCAGGAGTGTGGGAAACAGTGTGTGCTTTTTAGAGAAAATTTACTATGCAGAGGTAGACCTTCCAGCTGAGCAGGAATGGAAGCATGAATGTGAAGATTGATGCAGAGAGCATTACTAGCAAGCCTGAAAAACAGTGGTGAAAAGAAAGTAAGGAAAAGAACATTTATACAAAATCTGAGAGGCCTCAGGACAATGAAATCATTGTTTAAATCGTGTTACCAGATCTTTTCTTAGTTTGGCACTGTATTTATCTGTTAAATCAGCATTTTTGAGCTATAGTGGAAATAATACTAACAGACATAAAGGTAAATTTTAAATTGTTTTATGGAGGAAGTCTGTAAATACTGTTCATAACACATGACTCATAACGGGATGAAATGTAATGAAGTATTCTGTGCAATCATTTAAGATAAAGGAATGAGTTTTAATCAAGATTAAAACATTTTCTTACTCCTTAATAAAATGCCTTATGCTTTTCATGTATAGCTCATTTTTTATATTTTCACTTTGTTTGTTGATATGCACCTTTTCATGGACACTAAATTAAAATCATAAATATTTATAGTAGTTACCTGATCATACACTTGGGATTAAATGTAATGGGTTAACATGCATAAACCACTAACAAATATGTTTACACATATAAATTAAAGAATAATTTTACTACAGATATATAAGTATGCTGAAGATTTGTCAGTTAATTAATGAAAATAATATTAATACTAATGAATGAAAAGAAAAATGAAACTTTTTCTTCTGCTTTGTGCTATACTGAGATAATCATGCCTCTGTTTAAGTTAATTAAACAATTATTAATCAAATTTCACCAGGGTGCCATGAAGACATATCAATACACATGACTATGTAAATCCAATTTCGTTATTACAAAAATTCAAAGCATATCCCAGAAGAGTAGATGAAGAACATTTTTCTCTATTTCAATAGTAGAACTGCAAGCACTGCAACCAGAGGGATCACTGTAGAATATTTCACTAATGAGAAGTGTGCATAGGTTTTTCAGGATTAATAAATATATTCCCTATGAATTATCATCCCTTGATTCCTGCCACAGAATGCTATGAGTCCAGATCTGGTCTGATTTTGAGACATCATGGAATACTTTTGTGTGTCTCTACTTCTCAGGAAATTTTTTTTTCTAGGTACTGTTAGACTCAATAGGAGTAGACTTTAATTTATTGATTACATTAGCAGACATTTGAATGCCTCCAGTAAATTATTCAAAACCAGTCTTATCAGTTACAGCTATTTAGGGTTATCTGGTTTTGTTTGGTTGTTTTTCTTGTTTCCTGACAATGTATTTAAATATTGATAGCTTTTGTATTAGTGAGAGCTATGTATAGTTTATAGATAAAGCATTTGGGAACCCTACTATTAGATTTTTATTCTAATAAAATATGAATGTGAAATATCTGTGCATTTATATCCAAACCTATTCAACCATAGACTGACATTTGGTAATCTACCAAACTAGCTACAGAGTCAAACAATTCCTATAGCAAAGTAAAGTAACGAGACAACAACAGCAACCATAATTTTTACATTTGTGAGAAAAATATAAAAATTGTCTCAGAAATGTCCATTTACTGTCAATATTTCAAGCTGGGAAAAGCTGAGATGTCATTTCTTATAAGAGATTTCCAGTCTGAACTATAATACAGTCAAGTTCATCCTATGAAATACATAAGAGAAAATCCTATAATAGAGAGGTAATTCCATGTTCCTTATAACCTTATTCATTGAAGGCATTGATGCAGTAATTTCTGCAATGAATTTGACTATTCACACAATAAATTTAACTACTGCTCAATGTCCAGAGGGAGATCAAGGAGGAATTGTGTCCCTCAGGGGTCCATATTAGGTCCAGTAGTGTTTAATGTCTTCATCAATGACATAGACAGTGGGATTGAGTCTGCAGATGATCTCCTGCTTAGCAGAGCTGCTGACATACCAGAGGGACAGGATGTCATCTAGAGGGATTTGGAAAAGCTCAAGGAGGGGCCCATGTAAAACTCATGAGGTCCATCAAGGCCAAGTTCAATGTGTTGCACCTAGGTAAGGGCAGCCCCCATATCAGTCCAGGCTGGAGGATGAGCAGATCAAGAACAGCCCTGCTGAGAAGGACTTGGGGGTGCTGGTGGATGAAAAGCTGGACCAAGCAATGTGCACTTGCAGACAGAAGGCCAGCTTTTGCCTGGGCTGCATCCAAAGTGGCCAGCAGGTTGAGAGAAGTGATTCTACCCCTCTACACCACCTGGAACACTGAGACCCCACCTGGAATCCAGCATCCAGCTCTGGAGCTGCAGTACAGGAAAGAATGGATCCTTTGGGGTAGGTCCAGAGGAGAACCAAAAAAATGATCATAGGAGCCAAACACCTCCTCAGTGTAAAGAGGCTGAAAGAGTTGGTGTTGTTCAGCCTGGAGAAGAAAAGGTTCCAGGGAGATGTCATTGAAGTTTTTAGTACTTAAAGGGGACTTATAAGCAAGATGGAGGCAGATCTTTTATTAGATCCCATAGGGATAGGATAACAGGCACTGGTTTTGAAAAGAGAGAGTAGATTTAGACTCCATATCTCTTTATGAGTGGTGAAACACTGAAACAGGTTTCCTAAGGAGGTCCCAGCCCTGCAAACATTCAAGGTCAGGCTGGACAGGTCCCTGAGCAACTGGGTCTAGATGAAGCAATCCCTGGTCATGGCAAGGGGATTGGAAGAGGTGACCTCTAAAGATCCCTTTCAACCTGAATCATTCTATAATTCCATTATTTGGTTTCAAAAGAACTAGGTTGCTATAACTAGTTCTAAGGCAAACAGCATCTGGGGAAAACCAGTAATTTCAGAAGAATATAGATCTCCAGGTATGCAATCAATTCAAGAGAAACATTAAACTCTCTGCTTGCCCAGTACAGGACAATGAAGTCATGTTAACACTGCAGATTCTGCAGTATTCAAGAGGTGATGTTAATTAGACTCAGAATAGGAAGCTATGATTTCCTCACTGAGCACAGTCTTTCCTGTACATTTTCAGGGTAATTTTCCGTGTGGCACTCTTTACAACTCCTTCTATTCTAGGTCTTGCCTTTATTCTCTTTGTCCTCATCTGTAAGGTCACTGAAGTAGCAGACTATTTTGTACATCTCCAGTTCTATTCAATAAATAATAAAAGTCAGGAAATGGACTTTCTTTTATATCCATCTGCTGAAGTCCATAAATACTAAGCTTTATTACAGGAAGTTGTGGACATTTTTAAGATTAGAGAGAAAGAAAAAAAATGGGTACCTGCAGTTTGTCACAGAAACTTATGTGTAATCAGAACTGAATACTGAATGAAATGAGTGAAATCTGTACACTGCCTGTTGTCATTGCCTATAATATAATATAATTGTTTTATTGCTTTCAGAAAGGAGGAGGAATAGCTTAAATTTTTGATAATGCAATGCAGAAACTTACAATGATAGATGACTAGTTTGCACATCAAAAAATGGCATGTAAGATAGCAACACGGTTGCCTTAAGATATCATACAAAGACAGTAATGTTTTGTTTTCTTTCTTTTCCCATTTATTCATTTTTTTTTGTGTAATGACAGCCTAAAAAGTCTGAAAAAAGTCACTGTTAAGTTTCAGCAAGTGCTGCCATTTACTAACAATAAATCCATGTGGACTATATTGAGTCTAACCCCATATAGTTACATCCCAGAAAACTCCCAGGCAGAACTGCTTTGTATGTGTGCCAGCTTTGTGACCAGAGGTCAAGTCTGAAAGCTGAACCTGGAGGATTTCAAAGAAATCTTCCCAGGGTACTTAACACCTTAATATTTAGGTCTTTTTCATGAATTAGTATTTAAATGTGGGTCAATAGTTCACACCTGAGTCAGGCATGTGCACCATGGGGAATGGGTTCACTGCCCCAGCCAGGCTGTTTTGCCTGCATCCTTCATTGACAATTTTAAGTAGTTCTTGCTGCCTCGAGTATCACAGATTTTAATAAAAAATAGCATTAGAATTTTTATATCTGTTAACATCTTATGTAAGTACATGATTGCCTAATCTCTGAGAACCTTCTGAATAGATTAATCCCACACAATTTTAAGTGGTATGTCTGTTCTAAAAGAGCAACAACCTTTCATGACCAGTGATTACTGATCATTATAGGGACATTATGGGGATACTACCTTGGATCCTGGGTAAAATCAGATAAAGGATAGCAATGAAAACTGAAAATAGGCATTAAATGCATGTCAAACATACTTGTGTAGCTATTTTCAAATGCAATGTAGATTTGAAAACCAGTGAAGATATAACAAGGTGCAGAGCATGCAGTCAAAGTACAATCCTCTATTTTGCCAAAAGAAATCCCCACTTTGTACTTGTCTTGGCAAAGTGAAGTACAGATTTTAAGGAACAGTTAAAATTTACCCTAGAATGAAGTGCATAAAATTAATTTTAAATTCTGTGCCTATCTGTAAATAATGCTGTTACAATACTCATACACATATTATATAGCTTATTTTCCCAACATGTACCACGAGCACCATGTAAATGTAAATTAATACACTTGTCTTCTTCCAGTATGATCAGTTTGGAATTTCCTACTGGGACCAAGTAGAAATCCCACAAGAAAGTTTAGCCAAGGTCACCCCAGCAAAGGGAGGGTTTAAGATTTATGCTGACACTTTAAGGATATTAAAAGGAAATGTAGATACACTGATGAAGATGCTTAAGGCAGCAGAGGAGAACACTGCAAAGCCAAGAATCAAGTAGATATATTCTGCACCTAAACAATTGTTTCATCCATTATTTCATCCAAAGAATAGGGTTTAAAAAGACTCAGAATTTTAAACTGCACTTCTATTATTTCTAAAATTAAAGTATAAAGAAAAAGATTTAGTGAGAAATACTCAATTAAAAGATTGGGATAAGCAGTAAGGATATCTAGCATTTACCAGAGTTTTGAGCACCTTTTGTTCTAAAAAAATTGTTCACAACAAACAAGAGACAGAAGCCATTTAGTGTACTTCCCTCCTTAAATAATCATCAGACCCACAAATTTGTTTTGCATTTAATTAAATGATTGCACATTACAGTTAAAATGAAAAGCAATTGCCATTTGATTAATATTAAATTAATGGCCTGAGGGAATTCACCTTTGTTTAGACTATGGTATTATTAAGAGAAAAATAATTTTGAAAAAATGCTTGATTTACTAGGCATAGAAAATGTGAAAATATCTCATGTAATTAGATGATCAAAGACAGAGTGCTATTAAATTGAACTGCAAAGCAAGTCAAGTGGGATATGCAGTGATATCAGTCCAGTGACATAAACTCACTGTTGCTAGGAGCTTTTATATCAGCCAGAAATATGCTGAGAAAATTAATTAGAGAAAAATCATTATTGAAGACATAATACCACTGATAGTCATTACCATCATCTAAAAAAGGCCTCATATGACTTTACAAATTTTGTTATAAGTGTGGAAACATGGATTAATCTGTGCATAATAATAGTATATTTCACCAGTTGCTGTCAGCATCCTTAAAAAAATCAGTTATACTCTGGAAATGGAGTAAATTATGGAAATCACTGTCTAAATCAAGCTAATTTGCAAAGACAAAATATTCAGGTTTTCCACTCTAGTTTTGATGTGAATGCTGCTTAAATATTTATCTCATTTGGGTATGCCTCTTGCTTGTTTAATTTGCCTTTGTTGACACACTTGCAGTTACTTTATAATAATTCCATCTCTGATGCCTCTTTTGCTGTCTTAGAGCAAGATTTTATAAGTATTCAGAGTTACCAAGGGAATAAAATTTATTTCCTGTTTCTTCAGAAAATTTGGCCACTGTTGGCAGACAAGAGAGTGTAGAAAGTCACCACTGAGTTAATGGGTTTGCAGCACACTTAACCTACTTTAGTACAAGAAGCTGAATTGTGAGTGATAATTGTGCACCTACATGATCTCTGTGAAAGCTCATCACAGCAATGTTCTCTATACTGGAACAAAAACAAAGTCACTAAAAAGGCATGATTCCCAGGAGAAACCAGGAATAATTAGATCATAAATGCCACCACCATTTTTCCAGAGCATGCAATGAACAATGTACAGGTTTTTCTGGAAATTTTTTCTTCCATGTATATACCTCAGTCTCTTTTTTGAACAAATGAGTCATTATTATCTCTCAGAAACTGTATTCTGGGCTACCATTGCAAACACTGTCAGTACATTTCTAAGCTTTTTTGCACTCTCTCTGAGAGTAATAATATAATCCTAGAAAAGGAAATTATAAGTCATCTAGTTAATTCCCTGGAAGTCTTGTAGTCCTAGCTCCTAGTCAAAACAGGGCTCACAGGATAATTAGGTTAAATTGTTAAAGATCTTGTCCAGCTGAATTCTGAGAACCTCCAAGGATGAAAAGTCTGAAAATGCTTTGAGCAACCTGTTTCATGGTTTAACAACTCTGATTATGAAATTCTCCTTACATTCATTCCAAATCTTTTGTTTATTCCTCTAGTAATTTCCCTGTGAGTCCCTAAGATGGACCAGGCACTACCTTCTCCAAGCACCCTCCTCCTTAAGTCATGGAAGACTGCATTTTTTGTTCATTACACAATGAAAACATTTTGAGATTTTTTTGTTTTTGTTTTTTCCCTTGCGATGTGATGCGTGCACAATTTAAAAAGGGGCTGATTTTATCCAAAACATAGATAACTTACTCTGAGTTATTCTTCTGTTTGAATGTACAGATATAGCTATTGCCAAGGGCACTCATGTGACGTGTTGATGACTTCCATGTCTGTTTCCTTCTTTCTTCCAAGGAGACCAGTATTGAGTGTGAGGTATGAGCCTACCTCATGTATTCTTATCCTGGTGTAACTATTGAGTTTAGTACTCTACTTGATATGCAAATATTTATGAGAACACATTGAAGTACATGCTCTCTCCACAAGGTGAAACTTGACATCATTGTAAAAGCAGACGCTGAATATTTCAATGTTAGTTTTGTTCTTCATCCTTTACCCCTCTCCTCACAGCCAAAGCTTCCAGTGTCACATCTCCCCATCTACTACCACCCATGGGCTTTTGCTTCACAGGATTAGCAATATTTTTTTGTGGCTAAGCTAATTGTTAGACCAGTAGGAATGTTTATCCTATCAGTCAGAAGTGGCATCTCCCAGAGATGTATGTGTTTCATGTGAGCTAGATGGATTGCAACATATTTTGAGGAGGAGAAGAATGGTAGCCAACTTATACCCTTGCAGGGCCAAACTCTAAATGTCACTGCTTCCTCAAGGAATGTAAGTATACTCTTTCCAGTTAAAGAACTCCAGACAGAGAGTATACCTGAATGCTTTGATTTGGTCCTGTTAGCTGTTTAAAACAAACAAAAAAAAACCCAAACAGTGTCCACTTGTAAGAACTTCCATTTTTATGAGTTTTTCTTTAAAGAACAGAAAAGTTGTTTATTAATGCTTCCCTAAAGTAAAAAAGTTCTAAGGAAAACTCTTTATCTTATGCTCCCCTAAAGTAAAAAAAAAAAAAAAAAACAAAAAAAACCAAAATTTGAAGCTGCTGCAATATTGGAAATCATAGAAAGAGCAATATAATATCATGTTATTAAAAAAAACCAATCATGATATTTTGAGGGAATGCTGTTGCCTATTATAGCATTCTCCAATTTAAATCTAGAAGAAAATGTTTAAATTAAAAGGAAAATGTTTCTAATATGGGACTGGTAATGGATTTAGGATATGCCCTGCTTCCTACTCCTAGACATCTGCCCAGTGGCCCTTGGTTGTTATTTTAAGTACATACTTGCATAAACAGATGAGCAGTCTGTGTTAAGGTATTAAGAAATAGCATTCATTGTTTTCTTGATCTATTTTATAAATGTTGATACAGTCATTGAAATGGACTTACACCATCTCAACTTACATCAATTCAGAAAGTGTTAGTAAAATTCTCTGTGGATGGAAAATGAGGTTAAAGTTTGGCATCATCTGTTTTTCTCCTATAGTAGCAGATCTTTCTACCCATGTTTGATGATTACTACAAGAATGATGAGATATCTCAGTGTTAAATTGAATGTATACACATTTATGTGCTACTAAACTTACATAACAGGAAAAAGGAAGAGCTCTGTGGTTAAAGGCACCATGCAAATGGATTTTTAAGAAACTTTCTTACAAGTACTAGACAAATAGAATGCAGACTACAAACTTATATACCTGTGCATAAATTTTACATAAACATACATTTTTTTCACATCTCCTTACAGATACATGCATTTTTGAAGATTTGTATAGGTTCAATAAATTTCTTAGTTAATTAGTTGCAAGCACTAATACTGACTCTTTTCAAGGAGGCATTGTTTAATATTATAATAGTACATCCAAAAACAAGCTTATGTCTGGGATACAGTGGTATTTCCAGCATTATAACAGAGTTTTTTATTATGTGCATTATCAGCTTATGAGAAATTAATTTTTCATTAATCATCAGTTCTACAATCTTCCTCTATGCATATAATAACTTTTGTCACTAGTGGATTAGTGTTACTTTCCATATTTATTCCTGTGATACACACAGGTTATCAGAACTAGAGTGGCTCAGTTGACAGAAGTTGAATTTTCTTCCCAGTAACTTTTACTAAATGTCTGATCATGTTCCAATACATTTAATCTCAAACCTTTTCTCTATGATGTACAAGTGCTAGTATGTCCAACCTACAGGAGGCTTTTAAGGCACATCCATATACAATTTTTTCTGGGAATATGTAAAGTTTTCATTCTCATCATAGCTAAAAGGAGTGTTTCCATGGATATATAATGGCTAATTCAGTAAGCCAAACATAAACTTATCCCAGATACCATTTCTACCTCTTTCTCTTAATTCTTTACATAAGAAAGTTGCTTAAGACAGGTTTCTGAGGTCCACTGAGGGAGCCCTAAAATAGGAGTCTCTTCATAGTTCATTTCTGAACTATGGAATTTGCATTGAGAGGAGTTATTCTTATGGTTTTCTTGTAGGTAGTAAGTGCTCTTTCCTTTCATCATATACTCATATTGTCAGTATATGTCAGTCTGACATCTTTTCTTATGAAAGCAGATGCTTACACGCATGCACAAGCACACAAGTCAATATAGAAATTTTAGACATTTACTTCAGGAATGAACTTGACATTTTACATTTAAGCAAGGCCACCAGGGCCGTCTGAAGAAACTGAAAACTAAGTGGAATGAAAACATATATGTAATATTTCCTTCTTCTTTTGTATTATACAAAGTAAACTGCTGAGTAAATGCGTTAATGAAACACGTAAGACTCCCCTTCCCCTAACCTCTCAAAAACTAGCCAGTAGTAATTTACACTTTTTAAATATGCATGCATGAGATAAGAAAATATTATTTCTATTTTATTTTTAGATTTCAGTGGGTTCTGAATCAGAGATTCTTTTCGGCCATACTAATAGCCACTACATTTCACAGTAAATTTCTTCAATTAGTCCCTAATTAATTAGAAAACATACATTAGGGTTGACAAGCATGAAAAAGTTCTGTGAAAAACATTTCTTTAATGAAACCATGTCCTTTTAAGAAGCAGTGGCCAGTGCTGCACTTTTCTAGACACTGTTTTCAAATTCAAATATATGAAAAAGATGTTATTAATCTTTATATGCAAATCTTTTCTCAGATACTTTAAGGCACATTCAGCCACATAACATAAAATGACAACTAAAGGTTAAATTCTAATTCTCTAACATTTCTACTCTAATGGAAATGCTCACATAAGCAAAGCAAGTGTTGATTCCTTCATTCAAAACTCATCTTTCTTCTCTTACCTATTATGTGGGAAAAAAATGATCTCGATATTTTATTTTAATGTATAATTTTACATAATCAGAAAGATTCTAAAAAGAATGTAAAAAGAAAGGTCAGTATTTTAAATTAGGGTTATTCAGTCTAATATTTTCAGATATATTCTGGTAAGAAGACTGAACAGCAGAAAGCAAAAATAAAGTTGTCACAGACAAATTAGAAATATTGTTTGCCAAATCCATTTGCAACTGAATCTTTTTTCTTTTTAAACCACAATGCACAAAATATATATTATTGATTTGACTGATTAATATTTCAAAACACAGGAAGTTTTTCTGAAAGGTAGGTCCAAATAAGAGGTAAGGAAATTTTAGCTTAACCCTCAAAGGCATTTGTTGTGCTAGAGAGAGCTAGGAGGACAAAAACAAACCATGGATCTAGTTGGGAGAATGAGGAATAAATGGCATTATGAAGCTGATATCATAAGCTTTTTGAGATGGTTGGAGACAGTTAGATATGATGGTAGTAATCTTAAGATGACGACAGAAACATTAAATGCAAAGAAAATCATCAGAGGGAATAAAAAAGTGTTTTCACTTCAGAGCAAAGTACTGAAGACTGCAAATTTGTTCCCATTTCTTTATCAGTTTAATTCTTTGCAATTCTTTTTATCTCTTAGGTTTGAAAATACTGCTGTCAGATCAGTGAAGCCTTCTGCAGATAGCCAAGCACGATTTTTCTTCCTTCTAAATTTAGACTGATTTATACTTATTGATTATGATGCCAGATGGTAAATACTATTAATGACTCAATGCAGAGAGTGGTTTCAGGTGTGAATGGTTTCTCTGTTCTCTCTGGGTTGAACTGATTAACTCTTCACATGACGAAAACTTCCTTGATTTTTTTGCTTTCCTGTGCAATAATAAGCTAAGGTAGTTCAATGTGCAGTGACATTCCTGTGTCATTTCCTCAGAGGTCATGAACTCTTTCTTCTCCCAAACCCACCTGTTACAACCTGTAACAGGCTGAAGAAATTAGAATATTTTGCCTGTTAGGTCTTCCACAGAATTCATCAACTTCATCTCATACATTTCCAACTAAATAGACAGCTTGTAGGAAGGCACATCAGTCTAGTCTAACTTTCTCCAGTCAGAAATGCTCCCAGGTCATCACACTAATGTCTGGCTTAATCTTCAAGAAAAAAAAAATGGCGGGAAGTGGGAAGACGTGAAAGGAATTCACTGATCACCTAGATGAGTACAAGAGGGAATTTCATGCTGCATCTTCTTTTTCTCTCAGTGTGAGAATGCAAATGGATTACAATATCAGAATGAGGGCTTGGGGAAATTTATTGATAAAAATTTTATTTTCTAGAAGCCCATCTTGTATTGTGTTAAATGGGTTTGGTAATTGACTGATTATTTATTCGAGTGACAAAGGAAAAATATTTAGTGTCAAGGGAAAGACTATGGCTTTCTTGAATAATAATAAAAGTAGTGTCTTTGTACAAGTTTTTTAAAGAAAGATTCATATCCAGAAGTAAAAAGAAAAGGTACAAACAAGATAAACTATCTGATATAAACCATCTGAAATATTTGCAGAAAACAGCCTGCTTAAGAAAGCCAGTTAAACAAAAGATTAAAAATCCTGGATTTTTTGTAAGCTTACTATTTTTAGGAAAATAAACAACAAACCAACAAACCAAACCAAAAAACAACCAAAAAAGTGCTCTCTGACATCTATGATGAATAAATATCTAAAAAACAAGTTACAATCTAATATAATGTTTCATAGATGGGAATAAGGGTACTGAATTAAAACTAAATCTTAGCAAGATGGATAGAAGAGAAATAATTCTTTACCTTAAAATAATAACTCTAATAAAGATACTAAACTGTTGCAACTTTATAAAAGAAATTTTTTAACAATACAAGCAACTAAATTATCCATGTATGGTAACATGAAAACAAATTCAGATCAATTCTGTATGTAAGTAATACAGAACAATTGTTGGCATGAAATTGAGGATACCTTCTGTAAGTGTAATTGTATTCACTCATGACAGTGTGATTTGGTCTGTTTGGGTATCATGAAAAGAATGCCTGTACTCTTCTCTAGTTTCTAGAAAAAGCTTGAAGTAGAACTAAATCAGGCACAAGATTGCCTTGATGCAATATTTATACTTTTAAATTCAATATAGGATCAGAGAGGGGCTAACATAAGAAGGGCTTATGTTCTGTTACTATTATAATCAAGAACACAGTAATGCAAATTCTAAATGCTTTTATTAACACTGAGCTTATTTTGCTCATGTGCTGCTTCTGTCAACTGCTTTTTCTCAGTCTGCATAGCTGAAGTCCAGAGAGCACAAAGTACTCTTGAAAGTATTTCTCAGTAAAAATAAACCTGTTTAATATATTCTATCTTTTGTAAGATCTGAAGTGTTGTAAGAAGCCTAAAAATGTCTTATTCTGAAAAATGTAATCAGGAAAATATAAATCAAAAATAAATAATTTATTGAGAGGTGCAACCATAGTTTCTTCCCCTTGCTGAGTCCCGAATTTTTCTACATTGCACTGTCTTCTTGAGTCATTTTGTTTTGGTGACTAAATCATCCCCTGCCACTCTTTGCTATGTGCTTGCCCAGTAAGATTTTGTTCAGATACACACATGCAGAGAATCTATTTCCCTCTGAAGATGAGATATTGCCTAAAAGACATCAAATATGAAAGCCTCAGACTGCATCTGAATAGTGACTTTGGTGATTCTTTGAAGAGCTACTTTCACCTTTGTTGGGGGAGAAAAGTCTGAGCCACGTCATTGCCCTGATGTAGACACTTTACTTCTGCTGTGCTTTATCAAAAGTGAAATGAGAGTTGTAAAGACAGTCGGGGAAATTCTCTGGATGCTGAAATGAAAAAAATCCTTAATTTTGAAGCTCAAATATACCTGACTTCTACATAAAATTCCTTCCTTTGAGAAATTTCCAAGTAATGGAAAGAAGGGCAAAGCCTTAAGTTACCACAGATGGGCTGTGCAATACAGTGGTTGTGCTTGCTTAGACAAGTTCTCCCCACACAGTCTTGGAGCAACATTACATGGCTAGAAATGGATTAAAAACAGTCAGCTAGAACCTAGAGGTAGCTGAGCAACAGATATGTCCATCATTGTAATGTGGATGCGAGATACAGCAATCAGTGATATATTGTAAATTAGGCTGCTCCACTAAACCTAAATAATTGTCATCAGCTAGGAAGACTCTGCCTGTACATAGCTGAAAGACATCACAGACTGGGGAAGACATATCTTATACCTCCATTACTCAGTAGTTCTTAAACATTCCTAATGATCCTCAGGTCTTTGGCTACTCCTTGGAAACCAGGGGATGGCAAAACCCAAGGGCATTTGTTTACTATTTCCCCTGAAAGATGTTTTCTTGAGACTGTGGCCTTGCTGTGATTATCTATGTCTTTGCCACATATTTGGTTGCTTTGGCAACTGATGGTCATAGAAAAAGATTTCTTTTGTGTTTGGTTTGGGTCTGAATTTTTAGCTTAATCTTGAAGGGTCTGGCAATTACTTTCTGTTTCATATCAGTCCGAAATTTCAGCACTGTAGATGACAGCCTATCTCCTACAGAAACACCCTTATTACAAACTGAAATCCTTAGTGCATTTTATTTCTGCATGTGGTGAAATTTGATACACATTTGATCTGTGTACAAAAGTATTCAACAACTAAGAAGTCGTGGTAGGTGACATTTGTCAGTCTTCCCTTGCTGCCCATTGCCATCACTGCATCATAGAGGACTACTGGACTGGTCAGGCACAATTTTCCCTTAGTGAAGCTGTGCTAGAGGTTTTGGATCCCCTCCTTATCTTGTATGTACCTTAGCATTGCCAGGATTTTTTCAATGAACAGCCTCAATCATGAAACAAGTCATTAAGCAGTTGTCTGCTGGGCAGGTGGAGCATGGAAAAAAAAGATACACACATTTTTGCATTCTCTGTGATTTTTATTCTCTGTGATTTAGCTGACTCTGATTTATTAGGTTAATGTACTAATAAGGGAACTCCACAATATTAGTTAAAAATGGTCCAAGCTAAAGTAGGCATGCTCAAAACAATGTACCATGGTTAAAATAATTTTGGCAGGCTTAAATTTAAAATAGAGAAATAATGAAACTGGTGATTGACTAACAAGCAAAGTCACTAAATTGTTTTCTAAGGAAAATGGCAGATTTTAGAATTATGGAGTAGAGATATGTAGTATGAAGTGGTCTTTTTTAACAGCAACTTGAGCATTGTAACTCACAAGGCATGGCACTACTTCATGTAAATGTAGATTAAATCTATACAGTTCTGCTTTCCTAAAGTATTAGAATAATGTTAAATATTTTCATAAGAAAGAAGGAAAATTTAAAAACTGGTGTCTGAAGCAGAATTTTGGTGATGGTCCTGAAATGGTGGAGTCTTAGCCCAGAAATGTCGCTGTAGCCCTTCATTAAAGAAAGCAAAAAGCAAATAAGATACTTGGTTGCTACAGTCATATTGCAGCATTTTTACTAGCTTAAAAAACATTATGACTGCTGTTCTTGACCTTGGTAACTCTTTTGTTGTTGGAGTTATTTCTCTGGAAGAACAGGAAAGTATGTATATCTATCAGCAATCAAACTTATTCTGTTCTCCCTGTGTAATTTATAATAAATCTCCAATTTAGAACTGGAAGAAAATTGCAGTATCAAAATGTAGCCAAGTAGAAAGGAATTAAACCACTAGAACTGTCAATCTAACACTTCTCATAGATAAAAATAAACAAAATTTCAGGAGAAAACAATTTGGTAATATTTTCAAAATAATTTGCATCTTAAATTTCCATTAACATTGTGCTTCATATTGAAAGGTTGATTAAACCCCTCTTTGAAGCCTGTATAGAGTTAATGCTAATGTATGTTATGTAATGCATAATTTTAAGATCTGATAAGTAATTCTTATCACAATAATTGATTGTAGCAATCACAATCTTCAAATACAGCAAAAGAAAATACAGTTCTTCATATGACTGAAGAATAAATTAAACTGTTTTGTTGCAAGGACACTAAAAGTATTGTTTTCTATTTTGAACAGAATTATACATCAGATCCATCACATGATTTGTTTTTTCCAATTGTATTTTGCAGGACATGTCAGACTAGCCTGGTAAACTGCAGGATAATAGCCTCTTCAGTATTGTTGCTGCTGTCAGATTGAGTGACTTGGCTAGAGGGTTGATGCTTTTAGCTTATGTATTTGATGAGAATGCAAAAGTATTTGTATTGACTTTCCTCCAGAAGCAATCAAAATTGTCTACATTTACCTTCCAAATTTAAAGCCATCTTCACTAGACTGATATAAAATGATTAGTGTACATCAGTATGTAGTAATCATTAACAAAATGTCCACCATTAAAGATTGTGTTTTGAAATGTCAAAATCTATGAGTGTTATTCATTTGGCACAACATTTTGCTCCTCAAGTAAACCATGGCCAGGGTTTTCAGCACTGTTGAAAAATAAGTCAGTTGCAAGCTCCTGGCTTAGGAATTTCTATTTGTATATGTAGTTCAAAAGTCATCAGCTGGAAGTTGGCATCCTTCAGGTAAGACTCTACAAACACATGCTGATCATGTTCAAAAATGTCTTTGGGAATTGCAGTGCAACTTCTAGAATCTGGATTTAGGCTCAGTTTTACAAGTCGTGGCTGTAAAATTCTCCCTTTTTCCTTAAAGATTTATGATGAACACTCACTTCTGTGTAAACATCTCTAAATTTTTTACAATAAAAAAGCACAAAAAAGGAAAAAGCCCCCAGTATTTGTTAGAAGAATCATTACAATTCAAAGCACAAGAACTCATTGAACTGAAAGTGAATCAACAAAGGGAAAAAAAATCTTCAAAACAACCTTACAGAAAGCAAATAGGATTGCTCAGTTAACATTTTTGTACTGTAAGTAGGAGTAAAGGAGACACAATAAAGTAAAACTGTTCAACTGGAGTAAAGAAAAAGTTGATATGACCTTGATACTTTTTTCAAGAAGTCAAATTTTAAGAAGAGTAGAATATTGATTTAATGATTTTGGGGAGTTATTTTAGCACATTTGATATTCCTTTAAGCTGTGTTACCTGCAGCAAGGTTGTTTTTTTTTGTGTTTTTCACTGAAACCATCACTATGAAATTAATTCAATTATGAAAATACGGAACAAGAATCCTGAAAAATTGTGATATCAATTATTATAATAACCAGAATTTATTGAGACATTGTAAAATTTATTATTGTATTTTCTAATTTTTCCTAAATGGTCCTTTTTTGCAAATTTGATTGTACTTTAATTCAAAATCTTTAAATATGCTAGTAGAGAAATTCCTTTTAAGAATTAGTCCCTTTAAATATATAGTTATTCATATTTGTTTTCTGGTGATGAAGTTGCAGAAATGTAGAAATACAGAGGAAATATAAAATTATTTTTCTTCCTCACTGCACACATTAATGGTTAAGATTTAGGGTCTGAAACATCAAGAAAGACTGGTCAAACTTGTTCACAAGTGCTTCTCTCTAAAAAAGTTCACTACAGTAAAGCTTACACACAGAACTATATTATCCTCCATACCTGTGAGAAAATAAAAGTAAATTTTTTTCAGTTGTTTTTGTAGGGGATTTTTCACTGGCTTGATGTTCACACTATTTTGGATGTGATGATTTTTGTTTTTATTTTTAAAATTACAGCTGAAAAAGGAAAACCAAAACTTTTTCATTTTTTAAGCAGCACCTCTCATGGTCTTGGTTTTCTCTACCAGTCCTTTCCCACTGAACTTGGACATAGGCAGAAGTTATCAGAGGCTGATGACTGCATTTAGATGTGGCTATGCTGTTTCAGAATGTTTGACAGTCTGAAAAAATGGATGTGGGCTGCATTGTGCAAGTTGGTCATCAGACATTCTGTCAACATTTATTTTACAGATTCACAGATGAAAATTCAAGTTCTTTGTATTTAAAGAATGGTTGCTCTTAATCTGCCTCTATTTGTCAACTGCTGTCACGAGGAATCCATGCCAGCTGTTCTGAGCCAGAGGTAAACCCACCCCCACTGCAGCTCCTGCCATCACTGACGTGGTCTGGTTCTGGTATGGAATCAGTTTGGTACTCCTGCTTCTAATCTAGCAGGGCCTACCTGCCAGATCTGCACACTAAAATGAAACTTCATAATGTTAAATTCAAAATTTTTGCAAATGACTGCAAATGAATTTGTTATATCCTCTGGCTTTGTCTTTTTTTCAGCCCACATTAAGGAAGATGAATTTTATTCACCTAACTGTGCCAGAACTGCATTTGGCATTTTGTGTCTTTACAGGTGCTTAATCCCTTTTTAGGCAGCAAAATCTTCTGATCCTTCCTGTCTGTTTAGAGTTTGTCCATTGTCTGCTCCAATTGCAAACAACTGGTGCTTTTCCATTGACTAAAACATTAGTTGTTTTGTGCCAAAAAATAGATTAACTCTTAAGCAGTTTAGTCTGTCAGAGTCTGTCAGTCAACTTCATGTTTTTGCAATAAGTCTGAATTAACTTTTACAAAATAATAAATATTTTTAGCTGCTTGATTTTATTTAAAGCTATAATACTTGTTTTAAATTTATATACAAAATATTTTTTCAAAAATGCAAACTGCTCTGGTGAGGTAAACTCTTCAGTCAGTCAAATTTCATCTTTTCTATTTTTTTTCCACTAATGGAAATGGTTCATACTAGTGGATGGTGATATCTCAGCAAGTATGTAAATCTCACAGTACCTTGACCTGTTTTTAAAATTGAAAAATCTGAACAAAATTTGACAAAACATTTGTGAGAAATGACCTTTTCGGGTGCTACATGCTTATTTTTATGATGGCAGCTGTAATTACTCCTGAGATACAGTCACCAGAATATTGCCATTTTGCTCTGCGTATGAGATAAGCCTTTCTGAGCTTCAGCTTCTATCATAGTGTGCTAAGCATAATGCCAAAGTTTTACCTGAACCTATATTTGCTTTCAGCTAGGGTTAAGAATACCCATTAACTGTGTCCTCATAAATGATTCCTACTTATTATTGCTGAAATATAGTGTGGCACAGTAAAAGGAAAAGTCATACAGCATGAATATACAGATGGAGTAGCTAAAATGTAGAGAGAACATGTTTGGGATTCTAAATACATATTTAGAATAAATTCTTCACTGACTTGCTGTGATTTCAGCATGACTGCTCTGAATATAAGACAAAGCATAATTTAGCTGCTGAGTTTAGCCATCAGTCACTTGATAACAGTAGTACAAAGGCCTAATTAGGGTTTCACAGAGAAGGTGATGGGGTTGTAACATGGTAAAAGAGCAGCACTCCTTGAATTTCACATTAAAGTTGTTTTTTGCATTCTCTAATTTTAATATGCTAGCTTGAAGCATGATTCTGAAACCTTCTCCATACACTCTATTTCAATTTTCTGTAGTCTTTTTACTGTAGCTCTCTACCAAAGATCATTATTTTAAACATTTTTAAGGTTTATACTTGCAGTTTTGATTTTCTTGGCTAGTTTGAATATGTTGCAGTGCAGAAGGTTATGAAGCCAATGTATGGATAATGTACATACACAAGTATAGCTATTGCATAACATTGATAATTTCTGTGAAAGAAACAATAGTAAAAGCCAGTCTTTTTCTCAATCCTAAAGAAAAAAATCAAAAAGCAAAACCTTTATTAGCAAAACTGATATTAAAGTTCTATGTCTCTTTTCTTTTATCTACCATGACTCATTCCTCCTGTCCCTTTTCTTGCCTCTTCCTGTTTAAAATTTTAGTATCTTTTTCAGAAATTTCCCATCCAACTATTATATTTAATAAGCTAAATAAGTTCCAGAAGAATGGCACTTGGTGGCAATACAACACTTTAGTGGACTTTCTAGAAAAGGATGTGTGCAGTAACAATCAAATTGTCAATGCTCAATGATGCACTGGAAGTGCCCAAGAGGAACCTGCACAGCTACAACATCACCCTTATCTTACACAGCTTTACCCACCAGCTGCTCACTCTTACCTTTGTAAAGCAGCTGACTAACTCTGGGTGGATTCTTTTCTTCAAGTCTGTAATGGATTTCTTTGCAGTCAACCGTGTTAGAGCTTAGATGAGGCTGACCAAGCACTGAGAGCCTTGTGCATCACCACTAGATTTATATATATATATATATATATATGTACCAGTTATTTGAAACTTGTACAAAGCTTATCCTTAAAATACTTGCTACTTTATTTCTCAAAAACTTTAAAATTCTATATTGAAATATTTAAATTACTCTTCTGTATTTGTTGCAGGAAGAAGCCAATCTGAAAGCACTGCTCTAACAAAGACCAGGACTACATCTGTTCTGTATTTATATATATTTCAACCCTAATTGATTAGATTACTAGTGTAATAAGATTACTACACAGAGACACATAGATGGGTTTTGCAGTGCAAATCTTGCCAGATTTACATTCTTCTCAACCAATTGGGGCAGGAGCTAAAGGAAAATAGTCACAAAGGTTACAGTAATAGTTTGGCATTGTATAATGGGAAAGTAAGAGATCAGCTTGAAAATATCTAACTTATAAGTAAATTGGCAGCTAATGTCCACAACATATTTTAAAGCAAGGAAAAATGAAACAAAACAAAACCAAAACAAAAAAACAAAACAAAACAAAACAAAAAAAAAAAAACAAAAACACAAAAAAAAAAAAAAAAAAAAAAAAAGAACAACCAACCAAACATACCAAACCCAAAACTGAGACAACTGAGACTGTGTCCCTGTGTGAGAAAACACATTCATCTGATATGTGACACCTTACTGAAGTCTAAACCCAAGATTAAACCACTACACATAGAAGCCCAAACCATCCATGACAGGGACACAGCAAGTAATTCAAACAATTCTGCTTGGTCCATGGACTCATCACAAGGAAAGGCTTAGCACTTATTTGACATAATGTGAAGTGTGTGAGTAAAATATCATGATGAGACTCACAAAGATTAACAGAGACGAGCACGAAGTTCTGCACCTGCCAAGAACAAGCCAATACACACGCACATGCTGGAGCCAGCCAGCTGGAAAGCTCAGAAAAGGCCCTGGTGCTCTGATGGGCAGCAAGCTGAATGTAAGTGAGGTACACTGTGATGAAGAAGGCCAACACACCCTGTGGTCACTCAGCAGCAGTGTGGACAGAGGTGCAGGGGGGTGATTCCTCCTCTCACTACTGTGTCCAGTTCTGGCCTCTCCAGTGGAAAAGACATGGACAAACTGGAAAAAGGCCAACACAAAATCATAAAGATGATTGAGAGACTGGAACATCTTTCATAACAAGAACATCAGAAGAGTCAACAGTGCCTAGGCCAAACAGGAGAAGGTTCAGGAAGAATCTCATGAATGTATGAAAACATCTGATAAGGGGAAGCCAAAATCAGCAGCTAGACTCCTCTCAATGAGAGAAGAAGGGGCAATTGGAATAAATAAAAATACAGAAATTTCTATTTAAAAATATTTTCTTTTTAATTGTGAGAGATTTCCACCCTAAAACACACTGTCTAGAAAAGTTGTGGAAGGTTTATCCTCAGAGATATTCAGAACCTAACTCAATACAACCCTAAGCAATATATCCTTACTGAGCCTGATCTAAGCTGTGGGACTGGACTCTGTGATCTCCTGAGAATCCTTCCAGCTTCAAAGATTTTGTGATTCCATGACAAGAACTAAAAATATATTTTTGTCTCAAATAAGATTGTTATTCACTCACTTTGTCCATCCAGCTTAGGAAATAAATTTAGGTTATACATTACAGTGTGGTGTGGTTTGGCCCCTGCACAAAATCTTCAATGACATTATTCCATAAATAATATTTACAGAATTTTTATTTTAGAAGAAATGTTTCTTTTTTATATAACAGTTTGGTTTTCTTAAACTGTTTTCTTAAGAATTCTCTGAGTTTTGAAGCCATGCCTGGAGGAATTTGAAGTTTAATAATTCTTGCAAAATTGCATGGCAGATTGTACTGCTTATGAAATTCAATTACTCATAAATAAAATAAGCTTCTGATTCCTACCCAATTTATACATCTGTCTGGTACAGGACTTAAAATTTGTTTTGTTTACAGAAATAGCAGCAGAGTGCCTCCAAACCACAACCCTACAAAGGCTGGGTTTATCTGTACAGGCAGCTCTTGTGCACTGTACCAATTTTTAAAAGTATTGACAATAGTAGAAGAAATGCTGGCCTATTAATCACAAGGTTCTAGGTGGATTGAATTGATTTTTGCAAACTCAGGGCTTTGTTTTCCAATTATAATAAAATTTAATCATATAATGTTTTGTTTCAACATAGGAATTGACGCAAAAGATACAAAAATACATAACAAATACTCTCTCTTCTAAATCTTGGTACATCTTTTTATCTGGACCCTACTAAGTGTCCATTGGCTATATGTCTTCTATACAAATCCTCATGTGAGGGCTAACCCATGTAATTATTGACAGGTTATCCATATAACACCGATCACATTCCCCAAAAGAAGAAATATGAATTTGAATATGCTCAAAATTGGAGATACAGAAACAAAAGATAGAGGAAGAAGGAGACTAAAAAGAACACTTCAAATCTCTTTCCAACTTAGTGTTAATTTCTCTGATTCCCTTATTGTTCTTATCCCACTTGTCACACAGTGTTTTCATCTACTCCCATAGACAAACCAAAGAGTGCTATTGTTAATATCAGGGACAGGTTTGTCTGCTTTCTCAATCATCTGAGAACATCACAGCAAGTGTTGTTCTCTTTATTTGCACTTTAAAAATGCTTCTACTCACGTTAATCTTCTTAGCAAATCTCATGTGGTATGTGGCCCTAGAAATTTCCATTATTATTTCTCAGTGGATTCTGAGAAACTCAGCATGAAAAAACTTTTAAACCCCATTATGGATCCACTCAGTGGTCAATTCTTCTGTTTAGGATGTTTTGTTACTATTTTATTGGAATTATTCTAGCATACTTTGACATTTCAGAAATCAGAGATAAGCCATGTCTCAGTTGATGGTGATATCTTTATTAACCATGAAGCCTACACCTATTTCTTTTATCTTAATAGAATTAGGTTGGTATAGTCATTATAATTCAGATTTATTTGTGTTTAATTTCCATAGTTTTTTGTAATAAATGAAAGAAAAGATTACAAGAAAACTAAAGCTAAACTCATTGCTATTAAACATACAGAATTTTTTTTTATGTTGGACCACTTCCAATTAAAAAAGAAACAAACTATTAAAATAGAAACTTATAATTATCAATAAACCTGTAAATATAGTTACAATACTTTATCTACCTGCTTTGATTTGTGGTAGCATTTTCCTTTGAAAGATTTTTTTGCTTCAGAGCTATGTAAAAGAAAGAAAAAAAAGAAAATATGTTAATTTCAAAACTGTCATGGAAAATATCATTTTATAAGTCATGGGATGTAAAAGGAGTCATGCAAATATTTTGTATAAAAATGCATACTATTAAAATTTTGTTTCAAATGTTAAGAAATCTGGATTTTACAAGATTTATCCACTGACTTTTGCAATTTGCTCCTTCTTTTATGAGTAATAATTCCATAATAGCTGTTTTGCTTCTCCCTGCACATGAAGTTGGGTGATATCCCCCTAATTACCGAACTCAGCTGGACACTTTCTATCTTCCCCAATTTTTATTTTGAACAGAATGTGTCAGAAAATCATTTCCTTTCCCAGTTAAAAAATTTAGGTTGACAAAACAGCATTCACCCTACCTTACAATAAAAAAGATCCCAAAACTTTTCAATAAATAGGGCTGGAAAAAATTGAGTATTCAGAAGGACTTTGAATCTAAAAGTAAGTTCACATGCTCAACCTATAGAGAGGACAGAATATTGTGGGAGACTATTTGAAGCTAAGAAAGAAATCTCTAATAATTTGGCTTTAATTAGGAGTGGTTTTTATCTCTAATTTTTTATTAAGTTCAAATTACAGCTATTTCCCTTCTGAAATGTTCTTGTTTCAGAATGCAAAACATTCTTATGCTGCTGTATTGAGCAGAGATAGTATTGTTAACATGGTCAACAGAAGAAAACCTTTCACAGTGATTAAAAATCAGATACTCCTAAGGCACTGAACCTGTATGAAAAATAGTAATTAATATTTGCATTGAGTTTCTCCCTACTGGATTGTGTGTTTCACTACTTTTACCATATGCTCTATTAATTTTTATTAGATTTAAAAGAAAAATAAAGAGAATAACCATATGCTTCTTAATTTTAGCCTTTATTTCCTTGGCTTATGTACACAATGTGATGAGCTATATTAATACGTTAATAGAAAAAAAGAAGCATTCAGAAAAATAATTATCTTAGTGAAAAATTTCCATATGTGAAGAAAATATTATTTTTATCATTTAAAAAATTAGCCTTTTTTGTTTTTAATTATTTTTACCATTTTAAAAATAGCCTTTTTTGTTTAAATTATATTAGAATAGCATTTGGAATACTAGTGATAAAAATAGAGAAAGACAAGCCAGCTTGCTGAAAAACAGAGAAATTGGGAAATTCTTCATTTTTTTAATGGAGCTAAGTTCTGTAACTGGAAAGTCAGAAGCAGAAGTATTTCCTCAGAAGTGGCTTTAAGCAACTTTTATGTCTTCTGGACAGCAGTCATGTGAATGAGCACTAAATATACATGAGCAGCATCACATCACAGTATGTAAATAGAGATATGATCAACACGTGAAAAAAATCAAAATCTGTATAAATCACAAGATGAAACTTGTTCTATTTTGAGCAATTCCATTAAAGTTTTCATTATATTTTATATATACCAGATCAAATGTACAAAATTTCCCTTGAGAAAATATATGCAAAAATCAAGGCAGAATCATATTTTAATAAAAAAAAAAGGTAAAATAAAACTCCTTAACACCAACTTCACATTAAGAAGGAGTCCTTTATTCATCCAGATCCACAATTAAATTATTTTTATTTGAGCTTGGCAGGCTTTGTTGTTGGCACACATGAAGCCTTTTTATACCTCTGTGTTGTTTCTGCATATGTAATATAGAATATTAAGACTGTGTGTTTTATAGCAACTCTGATAATCAACTCCCTTCCTGCTTTCCTACTGAGACTCTCAAACCACCTCACAGCTTTCTATTGGATAGAAACAGAACAAAAAACTGTTTTCAGGAACACAGAAAGATCACAGACATTTGCCCTCCAGAACTGGGAATTTGGTACAGTCTCCTCAGGGAAAAAATCTCATTAAGTTAATGTCATTTTCAGTGAATGAGAAACAATTTAAAAAACAAATACAAACTGTTTAAAATATTATCACTCTTAATTTGGACAAATTGAAACTTTAATGAGTGTGGATTTTGAACAAATTTTCCTTTTTTCTTTTCCTGAAATTTATTTCAATTTACATGTTTGTAATTAAGATAAACTGTTCTTTCATATGTTTTGAGATTTGACATGTATCTGGAAGAGACTGCATTTTGGACCATCATTTCAACAAACTAGTGGTAGTACCACACCCAGATTGATGGAGTTGACATTGTTTTCCTATTGAAACATAAAAATCCCCAAGTTAATATTTTAAATTAGTTGGATATAAGACATCTTAAAAGATGTGATAAGGGACAGAGGAAGAATAATTTGAAAATGCAGAAGATACGGAAACTTGATAAGAATCCAGGATTCCTTGGGGTTTATCTGACTATATTTCTGAAGTTAATTTATCATTAATTTTCCTGGGAAAACACTGTCTAATAGGTTTTTTTTATTTTTTTTTCATCCAGAGACCAATGTCAATCCAAACTGGCTGTGCACAAGTGTCACTCAAGAACTGAAGCAAATGAAAGAAGTTTTGTGAAACCACATTCCTTCCCCAAACACAAGGCTTCCTTTCTTTCATCTGAATAGTCTTGAAATATTTTCATTCCCACTGTATTTGATGACACTTTTGTTTGACTTCACCTGTGTAAGCCCCAGAAGTACAGACTTAAGTTTTGGACTTCAAAGTTTTGCTGTAAAGTTATTTTGCATCTTTCTTCTCTCTTATCCAAAACCAGTTATCTTTTCTGTGTGGGTGGTGGTGTTTTGGAAATAGGAGAATTAGGGGGATACTTTGAAAGTTTGTGCCTTACACATATTTTATGCAACCAACTACAGGTTTCTGAGGATTGGCACAAATACTGTGGATGCCTAGGGCACATCGTCGTGGGACAGTGGGAGGTTGACTCTGGGAGCATAAGAAAAACAGCTCAAATAGTATCATTGAAGCCATTAAGATTTTTGAAAAGAGGTGAAGAGAAAAAAAATGGGTGCCTTGAATGTATAAGAAATGTCAGACAACTAGAGTTTTTGAGAAGATGGTACATAAACAAAGCCCTGAGACAAATAATGATCTAGTTCAAAGCTGAGCCTGTAGTGTTCTCCTGCATTAAAAGCTAAGACTTTATATTGTCAAATATGTTAAAACCAACATGAATTTCTTTCATATGGATAAAAAAACCATGTCAATGTCACAACTGTCAGTGACAATTTCAAAAAGTTTACCTTCAAGTCTTGTACTCTTTCTGTCACTGTCTATTTTTCTCTACTGTCCAAGGAATATTTTGACAGAGGTCAGAATACCACTCTCAGTTTGTGTATGTTTTTCCTAAATAGTTTTTTTTACAGTTCCTTCTTTAAAATATTTTCTTCTCATTTTCTTTGCTTTATTTTTCATCTAGGCCATGTTTATTATATTATTTCAGAGTACAATTTGAATTTATGCATTTCCAGGGGAAAAAAAGCCACATATTTACTGCTGTCAAAGCGAGAAAGCAGGCAAGCAGAATGAGACACTAAGCAATCAACTTCTCAAGTGTTTTACCTAAGAAGAATTTGCTGTTCTACTTTTTTTTGAAGGGTACAGACATTGGATCATCCTGAGCACAAACTACTGAGAAGAGATTTTAAAAATGTGATGGTCAGTGTTGAACTCAAAATTATAATCCAAAATGTTGGAAGTGTCCAAATTTTTAAAATTTAGAACTACTTTTTTTTCCAAATTATTCCATTTAAAAAAACCCTTTTTATTAAACAGCACCAAGCCTGACAGAGTTCAGAAGTGTTTGAGAAATCTCCTCAGGTACAAGATGTGACACTTGGGGATGGTGCTGTGCAGAGCCAGGAGCTGGACTTGATGATCCTTGAAAGTCCCTTCCAACTCAGCTTATTCTGTGAATCTGTAACCCTGTGTAAACAAAAAACATGAAAAATATTCTTATGAAATATTCTCTCTGTCGATAAAATACAGTTTTCCTTGGATACTTTTTCTTAAAAAAAAAATCAGTGTTTGTTTCTCACTGTACTCTTGAATGATTTGCATTTAATAAATTAATTTTTTGATTAACAACATGAAATATAATTTAATAAGCCAAAGGAGGGAGTCCTGAAATGTATGTTAATAGAATGAAACTGAAAACTGGCATTAAAAGTTTAAATTTTACGCACTTGTATTAAGAGTTTAAAAGAATTCATACTTGAAAGTCATCAAAAGGAAGCCTCTGATGACCTTTATGATAATCTCAGAGTGTTGAAATCAAGCTCAGTGGTGCAGTTTACATGCCTGAATATCCATCCAGAGGGCCCTGGACAAGCTCCAGAAGTGGGTCCTTGTACACTTCATGAGGTTCAACAAACAGCAGGTGCTGGTGCTGCATTTCTGCCAGTCAGGGCAACCCCTGGTGTCAGTCCAGGGCGAGGGATGCACAGACAGAGGGCAGCCCTGCTGAGAAGGGTCTGGAGGTGCTGGTGCATGAGAGGCTGGACAGGACCAGCCACCTGCACTTGCAGACCAGAAAGCCAAACACAGCCTGGGCTGCAACAAGAGCAGCGTGGCCAGCAGGGCAAGAGAGAGGATTCTGCCCCTCTACCCTGACCCTCACATGGGGTACTGCGTCCAGCTCTGGGTACCCCAGCACAGGACATCAACTTGGTGGAATCCAGAAGGTACATGAAAATCATTAGAGGTCTGAAGTGCCTCTCCTGTGGAGAAGGGCTGGGACAGCTGGGATTGTTCAGCCTGGAGAAGAGGAGGCTCTGAGGTGACCTAATTTTGGCCTTCCAGTACCTGCAGACAACCAAAAAGAAAGATGAAGAGAGACTTTTTTCAAATGACGTGTAATGATAGGACAAGGTGGAATGGCTTCAAAATGAAAGAGACTAAGTTTGGATTAAATATTAGGTAAACATTCTTTACTGTGAGGATGGGGATGACACACCAGGCCATGTTGCCCAGAGAAGTTGGGTGTCCCATCCCTGGAGGTGTGCAAGGCCAGGCTAGTCAAGGTGCTGAACAATCTGGTCTAGTGGAAAGTGACACTTCCCATGGCAGGTGTGTTGGAACTTAAAAATTGTATGATTCCATGATTCTGTTTAGGATGGGAAAAGATCATCAGAATCATTCAGACAGCTTACTGCAACTGTCTCTAGCAGAGCATCTCACTACTCTACAAAAGTTTGTCTGTTTTTCCTTAACTGGTCAAATAAGTTAGGACAATCTGTCTTGCAGTGAGTGTTTTTGGTGCCATGGGGTTAACGCTGGTCTGCCATCTCCAAACTGTAATAAATGCCTAGCATTATTAGTTGCTATATTTCATTTTATAGTTGAAAAACAATGTTTCAGGTACCAGATAGTTTCTTTTTATAAGGATCTTCCAGTAAGGACAGGTTAGAAAAATACTGATTCTATACAAAGAAACTGGTGATTCAGAGTTCCATATCTTTGCTACATAGTGAAAAAGGACCCACATTAGCTTGGGTCCTGTCAAGAAATATAAGTTTTCTGGATTGAGGCCATTTCCTCTCAAGCCTCCAGGACAGGCTCTACAATGCAGCTAAAACAACAGATTTAAAATGCTTATAATTCTGCTACTGTTAATGTATCTAAGAAGGTCTATGAAAAATGCATTCAAGTCCAATAGTAAGATACTTCTGTACAATTACATTGCTAAATACAGAGACAAATGTTGGTGCAGGATAATGAAAACAGCACTGTAATTTGGGGACAAATAACTGGATAAGAATTGTTTTGAACGGAAAAATGTGTTGAAAAACAAAAATAGGAGATCCCATTTTAAACTTTTTTGTCTCATGCTTCTGAAGCAAAGTTAAGTGGTGTCAGCTAATCTATAGTTAATTTTGGTTTGTAATTGTCTACTAAACATTTAAAAATCATTATAAAGTCTGAATACTAGAAAATATGGTGAATATTTTTGTCGCTTGAGGAAGCACAAAGAATATTTTTGGTAGAAAATCTCTAGCAGTCTGGAATTCTGTTCGACAGTTGAAGCTGTCACTGCCATAGCAATGAAATTACAGTAATTTTCAATATTGCATTTTGAGGACTTCTCATCTATTTTACTGTAATTCCCACTCAGCTGCTCAGTCACTCACACTCCTTAGTGAGGCAGATGGCACAAATAAAAAGAACAAGAGCATGAGAACCCACTGAGATAAAGACAGTGAAATTGTTTGCAGTATTGATTTCATCTAAATTAATTTATTTATTGCCTATTCAAGGAAGGTTCAGACAGGCAAACACTGGAACAGGCATCCTAGAGAGATGTTTAATGCCCCAAACTGTCAGTGTTTAGGATGCATTTGGACAATGCCCCTGTTCAATGACTCTTCATTTTTATTGACCACATTGATGGACTTACCTCCTTTATGCTATCAGTCTCCATTTCTCTTGAATGGAGTGCCACGTTAAAGGTGAAAATTCAAGTTCCATTACAACTTAAAGCTGCATGAAGATATAAAATGCACTTAGATCTGGGGAGGCCATGAAGACACTTTTGTGTCCTTTAGAATGAATAAGGCTCAGCTGAATTTCCAGTGCCTTCAGCATTGCATAGAATTCACCATATGTCTATACTTTAATAAAAAGTGTTAGAATTAAATTCAACATAAGGAGCAATGAAAATTTCTGAAGTAGCATAGTGCTCTACATTAGCATTTTCATGGTTTTTGCTTTCCTAAGTGGAAAGAGATTGCAAGCTGTAGAAGGAAAGAAATTGCTTTTGTTGAGCATTAAAAAAGTTATCAGTGAAGATTTTATTTCACAGCCTTTGACTTGATACTATCAGATCTGAGAAGGATCAGAAGATGCTACTTTTTCTGTATGTAGGAATAAATCTTGATAATTTACTTTTTTGTTACCTGTTTGAATTTTTGTAGATTATAAAACTCCCTAAAACAAGAATGATTGTAAAGTGGATTGTGAGCCACGTTTTCAAGACTAATTCATAAGCACATTTACCTGTGCATTGACATGACCATTCTAAATGAGAATTCCTGGAGGCCAGTAAACTTGTTCCAGTGAGACAAAATACGGTGTTAATGCTCACAATACTGCCAGATAAATGGGTACAAATATTTTTTTTCTAGATAAAGGCAGCTAATATTGTGGCTGACAAAAGCATGTGTCTAATATCAATAGTGCTTTATTTCCCTTCCTGATACAAATGAGCACACAGTAAGGTGGACTGAAAACTGGATCAATAATTTTTAGAGCAGCACAGAGGCTACTGTCAAATGTCTAAAAGACTGGCTAGAGATAAGTCACCGGTGGTGTGTACCCCACAGGTCAAAACTAATCTACTGTTTAACACCTTCAGTAGGGAGGGGCAGAGTACACCCTCAGACAGTTTATTGACAACACAAAACTGGGAGGAGTGGCTGAGACACCAGAGGGACTCTGCCAAGATGGAAAATGGGCCAACAGGAGCTTCACGAAATTCAAAAGGTGAAGTGCAGGATTCTATACCTGGGAGATAACAAACCCACATGACAATATACACTGGAGGCCACACAGCTGGAAAGGACCAAATTCATCATGATCTGAAGGAAGTGTGCAAGTAGAGTGTGGCCCTTTTCAGTGGTATCCAGTGACAAGACCAGAATCAATGGGTACCAACAGAAACATGTGATATTTCTTCTGAACATCACGAAACATTTGTAACTGTAAGCATGGTGGGGCACTGGAACAGATTGTCCAGAGACTCTGTGCTGTGTTGGTCCCTGGAGGTATTCAAAAACCATCTGAACCTTGTCCTGGGCAATCATCTCCAGGTGGCCCTGCTTGACCAGGCAGGATTGTCAGACCAAATGAACTGCAGTGATCTGTTCCAATCTCAACCTTTCTATGATTCTGTGTTTCTGAATTTGTATCTATGTGGGCAAGACAAGACTATATAAATGTTTATATTAATTTATTGTTGTAAGAGGTAATGCTAAAAAATCCCTTTAAATAGCACAATGCTACTCGTCCTCATGGGTGAAATTTTTCCTCAAATCACTTAAGAATATTCCTTTAGAGAACAAAGATTTACAATGGGAAGACAAAAAATTCTGAGGTACATTGCTATTTTTTGTCGTTTTGTGCTTCAGGGAAGGATTTCTCTCTTTTCTTTAAGCAATGACTATAACTTTACTCTCACCTGTCCCAGCCACATGCTCTTGTAATTCACTGGAAAGTCTTCTACTTTACTTTTTTTTTAGCACATGCTTTTCTTAATACTTTTTTCTCACAGTATGGTATACTATCTTCTGTTTTCTTCTCAATTATATGGAGTAATATAAACTGAAAGCAGAATTTCAGTTTGCACATGAGCATCAATAATTAAACCTTGATAGAATGCTCTTGGCTATAAGTGTCCTTAACTGAAACTTTAAATGATCAGTCATAGTGCAAATTAGATGCTAGATAACATGGATGCAGTGTTCACTCATTCATTATACTCAAAAGACAATTCAGACTCAATAAAAACTAAAATTTTACTAATAGATGCAGTTAGATATATCTGCATATGAATAACTTACTGCTTTGTCACTTGACAGAGTCTTGATCTATACAGGAAAATTAAAAAAAAATAAAAATAAAACCAAGTTCAAAGAGAGGAAATTCATCTTAGTTTCTAAGTGACCCTGACTTAATAAGGATTAACCTCTCTCATGCAAGTGAACTTGACTTGTGTCAGTAGCTTGCATAGTGGTTAAAATGGAAAATATTCATGTTAGTGCATATGTCTGTATCAAGCTTCTTGCTATTTTGGGGCTATTTTTGCTTTACTGAAATATAGATAGGTCAGTTACAGCTCTTTCCTACATTTTATTCCCTAAGCTTGCATCCTCTATCACTTTTACTTTGTGTATTAATTCTTGGGTAATTGAAAAAGCAATATCCAAATGTAAATGCTAAATGTTTCAGTGAAGGGAGAAAATGCTCTATTTCTCTTTTCTTTCTTGTTTTCTTTGTCTCCTTTTTTTTTCTTTCTTTCTTTTTTCTTTTTTTTTCTTACTGTCTTTGTTTTTCCTTTTCCATATCTTCCCCCCTATATTTTCCTGGTGTATATTTTCACTTTCCTGTTTTAAAAATTTCTCAAGGGCATGAGCTCTTAATTGCTGAGTTACACGTTGCGTTTTATAAATAAAAAATTCCATTCATTTATTGTTTTGAAAATGAGTATTTTTCATCTCAGCACCATTTGATGAGAGCATTAGTTCTCCATTGCACAATGGCATGTCTTTAGTGTCAAGCTGTCTGGTTCTTTCTGAATTTATTCTTCATAGTTTTGTTTTTTTTCTCAAACAATTGTGGAGGTAAGGAGTGGGTAAATCACAAATATGATAATTTACCCAAAAGCATTTTTACATTTTTACTTACTTATTTCTTTCCTAAAAGGCTTTCAGGAGTCTGTTCTGTGGGGAACATATCATGGAATCTGATTTCCTTATGCAATCCATTCTACCTAGTCAAATAACTGATGGATGTTATCAAGATATTGAATAAAGCTTGTGTTCCATGAGTACATAATTTACTTATTAAAAATATTTATCCAAATTTTTTACTAGCTGTGAATTGCTTTAAATAAAATTTCTTAATTTGTACTATCTTTAAGTTCACAGACTAGTTCACTGACTTCATTAAAAATGTTAAAATAATTTTAACTGAAACATAGTTTAAATCTTCTAAGAAAATCAAATTTTATGAAATTCCATAGCTTTGCAATTTCACAAAAAAAGCTAGAGAAAGGTCTCTGAAACTTTCAGTGACAGGCTTCTTGCCATAAAGTGGAGTGAAATATATGCATGTTTTATTACAGGGCTTGAAATTCACAGCCTGACAAAAAAGGTGGATAATTTATTACTGAGGAGATTCAGCTTAGAAGCAGAATGTGGTAGTGCAGTGTACCTACTTTGTGTGTGCTTCTGCAATAAAATGTGGAATTACTCCTGTGGTACTTTGTCCTTTTCTATTCTTTATTACTACTTTTTCCCAGGTCATTTCTCCAGCTTTAATTTATAACCACAGCAAAAATAATAAAGCCAGTATCTTGTATTAGGTAACATTCAGGGTGTTCTGGTTCTACAGAATTCTTACAGCATGCCAGATATTACCCTGAATGTCTGGTGCATGTGTGTATGACTGCACAGAATGCATCAAATGATGGAAAGACAGCTACCATCTTTTTGTACTGCTTCTGCCTACATAAATTTATTCTTCCAAAATTTTTCTCCCTTTTAATTTTTCTGATTTCCATTTCCTCACAGCATGACTAAGGTAGTTTAACTTTTTCCCTCTTGGATGTTCTGTTTTGTTATTTTCACTTTGGCAGAAAAGTCAATAGAGGTAAGACTGATTTGACTTTTCCACAATGAAAATCCTGAGTACAGGTCTTAAAATGACTCAGCCATTTCAAATTGCATCAGGCTGAAGATTGATAAATGAGCTGTTAGTATAAAGTACTTAAGAAAAAAAAAAAAAAAAAAAAACAGAAGGCCCCACAACAAAACACAAATTCAAAACATTTAAAATTAATAAGCTGTATTTTACCCATACTTTTGACAAGCTATAGAAGTATTACAGACAGCTGTTTTTAAACATCCTATTTTTAAGTACACATTGCTATAATTATTAACAAAAATATATATGAAATTTATAAATCTTTAAAATTCTGAAAAGTTTCAGTCGTTTGCTTGCACGACAATTGTGTTTTCTTCTAGTTTTCCATACATTTGATTAATAGTCCAATTTATAACTTGAAAGGCAATGACAGATTAAAAATTCACTCTTCCATTTAACAGAGTTCAGAAAGGGCTATTGAATTCTCTAGGAGCCTCATAAATTCAAATTTTTTTCATGAACCCTATGAAAAATGGTCTGGATTCTTTCAAACTCACTGTGTATAAAGTGAACACAAATTGCAACAACTTAGAATTAATTCAGTGTTAATATTATTATGATTACCAAGCTAGGTAAATAATATTGATAAAATGCTTCTTTTCTGGATCATCAGAAGCTGCCTATGTCTGAAGCCTTAGAGATCCAAGATCTGTATATTCTATCAATAAATTCATTTCATATGCCCAAAACAGTTTCCAACAATTTATGCAAGTTTACACTTTTTTTGCTATTTTAGCATTGTGCAGTAGATGTCTGTTGCTGCTTCTAGTTTTATAATATCCCCTTAAGCAGCTGCTAGTATTTCCTAGAGGTTTTTTGAATTATGCTGTGCCTTGGAGAGCTGGAAAATATTTTACAGAAGGAAGATTGGGAAGTTATTGAAATCCTGAATATGGCCTTGAAAGTAGAAACTATAAGCAGCATAATGGAAAGGTATTAATTGATAATATATAGGAGGTAATAATTTCTTATATAATGTGGAAGATTACATTAAGATTTCAAATAAAAAAATCCAGCAAAATATTTATTTATGTATTTGCGTATTCATTCATTTTCTTGTTGTATAGTAAAAGTGATTTCCTACATAGAACATTAAATGATAAATTTTAGCTGTGTTAAGACTCTTCATAGTGTCCTCTATATATTTAACTTTCTTGATCTCCCCTAAGATCTTTTATTTTTGCCTCCCTAAAAAAATTCCTATTTTCCTTAAGTTATCAACATTGTTGTTAGCTCTATTCAGCTGGAAAAATATTTTAAAATCCATCCCTCAAATTGCCAATATATTCCTATAATATAAGATTACTTTTTTTTTTTTTTTACTATGAATGGAATCCAAAGAAAATAATTCACAAAAGATAAGTAGAATTTATAATTATCCTGCTGGATGTGTGTGTACTAAAACAGGGTTAGCTGAAAGAAGTCTTTCTGAGAAGAATGGAAGCAAATTCATGACTAAACTCAAGCAAGTTAGTTATAAATGTAGCTTAAGTATCTCTGTGGAATTTAATTTGTTCACATTGCCCCTAATCTTATTTTTTCTTACCAAAATGATTTGAAATATTCATAAGCTAACCTTCTCACGGTAAATTATATATGAATAATTACATTCAAAATATAAAAAGGTAAGGCTGTTAATTTTCTGTCTAAAAGTCACTTCAAAATCAAAGGGTCACAGTATTGTGTAAAAATATTTTGTTAAATGGCTGCATTTTCTTTTTAATGACCAAATTTCAACCATTTTTATGTGCTCCATGACAACACTAAACTTTGTTCTCAATGAATTAATGTAATTATTGTAAATATAAGACATTTAAAGTGATCATTAAAGGTAATAGGGGTTTGGGATATCCTTAAATATGCCAAAGGCATTAATTATATCCCTTTATTCTTCATGGTTATTTCCATGTATATTTACTGAGAAAATACTCCTTAAATACTCAGAGACATTGCAATAAAAACCAGGGTCCCAAACTTCAGATTTTATGGCATGAGTTACCAGTGTGATGGATTGATTGCCATATCCATATCTCTGGTCCCATATATGTGCTTTAATTGATTTTCCAGTATAGACTGATTTGCAGGATCAGAGCTGTATCATAATTCATAAATTATGGTGGAAAGTATATGACAAGAAAATAATTGAGCAAGGTAGATTCACAATCCTAGATTTGACTGTTGATTTTCCTTTATACTGACTTTCAATAGAATTTTGTTATCATCTCAGAGGAAGAATTGATAAGTTCATGTTAAAAAAAAAAGTTTGCTTACAGTTCTCTGAGCAACTTGATCCAACACTTGCTTTTGTTAGCAGCCATATATTCTGTTCAAGGAAGAAAATATGTGCTGCCCATATTCAAAGAACTGCATTTAATAACTCGTGAAATCAAGCTTCAATATGTAGAACTTGAAGGAAGACAAGTAGCAGGCATTGTAGATTGGGCAAAATCCTGTCCTCTGAGGTGTCCAGAATAACTGAAAGCCATGAGAGAAGTGTTGTTATTAAAAAACAGTAGCAATATATAGCATATACCTTCTATTATTAAATTAAAAATTTTTGTTCTAGGTTTATCCAAGATTTTTTTGCAAAGGTTTATTTCATATTATTGAATAAATAACAAACAAAATTAATTTGATCTTCAGCCATACCTAAACCCAATGTGGTTAAAACTAACCTCTTTGTATAACAAAAAACAACCTTATAAAATTATAAATAGAGTCAGTGATATCCAAAGGTGATAATCAGGAAGGCTAATGATAAACCCCAATAGATTAATGATCCTTATGTTAACAATAACGTATAATAATTGACACTTTATGAAAAAAAAAGAAGTTAGGACAATTTAAAATCCACAAACCTTACAGGAATCTTGGTATAGAGATAATTTCCATAGATGCAAATATCTGTTACCATCTACATATCATTATGTAGCCATGTGCACTGCATTAGAAATATTTGTCCATTTATCTAGTACAATTATCGTTTCCATCGCTCAATATTTTTATTTTATATTCTTCCCTTGATATTATTCTATAAGAACCAAAACTTTGCTGTTATTTTAGTATTGCTTCCCTCGAATTATATATTTCTTTTTTTCACAGAGGATACATATTGTGTTTGTGTGTGCATACAGTGATGGCATATGTCATACACATTGATGTGCATATGACACAAGCATTTGTCATACATGGTTCCTGACATCTCTGTTCAACTGTTTATAATAATCTCTTTTCAGAGATTTAGGGCTGGTCCTCAGGGAAATATGACTTGATGCTTTAGTGCAAAATGCCCATCAAGAGATGCTGCCAAGATTCATCTTTTTTCCCCAACATTTTACTTATGAATCTGCATGTAGAAAGTCTAAGAGCAATGCCTTCCATCAGATAAAACCCAAATTTGTCCTTTTGATTTTCCAATTAAGTTCTCTACTCATTTTACTGTTATATGCAGATACTGTACCTGATTTCTGACAGTACCCTGATTAAGCATGGCCCATCAGCAATGTCTTTCTTAGTAACTACTGCAGTCATTCATATCTGCTTCATTAACTTTAGTATGTGAGTATTTGAAATTTCAGGACGAAAAGAAACCAGGCTAATCATTTAGGTATAGTGCATTTTGCCTTAGCTCTTCTCTGTGCATGGTTTAATGACTAAATCAAAGGAAATGGAAGCAGAAATAGCAGTCTTCTGGGTCACTTCCTATTATTTCTTCTGTGATCATCTTGAGAAAACCATTTCTTATCATATGTGAGTACATTTTTAAGATCAAGTGATGAGAAAGATGTGGCCTCAGAAATAGGAACACAAGTTTTAAAACCAATCCCTAAATAAGAGAGAAAATGAAGACAATATATAAGAATTGTCAACAAGCCTTAGGAATGAAGACAAGTAAACAAAATATGAAAAATCAAAACAGAACAAAAAATGTACAGAAGCTACTGAAGTGAAATAATGTAAAAATGGGAGATAAAATTTACAAAAAAACATAGCTGTAATGTTTAACTTATTTTAAAATACAGAAGAAATAATAATAACTTTAGGTCTGATAATATATGGTGTCCAGGCCAGATGACATATGGCAACTGATAAAGAAGAGCTAGATAATAGTAATAAATAGGAAGCAAAGAAATTGTCATTATTTACTATTGTTCCATGTAAAAATGAGGTAGACCAATACATTCATATGACACGTGTCTTTTAATTGGTAAATAAAAAATAAAAAAGCATAATGAAACTACAATTCAACACTGTTTGAAAGAACCATAGAATATTCAGTTATGAATTTTCCGGGGAAATAATGTGCTTCTTATAATTTTCAAAGAAAAAAAAAAAAGATTGCCAGTGATTTCTCTGTCTTTTACATAAGTAGACACAAATTGCAGGTGTTTATTCCTGCACTTAGTAGTTGATTTTTGTTGTAGAAAAGTGTTTGCTTTTAGGAAATGTTGATGGGGTTTTTTCTTTGGCTTTTAACTACAAATATTCTAAAGCATATTCTCTTTATATCAGACCAAATAATAGAAAAATATCTAACACCTCACTGCCTTTTAAAACTTGGACACTATTTAGCCACTCACTGCACTATCATAGAATTTCTGAATCATTCAGGCTGAAAGGGATTTCAAGAGGTCTCTAGTAAAACCTGCTCAAAAAGGCTCAGCTATAACACCAAACCGGGGTGCTCAGACAAATTTTGAAAACACTTAACAAATGCTTTAACATTTAACCAAACATTTAACAACATTTAACAGAAGATACACACCTTCATTGGGAAGCCTCTTTCAATGCTTCATGGTGTTTGTGGAGAAGTTTTTCCTTGTAGGTCAGACTGTTTCCATTCCAACTTATGACCACTGGCATTCATTCTCCTATTCCTGGTTCTCAGTAAATAATCTGGCTCTGTCTTCTCACTAACTTCTTCATAGGTACTGGCAGGGCTGTACTAGGTACCCCAAACACATCTCTTCAGCCTGAACAAGCCCAGCTCTCCTAGTGTTAATCTGAACTGTTCTGTAGCTCCATCCAAACTTGTATCCTTCTACTGAGTCTATTAGAGTTTATCTAAATCTTTGTACTCTGAGTGAAAACTGGATGCAGTTTCCCTTGCGTGGTCTGCATTGAGATCATTAGTCTGGGTATGTTTTCTGGCCTGAGAACAACTGTTTCTACAAAAATGTCTGCATTGCATAGCTGCTATACAGAAGCAAAAGTAATAAATGTCTACTATGAATTTAATGTAATTCAAATCCATGCATTCTTTAATTGCATTCTTTAATTGATACATTTCTCTAAGGAAAAAAACCTTAGAGACAGCTTTTACTTCGAGAAAGCCCTGTGCAGAAAAAAACCCACATTGCCTAGGGAAGGACATCTCTTATTTCTAATCAGTAACAAATTGTGCATTTACCTGAAAGAAAGAAGCTCAGAGTTATAGAATACTAGGTATTTTATCCTTTTATACACTGAATTTTACACCTGTAATCAGGGTCATTTACTTTTAATAAGGAAATCTGTGGAAAGGAAAAAGGGTAACATGACTATTTTGAACTTATAATGACATTGAAATTTTCCGTATTGTTAAGAATAATATTTGAAAGAAAGGTAGAAATGTCAAAAAAATTGCCTGATGTGTACCTGCAATACTATAAATTGCATTAGGATGGCTATTTAGACCTTTTTTTCTGTCTTGTTATTTCAAGATGTTAAAGTCTTTATTCATGACATTTTTATTTTGGTTTAATTCCTCATTTTGCAAGAACAAAATGACAGAAACTTTATAAAGGGGAAGAATCTGAAAATTAAGAAAGTAGAAAGAACTCTTACTTGGAGATTTGCCAATTTCCTCCCTTGAAATTTTCCAATAGAAATGTGTCATAAGATTTTCTGAACAAAGCATTAAGAAACACAGTCACATAGATTTGTGATTTGTGGACTTATGTTTGGGGGGTTTTACAGCTGGATCAATTCCTTGCTATGATTTCTTGTATAACAATGTGTGCTGGCACAAATGAGAAGCTGATTATCAAAGAGAAGGGAGGTCAACATTGTCACCAGCACCTTTTCCTTCTACCAGGTGGGATGCAAAATTCCCTAAGGTGGTTGTGACAGAGATCATCTGCTTTGGACCAAACAGGATGAATTGTCATAGTTCACAGTGTTTAAATGAGCTCACAGGGTTGAACTGGGAACCCTGGCTGACTGGTTGGGTCAGAGTCCTAAATTTGGGCTGTAGGTCACTGATTACACCACCTTACTGCTTCTTCTGAGTTAAGATAATGGATTTCATTAATTTCATAGTTTCCATGTAAATGAAAGGAAAATCTATGTTCATGCTTTCTTTAAAACCCTCTCCCTTACCTTCTTCCTTCAGTTCACACACTTTCAGGAGTCTTTCCCCACATTGATTCATCTTTTTAGCTTTCTTCTTTAAAGTAAATTTTTTAGTATTTTTAAGAAATGTCTACGTTTTCCACCCATCTTTAGCATTTTGAGTATACCTTATGAAAAATCAAGGGGCTTAGATCATGCAGATTATTTCATATGTTACAATGACCAGCCCTCAGGCTGGGGACTTTCACTTCATCCTAATATATTTTTCCTCTGAAACTCCCAGCATAGAGGTCATAATATATAGTTAATCTAAATTGTTACTTCAGTATATAGCTGTTGATACAAAGCTTCTGGACATAACTACAATTTTTGACAGTTTTCAAGCAATTGATTAACCATTATATTGTCTTTAGTCTATTGCTTTCGATGTACTAAAAAAAGCAGCCTTTCAGTATATTTACCCTTCCAATTCATCCATTTATTTTAAAAACACCCAAATGGAATATGAACTACATCCCCATTAACAAAACATAGTTATATGTCATAATGCTGGAGGATGCACTTGAAGTGTGGGCTGTCTGAAGCAGGTATGTAAATCATATTAGGAAATTAAAGTTCATTTTTTCTGAGTAGAAGCTGAGGAGAACTGAAAGAGCCAAACACATGAACCGAGGATTTACTGTCTTACATCTGCTTTATACTGTGAGATATACCTTCCTTGGCTACTTTTCTATCACAAGAATTAGGAGACTGAGGTGATGGACTATGAATCAGAATCACCTTGATGATTTCACTACGGATGAATAAGATCTCCTGAGAGCTCTGAAAAGCACAACAGAACAGAGTCTTACAGCCAGGGCTAAGGCCACTGCGGGCAAATTTGTCTGTGACCATCACAGACTGCTGAGGATGTTGTGGCATGCTCAGGCTGCAGCCAGCAGAATTCAAATCTGCTGTAGACCCTGCCTGGATGGTTGATGTCTAGACAAGGCTGCACGACTCTAATTGGAAACAGCAGTTAAAACATAGATGTGAGCACAAATATTGCTGCAGCTGATGGTCTCAGGATAAGCCTCCAACAGAGAAGACCAACTTAAAAAAAAAAATAGAAATCACATAAGTCTAATAATTTTCACATTGAGATCCAGCATAAATATCAGCAGATTGTCTCAGTCAAGATTGAAGGGCTTTCAGACATGTCTGTGTAAGTGACAGCTGAATATAATTTCGTAATTTTGTAGTGAGTTTAGATCACCAAATTTCATCAAAATTATGTGTCTTTTGGTTGGAAGAGTAGTACTTTTGAAGAATGGGATCTAAATAACCTTTTGGATCTAGATCTCAGGCAGCTTTATGGGGACACTAATCATTAAAACCCACCAAGAAAACTTTCAAATGGTCAGAAAATACAAACACTTTTGATGCAAATGCAGACAAAAATATGTATATATATCATTGAAAGTTGTATCATTTACTGATAAGGAAAAGTTTTCAGTTGCTTAAATTTGTTTTATTTACTTCAGGTTTACTAAATTTATTTCATATGAAAAACATGGCAGCTGAAAAATATCAAAACTATTTCATACATAAAGAAAAATGTGCAAACACCATGACATACAAATCAGGTTTTATTAGCTAAATGCTTAAGAGAAAAAAAAATAGAAGAGGATAATCAGGGTTTATTGCCATGGGTTCTCACACTCAGTCATTCATATGATGTGTTTATAGACATCAGAAATGAAAGTGAACACATAAACACCACACATCCATATTTTAAGGCCACAGAAGATGTTTCTAAAGGTTAATACAAGTTATATTCATTTGACTATCAGTTATACAGGGTACAGATTTGGTATCAGGTATTTGTAAAAATATTTAAAGTAGAATATTTCCTTCTCTCTCCTCTTGGAAAGACGGCAAGAATTTTTGCTATTAATATATTTACTGAGAAAAAATGCATAATTTAAATGCTAATTTACTAATGGAAATCTGTGGCACCTCACGAGCAATAACAAGTAAAAGGAACTTTTGAATCAAATACTTTATCAATTATTTATTTGATAGAGGCATCCTTCAAGTGGAAGATGAGCTCTAGATGTTGTTGCCATAGATTAAAGACATGATGAAGCAAAAGCATTTGAGATAAGGGAAGGGAAGGAAGAAGGCACTAGGGAATGGGAGTGAAAACAGAGCTGAATAGTTCTGAATGGAAGAGATAAAGCCTTTTTTTTCTGTTTTTCCTGCCTATGCTTAGTCTTCTTAAAATGCAAAGTTTGAAGTCTTTTCACTCTTTTTTTAAGCGTCCTTAACCTTGCATGATGCAATGAAAGTCCTGAACAAGCTTTTTTAGCCCTGTTTTGTCCTCTTCACCAGTCTAAAATAAGCATTCATTGGGAACATTGCAGTCATAGATTTTTGATCTTCAGAATTACATGAATATTGCATTGTACTGTAATCTTTGGATCACAGTTCCAGACCAAAAAGAAAGAAAAGGATTCAAGAATCAATACAAAATAGAGAGCATACAGATGTGACTGCTCTGTGGGGGTGCAGCATGCCTTGCATCTACCAGACAAAATAAAACAGGGCAGCAAAGTCCCTGCAGACAGTTTCAGGGAGGAAGCTAAAAGACTGGCAACAGTAAATAAGGACATCCATGACACCTGGATGTAATTAAATCACTGGAGATTAATCTAAATTAAAATCATCCAAAGCATTGAAAGTACAGCAAACTTGATAGAGGGAAATTGTTTTTTAAACTAATGATACTTTAATAGAGTAATCTAATCCAGTTAATGCCTAGAGGGATGTTTCTGAGCCAATTATAAAGGAAATCAACAAGAAAACAAAAATTCTAATGAATCATAAGTGACAGAACCAGGAAGGACTTCTCTCATTGCACATTCTGATCCTCAGCATTTTCTAGACAACTCATTACTATTTAATATAATATAGTTCTGAGTAATCCTGATTGTCCCAAATTCCTTTGTAATCTGAGAGTCATCTTGTCTACTTTCCCTGTTAAGATCTTTCTCTTTTTTTCTTTTTTTTTTTTTTTTTTTTTTTTTTTTTAATACAGTTTGGACTACTTATTTTTTGGACTTTGCCATTGCTTTTTCTTCTGTTATATTCTAAGACTGAGAATAAATTCATTCTTTGAGTTACACTCCTATGGTTTAGGATCTTACATTTTAAGTATTGATCATATCTGAATATTGATTGAACCTTGCTGAAATGCATCATGTTCTGACAATTCACTCTCTTTATATTCACAACATTTATATCTCTATTTCAAATCTTTATTTTATTTCCCACTATAGTTGATATATATTTCAAACCATAAATCAGAGACTTCCATATGTGAACACCAACTGTAAGCATTAAAACTATGTAATATAACATTATTACTTTACTGAAACACAGCATTGGTGTTTACTTCATGTCAACATCACAGTGAACATTGCTTTTTGTTGTTGTTGTTGTGGAATTATTACTGGATATTTCAGACTTATTAGCTGTATATTTGGCTGTGCCGTTTATTTCTTTCCCTCTTACCATGTGGTGAGAAGATTAAGATTATGCAGAAAGTGTTGTTTTGCATCAGGGTTTATAATGATTGCTGCACTAAAAAGAAATAAGTCACACATCCTGGCTCTGGGACACCCTGAATATGTAGGAATCCTCCACAGTCAGTTGTCATTTTCATAGGAACAATAGAATACACACAAGAAGTTACTCCTCTCCACTTGAGGTTCAATTCAGAAGCAGAAGTAATGATATTTGGATATATTAGTAAAAAACCTTAATTTTTTTGGTTTTTCTCAGAAAAAAAAATCAGGTGTTTAAGAAAGAAAAGAATTCTGCTTGAGAGGAAAAATTAATTGCTCTTCAGAGAAAAGCTCTGTTATTATTTGGTGCATTAAATCTTCTGAATTCAATCATCAGCATACTTATAAATTTTATAGCACAGGAAAGAGAAAAAAAATATTAAAGAAGGATAATCCTTAATTTCATTTTTATTCACCTGTTTCATTTCTCCAATTCTGTACTGTGTTACTTTTCATGGTATCAAATTCAGATGATTCATTCCAGCTTTTGTATATAATTCTTTTTCTATATTGTTTTGCAATAAAATACAAATAGATGTTTAAATAACAGAAGTAAAGTTCAGAAAGTCTTGTGATTAAGTAAGGAAAGTGTGCAGTAAGCAACACATGAAATAAAAAATCTAACATAAAATATAGAATATCAATGCTTTGCTTGAAGGGATATAGAGGATTACTAACAGAAATTCAAATTTCAAAAAAATTTCAAATCCAAGATGGACCTAGGGTTTTATATAATAGTATATGCTTGAAAATGTTTTCAGATTTCCTAGAATCATAGAAAGATTTGGGTTGAAAGGGACCTTAAAAATCATCTGCCATGGACAGGGACACTTTTTACTAGACAAGGTTAGTTATCTGCAAAATCTGAATTTGCAGAATATACAGTTAAAACTAAAATTCCTGATTTTCTTTGCTAACATGATCAGCTTTTGAAGATAAGGGGAGAAAAATTATGTATGCTTTCATATTCCAAGGCTAAAAGAATATGCATTTCCTGAGTAGTTACTTCCAACTTAAAACCTTTGTGTTTGGGGAGTTATTCTCACAGGGGAATTCTAGAAAAATGGGTTTAACTATAGCAGGTCTGTCTATTTGTGTGTCAAAGAGATATGATGCTTCAACAGTAACCCAGTAGGCTTTTCATCCTCTACCATATCTGATTATTCAGCATAGCCTTGTCTCCAATCCAGATATTGTGAACTAGGATTTAAAAAAGGGGGTGTGCACATCTGTATGTGTGTGTGGGTGTGTGTATCTGTGCCTCTGTGTGTGATTTAAGACTAAAAGAAGCCCAAGTAGACTCCTGTTGAAATGCTGAGTGGTGTGACTAGGTGTCTCAGAAGGGGTTATCCACTCTGTACTGCTCAAATTACTAGGCTTAGGAAGAAACTATTCCCTGGGATTAATGCTTTTAGTGAAATAGATGAAGCCAAATAGCCTAGCAACCCTATTATCATGTGCAATAATTTTACTGAATATGAGTCTCCTCTTAGTGCTGAGAAATTATTATTATCATCACATAGATTCTCTTGAAACTCTCATATTTCTATATTCAACCCTCTAAAAGATAAGATTGGGGCTGTATTTCCAGAGCACTTCTCTGTCTCTTTAAAAGCAGCATTGTGATAGCAATCTTCTCAGCTTTTGGGTTATGAAATTTTAATTTGCAACATGAAACTGAAGTATTTAGTGTCAAAGTAGTTTTTGAAACAGATTTTTTGCAAGTATTAAGATTAGATTTATGCCTTTCATTAAAAGCCTGTCATCAAGGTTTACAAAATGTTATTTCTATGAAGGAAGCTATTTGCTTCTTTTTAATGATTTCACTAATAATTGTGCTAATATATTCTGCATGAAAACAATGATTTTAATTTTTTTAAACTTCATTAAAAGCATAAAAGACAAAAATATTAAAGGAGATTGTCAAAGTTATAGATAGTTGGTTTTAGATATAATAGACAATCATTAATCTTTTTGATGATTTTTCACTTTGTCTCATAATAAACTGTTCTATCTCTTAGAGGGAAGTGTATCATATGAATAAATTTTGAAAGTGTAATATTATTCAGTACAATATGGTTGCTCTAAGGTATTTAATAGCTCTTCATCCAACACTTAAAAGCATTTATGACCACTTCACCTTGATTTTAAGGTCTAAATTGTTTTACAATTTTTTAAGATATAAATGAGATATATTGCACAGCTTTGATATGAGATCTTGGTTGGATTGTATTTAGCAGTAGCCAGACAGGTCAAAAAGGGTCACATTTTCTCTCTTTCTGCTTTACTTTGATTTTTATTTTCCCCCACTAAAATAAGAAAGCACTAGGTCACTTGAAAATAGAAAATTTAATGTTACAACTAAAAGCAGAATCCATTTGACTAACTTTTCCTGGAAAAAAAAGAAATTGACTGTCCTATCATTATTTTTGTTCATGTTTTCCAAAAATTCTCTTTCACTCTTAGTAGGACTCTCTCATTAAGCAAAACCTTTCAATGCTTAATGTTAACCATATGTGAATGCTCATTTGTATATCTGAAGATTTTATCAGTCCTGACAGAATACTCCAGAACAGAAAATTAATTTCTAAATTACAACTTCCTTGATGTTTTCTGAAATTGTTCTTAAATACCATTTCTGTTGTTGTTGTTGTTGTTGTTGTTGTTGTTGTTGTTGTTGTTGTTGTTGTTGTTGTTGTTGTTTTGTTTTTTGTTTTTGTTTTTTTTTTTTTTTACAACATTTGATACATGGGAACCATTTTCATTCCAGCTAGAGGAATGAGGATTGCTGAAGGCACTTTTAATATCAAGGAGCAGTTGAGGAGGCACATAACTGATGCCTCAGGTTCACATCCTGATTAAAACTTTTAATAATTTGGTAATTGCAGCTATTCCAAGCCAAAGCTATGGTTTGTAATGCAAAAAATTTTGCTTCTCCCTACTCATACTGAGATTTTTTGAAGGAGTTTGGAGACTTCCTTGTATGTAAAAACAGTTGCAAGGAAGCAAAATTTTCTTTTTTATAGTTGCTTCTACAGCTTGCAAGGGTCATTTATCTGCATGGAACAGAAAAGTAGGAAGTTTATTTTATTATCATATCTACTTCCATATTTCCCAAGGTGGTGGGAATCATATAGGTCTAGAGAAAGGCACCCCTTTCTCATGATCACTCTGTGTATGACAGCAGAGTTTCCAGCTTTCCTTACTGTTTTCCAAGGTGTAGTCTTGTATGTCAATAAGGTATTTCTGCATAGTATGGGCTATGCAACTGAATTTATCTCAGAATTCTTATTTTTTAGATATTTTCTTCAAATAGTCTCAAAGATAACTATTAGAGCTTTTGGCTTCTGTGACTCTAATTGTAGGACTGTGAGTAAGAATACCTCTTTTTATTGGCTGTGCTCTAGAGGAATTTAAATTCACTCTGAATAAACTGGGAAGTTCAGCTGATCATAAGTGATTATTTCTAAGAAATAGGTCTTTTCCCTTAAACCAAATAATTATTAATTGTCTGGGGAATTACGGAATGAAAGTTTTCAGAGCCAAAACCAACCTAAATAATATTTTAAAATTCATGGAGGCTTTAAAAGTCTCCATGGTTTCTGGTGTCTGCTTCCCTTTTCTCCTGCTTTTCTTCTTAAAGATAGTCTACACACTTCTTTTGAAAAGCACTCCAGGGAAGCTCAGTGTTAAAAGTTAATGTCTACTGGCTGAGGCTTCACACTGTTTCAGCAAAGACAACTCTCTAAAATACACTGCCTGTTCAATTCTAAAGTTTCTGGTTAGATAGGCTCTGTTCTCTTCTCTTTTTGCCCAAAGCAATACTTAAATCTAATTCTGTCCACATCAAATATAATTTGAAAATTTGGAAATAAAAACTGATTATATGCAGTGAAGAAATATACTAAAATTATTTTCCTATTTCCTATATTCTACATTTCTACATTTCCTACATTTATTCATAAGACATAAACATAATATATACATCTATATGTGGAAATATCTTTCATGGTGCCTTTTTTACTTGATTTTTTTTTTTTTATGCTTAAGCACAAAAGTATTTATTCAAAAGAAAAAAGTGTAGTTACATAAGATCATAGAATAATAACCTGGATTGGAAGGGACTGCAAAGATTGTCCATCAGGAAGGGAAACCTCTCATTAGACCAGATTATTCAGACACAACATGAATCTCACATAAACTCTGCAATGTCTTCTACTCAAACTGGCAATGTTGAGATCTTTTTTAACATGAGGCAGATACACATCTCCCTGCTGATGGTCCCTATGACTACACTTGTGCTGCTAAATGAAGCATGAGGAGGCATTTTCCCAGACACAAATGCCAACGCATCCAGAGAAGTGAACATGTAATTTTATTAAATCTCTCAGCCTTCAAAACCAGATAGGAAAGTTACTGTCCTAAACTGTGACTGAGAAGCATTTGGGGAAGTACTAATTTACACAGCCCCAAAGTTCTAAATGTCAAGAACTATTTTGATCATTCATTAGTAAAGAAACAATAATTGCTATGCCCAGTAATTGAGCATGGCTCTGCTTAATTCATGAACCCAGTCACAGTTCAGGGACATAGTTGTGCCACCTGTGTTATCCTAAAGGGCATAACAATTCAATTATGGCTGAGCAGCTGAATCCAGCACAGGCACCTCTTACTAAAGTAAGAACACCTTGTAACGTTGAAGGCTGACTCCTTAGCCTGGATCAGCAACCTCAGTAACAAACTGCTGCAGCAATTCATCATACAGGCTGTCCTGACTCTGATATACAAAGGAAAGCCTCAGCAGGGATGCTGGTACTTGGCACTGGATAAAACAGAGTGTAGGTGAGTTTCCCTAAAGCAAAATTTCAACGTCTGAAACTTTCCCTTCCTACCCATTGTTCTCTTCATACTAGTATATTATAGTATGCAGTCTATTAAGAGATTTGAGGGTCCACCTGAGCTCTCAATGAGGATAAAATATTTAATAAATTAGGAAAATTTCAGGGTTTTTCTACTATTCTCTATTTTTTTCAGTGTTATATCATAAGCATTCCAAAGTCAGCATCTTGTGTCCATATATACAGAAAGTATTTAGAGGTGACACAGCAGTATCTTAAATATTTATACATCTCTTGTATAAAGCAGCCAGGTATTATTAGCTTGCATATATGAAGACTTTAAGGGGGTTATTACAGTGTTGTAAGGAATAAAAAAAAATGTGCATTTCATTATTCTTAAGGTCATGCTGGCATTATTTATATTTATTGAGGAGTGTCCCCAGCCACCAAACAGCCTGAATTGATGCTTACCTCACAGCATGGGCTGCACCAGGAGCTGGCTGCATGCAGCCTAGCAGGAATGAATCTTGGGGCGGTCTGACTCCTAAGCTGTTCCCAGCAAGCTACTCTCAGAATGTAAAGCAGTTGAATATTTTTCAAGCTGCAACACAAAGGAAGAGAATGACTTGTATGTGGATATCAGTGTATATACCTGCTGCTACTACTATTAATCACATAGCAACAGCACATTAGTCCAAAACCAAGTAATTTCTCAAGAATCTGAACATCATATACAGTAGCATTATGGCTAAACACAGAGCTCTTTCAGTAACTGATATATTACACTTCATGACTATATTACATTAAAATGCATTTGACATCTATAAGCTGAAAAAAAAAATCTCTGCTTAGAGAGCATATTTTTGGATATAAAGTAATTAGCAAATATAATTGTCTAGTAATGAAATATTAGTCTTTTGCACCTACATTATTGAAAGCAAACAAAAAATTCCAGAAGGAAATAAATTTTAAAAAGGCTTAAACTGATGCATTTTTTGATATCTGCAAACATTTACTTTCCATCAATATATAAAAAGTTTTTAAGATTTCTATGCAAAAATGTTAGCTCTGTCAAATTGAATTTAAGGATCCTAAAATGCATTTTAAAACATATAATTTCAATATTTGGAAATGCAAGAACTAAAACCTAAAATGCAAAACAGTCCAGGTTCATAATCTCACGGGTTTTAAGCTGCAAGTATTATGTTTATGTAGATCTTCAAAAAGAAAATCTGATTCATCCAACTGAGCCAATGTGCTCAGCTAAACTTCTTATGTTAATGGACTCATCTTCACAGACAATACAGAAAAATAAGCTTTTTCTAGAAGCCATTGTAGATTTTCTGCTCTTCAGATGTGCTGAAACAGCAATTCACAGGTGAAGTTACCAGTTAGATCCAAATTTCAAGAGAAATACTCTAAAGTTATCTTCCTTTATTCTGTCAGAAGAATCTTTCTTTGGGAGAAGACTGTCACCAAAGAGCCCAGCTCCTTCCCCCCTCCTGTCTGTAGCAGTATCTTCTGCAGGGTGACTCAGTGGAAGTTGATTTTTTCCCTCCCACCTCTCCTGTTTCTCACAGCTCAGTCCAACTCTATTCTTTTACCCATGTTTGCTACTGAAAAAGACCAACTGGGTACAGACTAGCAGAGGAGAGTCATTTCTCAGGAACACCATAATAGTTCTGATGAACATTATCCCAACATGGCATCTGACCATCTGTACAGTTGTCAGTTTGGGGGCTCTTATGTTCTCTGTGAAGAAAATATTTCTTTGAAAAGTTTATCATGTGAGTTTTATTCAGCTGTGTATCTCACTCTGCTCACTTCCTATTGACCTCCAGATTTTCTTTTATATAACACCTCAAAAATTCTATAAGAATTAAATAAGCACTAGATACACTGACTTGATTACTCTCTAGCATCGACAAAGACTACCAATGTCACACTAAATAGCTTTCTTTGGTTATGTGTAAATACCATTTGTTTTTCCACAGATTGTAGTACCTAAGAATTTAGAAATTTCCAGAAGATAATATTCCTTAGAACCTTGCCAGATGTTAATTTTGAACCCTAAATTTGAAGTTACATTTTTAAGCAATGATTTTGTAAGTGTGTAGGATATTGGATCCAAAGTATTAAGCAAAGGGTAAGAGATTAATTTAAAAGAAAATTGTCCAAGAACATATGATAGGAAAAGGAAATAGGTCAAGAATGGCAAAAATTAGGAAGTGAATTTTCAGAATTTGAGAGTTGACATCAGTAGTGAAAAGGAAATCTCACTTCTACATTTGCTTTACAAGTTGCTGATGCCTCAATCCAAATAATACAACAGACTGAAGGACTGGTGTAACCCCTTCAGTTTTTATGACAAACATGAGACTCAGGCAGTTTAATATTCCTTCAAATCACCTGAAGTTTGTAGTGTCATTTCCAATATAGGAGCAATATTACTATTCATAATAATAATAATTCCTTATCTTCATAATGATGAAAAATAACTGTTCTGATATTTAACACTTTCCTTATCAGCTGAAAATTTTCAAGAAGCAAGCATTAAATTAAAAAACTGGAGCAGACAGTAAATCAAATTGTTATTGACAATCTTGGTGCAGAGCTGGGAAAATGGAAAATGCATCCCCTTAGTAGTCCCACAAGGTCAAAGCTGAAGCACATTTGGAATATTTGCAGAAAATGTATCTGAGTACACATTTCCAAAGTCAAGTATTATACAAAGCATTGCTTTCCAGGCCAGGAGGTTTCCCTTGAAAAGTTATAACTCAAAATAAGCTACCCCAAACTTGACACAAAGAGATATGCACAGTCTTTTTTCAAGTCAAGAGATATGCCTGAAGAAATTACCCCACAAAAAGCAAGTTACATATTAATTCAGTAAAATTACAAAAAAAACTATTAATTGTTCTAGTTATAGACATAAAATTTCTGAATAAGTCACTGTTTTCCCTAATAAGTATAAAGCTAATTGACAGTGACAACAATTCCATACTTATGGTAATAAATGGGTCTTCAAAACTACTAAGAGTTGTAAAGGTAAGTAAAGGCAATCAGGTAAAATTAGACTTCTTAGAATGCAGAGTTCAGTCCTTTTCACCTTGTCCCAGAGAAGATGCAATAGAAGTAGAAATGCTTTCTATCCAAGCAGGGAATCTTACGAGGATTTAATTATTTCATATTTTACCTAAATAGATTTGAAATGTAAAATGAGAGTTTCTAGTTTCTCTTCCATAGATGTGCAGAGAGGAACACACAGAATTAACAGAAAATGGATACATGTTTTAATTTCTCAGAATAGCTATTCATGGTATGCCATAATAAGTAACAGAATGTACTGCAACAGAATGTTAACAATGTGAAGAGACAAGCCAAGTAATCTATTATCAGAATGGACACTGGCTTCTCAGGATTAGGAAAAAACAAATGAACTAAAAATCCTGTAGAGAAGCCTTTCAGTGTGTCTTCTGAATATTCATCTATCTCAAAGCATTTAATATTGGCAACATGGAGGGACTGGATGAGTTTGAAAAAGTATGGCAATTTGAATATTTTTTAGGCCAGAACACATTTTCTTCATTATCTGTCAATTTCTGTAGTATTCATAGATGTTTGTCCAAATATATTTTCCCAATATTTTTACCCAAGTAGGAATGTTAACTGTAATGTATTTAGAAGACATATTTTTTTTCTCAAGAAATATATAATAACAATAAAATCAGAAGAAACATGTCTGAACATAGAGCTAAAAGATGCAGTTTCCTTAGCAACAAAACTTCTCAGATATCCACTAAATTCCAAAACCTTGCAAAAAAATGGAAAAAGCATCTACAGTGTTCACATTCTCCTCTCTCCTGTATTCTGAAGCCTTGCTTTATAATTATGGGTATTTATACAGACAAGTGAAATAATCTCTGAAATGAAGGATTTCAGCTCCAAACAATTTTCCTTACTTATACCTTTGAAGTGGCCTTTGAGTTGACCATTTTTACACAATGGCTTGGAAAAATGTGATAAGGAAACTAAAGATGTCATTTTTTATACATACACACACATACATATTTAATTCATATACATATATACATATGTTATATCTATATATATGAAATACAGAAAAAAACCCCACACACAGACAAACTAAAAAAGTCCCCACTAAACTCAAAGAAATTAAAAGAGAAATGAAGACTGATTATCTGAGCATGATATAGGGGATGGAATGGCAGGGAGGGGCTATTTCATGCCAATTTTTGTGGGTAAGGACTAAGTGTAGCTTGCAAGAAACAATACACAGAGATGAGAGAATTAGCACAGGGAAAAATAGCAAATAAGAAAAGGAATAACTGACAGGTAAAGGAAGCAGGATTTTAAAAATATAAAAGGTAAATGTGTTTAATATAAAGGTTGATAAGAAAATTCAATCAAGTAATAATTTTCTGTTGTGGTTTCCTGTATATTTTCTGCAGAGTTTGGCCACAAGTCCATGCTGAACTACAGGCATCATATGAGCTTTGAGGGAAGACAAGATGAATCTGTGCAAGTTTTCTTCTGGTATTATCCAGTGGTATCCTTATCTCCAGTGCAGGGGACAAGAGGTGCTGTGTAAGACCAGGTTTCTTCCAGAAGGAAGCTCTCTGACACACAGGCAGGGGAGTAACCTGGGCACTGCTACCACAAGCATCCCTGAGGATTAGATAATGAGCCAGAGCTGAGGCCACTGAACTCAATCAATTGACAACAGGACAAAATTCCTGTTAATAGGATAGTTATTAAAGTAGGGGGTTTTATGCAAGTAGTCTTTAGTAAAGTGCTAGATTATTTAATTCCAAAATATTGTGTATAATAAATAACAAATGATAGGATTAAATTTTTCTGACTCCGTTTAAGATAGAAAATCCTTACTAATATCAGAAATATGATTGATAAAGATGTGGAATGCCTCTTGCTTTCAAACCCTCGAATGTTTAATGTTTTCCCACTGTAGTCAAAAATTAATTGCAAATATTGAAACAATTGACTTGAATATGAGATTTATTTCCTTTTTTAAAAATCATTTATCAAAATCTGAGTGCTACAGGCAGTCAGCTGGATGTTTTCATCCTTCTTTTTTTCTGATTTTTCTTTGAAATACCATTAATATTCATCAAAATATTTAATTGGAGACAATTTGTTTTTCTGTATGAGTATTTATCAGTTCAGCAATTCGTAACCTTATGTCATTGTTTCCTTTTAGACACTGCATGGGGTCAAATTCATGGTAACACATGCTGAAGAATGAAAACCAAATTGATATATTTTCTAGGAATTCTAATTCTGCTCATTACCCAGATAATCCTCTTTTTATTTCCAGGCTGATTTTTTTTTTTTTTTTAGTTTATGTACAGGGTGCAGATTATTCAGACTTAAGCAAATTTTTAGGTGGAAATTCTATTGTTTATTGTTTTCTGCCTCCTCTCCCCTTTCTCTTGTTGACACCATATTTTGCAGAAATGTGTTTTCAGTAAACAATCAGAATTCCATGACATTGTTATTGCACAGTTAACAAGAAATATTTTCCTAACTTACTCATTTTAACATGTCAAATTGGAAAATGTTTAGAATTTCAATCAAGATTCCTTAAAACAGGCAAAATTCAGTTCATTGTAGTCACAACTAAGTTGCTGCCTCTTGATGTTGCAAGTGACAAAGGACGTGTCTGCACTTAAATAAAACAATTGAGATTAAATCTGCACAGTTGCAATCTCTGGGACTATTGTAGGAAATGGTTTAACTGCTTCTGTCATTTTTTCAATGACACTATGAAGCACAGTTTATCCTGTTCTGTACAAACTATAAAACAAACTCTGAGCCAGGAGACATTGGCTTAATCCTTGACTACATGGTAAATTTCTTACATTATTTTGGGTGGGTTATTTAAGGTCTGCTCAACAAAATTTCAGGTTATAATTTATATTCCCAAGACAAAATTGGTATTTCTTTTGATGAGAAACCAAGAATCTATAGGGAACTTTTCAACAACATACTTCATTGTTGAAAGATTTGTTTTATCACCAGTTAACTGAATTTTTATCATGGACTTTTTTCCAAGTCCAAGACAAGAGTTTTTGGTCAGAGGAAAAACTGGAGGCAAACCAGACCAATTTTTAATCATAACAGTTTCTCATATATTTGAGCAAAATGCAGATCTTTCTTCCTCCTGTATTGATCTCTTGCCATGAGAATACTTGGCAGTATCAAAATCTGAAAAAAGTTTTCTGAAACTATATCCTTCATTTCCAGATAACACAAGTAATCAGCATATTTCTCTTCCCTCATTTTGCCTCTTCTGTTTATTTGGATAAGCACTTGAGGAGTTTAAAATGAGGCCTTGGAACTTTAACTCATTCTCATAGAAACAATTGTCTCTTCTACCACTTGCTGTTTTCCTTTGATATGTCTCAGCTTTGCTCACTTCAAAGAAAAAGACATTTTAAGCTATTTGTTATTTGATGAAACTGTGTGGCTCTATGAAACAAAGACACAATCTGATAAATTCATCAGATGCTTTCTCCAAGTCAGAGGAATCATATATCTTTCTTGTTATTTCTAGTAGGAAGAATTCTCATTTTTAAGACCTTGACAAGCTTTTAAATTCAAGCAAATCTACTGAGAAAAAAAAAAAAAAAAAGGTGTTTTGCTGCAGTTTTTGCATGTGTTTTATTACAGGTATCTCTTACTTGTTCTTTTTTTATTTTTTTTTCCTTAAGTACTCCTGTGCCTAGACACTGGTTTCTTTTATTTCAGACCAGGTAAATAGAAAATTAAATTAAAAATCATTAGCCTAAAAAATTTATAGGGTTTGCATTAACTTTTGCCAATGGTATTAGAATGGGTGAATGCTGTGCTACTTAATGACTCCTTTTAGAACTAATTGCTTCACTGTTGCTCTCTGACTTTTGATTTCAAAAGAACTTTTAATGTAAACTACTGTTCAGTGTGAGGAAAACAAATTACATTCATAGAGAACTTTTAATATTTTCATCATTACTTATATTATTGCTCTTTTCACATTTAGCCAAAAATTTAGCCAGTAAAAAAGCCCCTGAAACATACCTAACCTTCTAGTAGCACAAAACAAATACACTATGTGCTGATAATAACTGAAATTTGTGTCATGGGTAGCATCTTAGCTATTAACAATTAGCAGTTTTCTAAGAGAAGAGAAGCCTAATTGTCTATGCTGGTTTTGACTTGGATAGAGTCAATTTTCTTGCATTGGACTTTGTTTTGGATTTGTGATGGAAGCAGATTTTATAACATCAAAATGTTTTTGCTGTTTCTGAGCAGTGCTTGCAAAGTGTCAAGACCTTTTCTGCCTCTCATCCTGCCCCAGTGAGGAGGTTGGGGATGCACATCCAGCACAGCCCATACCAGTGATATTCCATACCATATGGTGTCATGTTTATTAATTCATTGTTTTATTTTGCTTGTGTGCACAGATTTTGCTTTACTTATTAAACTACCTCAATCCATAAGTTTTCTCACTTTTTATCTCAATTCTCTTCCCCATCCCACCAATGGGAGTGAAGGAGTGGCTGTGTGGATCTGAGTTGATGGCTGGGATTAAACCATGATATTATCTAAATAGAATAATATTAGATAAAGTTCCCCCTTTAATCAACATCCAAACATTTTTTATACAGGCACAGTTTCTTAAGCATGACTCAGAAGTTGCACTACCAGAGCATAACCCTTCTCTTCAGATGTCTTTCAAAATCAGATGCAATACTTGCTACCCTCAGGAATTGCAGAAATCTCTGAAACTTCATAGTAGAAAAGAAGGGGAAAAACTGCTTGTTCTCTTCCACACTCATTAGCCACTTTCTTCACTTACCAAATGAAAAAAAAAAAAAAAAAGGGAAGTAACTGCAGCAACTTAATTTGGAAAAACAGAAATAAACATTGACAGAATTATAAAGAAACACCAATCTATAAAAGTAAGATTCCTTTCTGAGTCTTTGAACTCAAGTGTCTGACAACTCCTAAAGTCTCTATATTCTTCTTTGTCTATTTCACTTTCTCTTTGAAACAAGTGAGGAGAAAGAGAAATCTATAAGTAAGAAAGAAGAAAGATAAAGTTCAAAAGATTTCCACTACACAACATCTGAGTAAAAAAAAACCTGAGGAAAAATCTGTAGGGGGTTTTCTGATGGTGGGGTTTTTTGTATGTTTTGTTGTTTTTTCTGGTTGAAATTCTAAAAAGATACTTCTGTGTTTAAAATATGAAGGTGCATGAGGTAAAAGTTTATGATATATAATGCAAATTAATATAGCTATATATGCATATATAACCATATGAGAAGGAAAGTTTTATTTATGACATTTCAAAAGGTTTACATTTCTGATGTTTGAAAAAACCAATAGGAGATATGTTTACATTTTCTTGTCTGTGAAATATATAGTATTTCTATTTAGAAATTATATTTACTAAAGTTCTTGAACTTGCAATTCAACATCTGTAAAACTTCTTTTACAACATCTAATTTTTTATAATATTGTTAAAATACAATGCAAAAATATAATATAAATTATAATGTTTTATAATCTGGATATATAGGAAAAAAAGATTCCATAGCTTCTTTTTTTCTGTGGTGTACTGATCATCAAATCTAACTTCTCCCTTAATTTAAAAAGCTTTTCTTCTACAAATAATGCCAGGTATTGATAAGCTACTATGCCCTTGAGAAAGTTGTGACTCTCAATTAGGTTAGGACAATGTATACATCCATAATGTATATATTATGTAAACTGTTAATGGTTATTCTAGAGTAAATACTGAAGGGAACAGATTTTATGCTTAATTTCCAGCATTTCTATGTAGTAAATGAAAACACTTTTCCATTCTAAATATCAGATCAGGTAATTTTCAAAGTTTCTTTCTAAAACATGCTGTGGCTAACAGTATCATTTTCCACAAAAGACTTTATGAAATACATTTTTCTGAACTTCTGAAATCTTTAAGCAAACCTTGGCAATGGACAGTCACACTTTTGAACTAAATTGTGCAGGGAATGAGCGAGAAGGAATCCTTGCCTATGGCTTGTGAGACAAGAGTATATATACTATATGTACTATATATATATACATATATATATAGACTGGTGCAAAACAGAAAGGGTCAAGTGGTTCTAAAGCCCTCTGTGATACTCCCCTCGAATCCCACAAACTGAATGGAGATTCATAGTCAATTTTTTTCCCCTTACCATTTCCTTGCTGTTTCAATAATCTTCAATGTATTTTGTCACTGTGTAACTGGAAATATGTGCATCTCTATCAAGGACGAAAATAACCTCTTTTAAACCAAGATCTCATGGCTTGGATAAGGAGAGAAAACAATTTATTTCATAAGTGTTAATCTCCTGAGAAGACTGCAATTTAACTGATGTGCCTAAATTTCTCACATATTTTGTAGTTTAAAAAGAAGAAAAAAAAAGTGTGAGATCCAAAGCTTTTAATTTTTGTAAAAGCTTTAAGAATGAAACCAAAATGAAGAATTGTTTTACTTTGTTTCTGGTCTAATCTACAGGTTAGTTATAGAATCCATTAAGAGAGAACTATTTTCACTGTCTCCTTAAACAAGACGTTTGTTTTACACTGATTCAAGTATTTGGCAGAAAAAAAAAATGGGAAATAAGCTTACTTAATTTCCAAGGAGAAGGAGAAAATAAGACCAACAGGGACAGTCAAGAATTTGTCTAGTGATCTCTTCAGGGAATCCAGGACCTCAGAGTTTACTTAACAAGAACTGAGCAGAAAGAACAAAGGAAGTGGTTTAATTGCAAATATCAACCAATTTATTTCCCTCACAGGCAATAATTTTTAAACCATTGTATAAACCATCTATATAAGGGAACAATGGCAAACAGGTGATTTCCACCCTTTATTCATAGTTCAGATGGAAATACATTCCTTCAATGTGTGAAAAGCTGGAAGAAATAATTTATTTTCCAGACAAAGACAATTCTGTCAATTCTTATGTGATTAGTTACATTAATTGTTAAAAGATAATATGAAGATCAAGGGAAGCATATTCATTTCCTAAGATAAATAAGGGAATAGAAATATATCTATGATATCTGAAAACATACCACTGTCTAGTTTATGAAATCATACTTGTTCTGTTAGGAGATTTTCTTTTAATTGATTGAGGGTGTTTGTGTGTGAATTGGCTTAAGATACAAAGGTCTTTGTTGAAGATATGATTACATAAGGTATCTAAAATATATTTTTTTGTCTGTTTCATAGGATCATTTCAAACAAAAATCTCCTGTTCATCAAAGTTTCCATAATAAATAAAAAAGTCTGCTCACTAAATTTGCTCTCAAATCAACTATTGATAAAATTCACAATTATATAGGATTTCAGAACATTTGAGTGGCTGAGTTACTATATTTTTGTTTCTTATTAGCTTAGACCAGTAATTAAAAATAATAAAATAAAATAATGCCAGGAAGTATATTGGCTGTATGCAAAAGAAAACATAGACATTAAAAAAAGTGTACAAAACCAACATAACTGATTATTCTTACTTACCATGACACAAATGTTATAATGAAAGTATATAAACTATTATATAATTCATTCACCAATTAAAATAAAATAAGCACTTAACAATAAGTTTGGGAAGGTTGAAATATTATCTTTTTTTATATGTAGGCAGTATTTTTAAAATTTAGATGCAGTAAATTACCCTATTCTGGCTACTTTACACATACAATTCACTTATTCTCTTCCATGGAGATGTTAGAAGATATATTGCTCTCTGAAATTTTGACATCTACTTATGGACCTTATCTCCCATAATTTATCCAATCTTCAAAACCTACTCATACCATTTTTGTCCACAACCTTCTGCACTAACAAGTTATAGAAGTTTCCATTTGTTTACAAAGAATTTTTACCTTTCCTTCTTCAACTGACCCCAAATTAGCATATCAAGTGCCTGTTTTGTTCTTGTATTTCAGGATTTGATGAATACCAGCACTGCAGTCACCTACTCACCCCCTTGTACTAGTTAAGATGGAATTTTCTTCATTGCAGCACATATGGTGTTATGTTTTGGATTGGTGACCAAAACAGCCACAGACACACACCAGTGTTTTAGCTATTGCTGGATAGTTCTTACACAGCATCAAGGCCTGCTCTGTTTCTCTTGCTGCCCCATGAGAAGAAGACTAAGAGTGAAAAAGAAGTTGGGAGAGAACACAGCTGGTACAGCTGATCCCATCTGGCCAGAGGATTATTCCATACCATATGTACTGTACTTGGCAATAAAAGCTGGGGGAGAGAAGAAAGAAGAGATTCTCAGAATTATGGTGTTTGTCTTATAACAGTGCTTGTGAGCAAGTAGCTGTGCCAGGCTAAGCTGCTGACTGAAGTTAGCCCACAATGCACCCTCACAATACTATAAATGTAATTTTTTTCAATGTTTCTTTCTAAACTATAGATAAAATACTTCGGTGGAGAGCTAAGATGTTTCAGGCATTGCAATAGCCTGCCCAGGGAAGTGGTGGAATTATCATCTCTGGAAGTGTAGGACAGGCATGTGGGGGATGTACCTTAGTGGCAACAGCACTGCTGGGCTAGTGGTTGGACTCAATGATCTAGGAGGTCATTTACAACCTTAATGATTTATGTTTCTTTAAACATTATTTCTCATGTACTAGTCTTCCATCCATTCATTATACATATATTTAATTATATATTATTCTGTATTTTTGAATAATATATATCCTGCATTTTTATTATAAGTAGTTATTTGCATCCAAAATTTTTAAAGATCATAAATACCTAGCAGATTAGAAACATAAATCCTTTAAATTAGAGAAGACTAATACAGGAACAGATTTCTTCTAAATCTTAAAATCTTGATTGTCCCCACCTCCTTACATCACCTCGGTGGCATTTTATCAGAATGTCACTTTGCAAAAATTCAACATTAATAAATACTCTGGTGATTAAAGCCTGAAATAATGTAGTACTTACTATGGCACATCTGAGCATGCTGGGAAGTGTCATTTTGTCCTTTTAAGCTGAGCTTAATTTTCATGGTGGCTGCAGGAAGATAGCACCCAACTGCCTGCCACAGAACAGGACACAGCCTGGTCCTGAGCATGCACAGGTTCATGAGTCCTGGTGGGATGCACTCACAAGTCTTGGGGAAGCTGACTGGTTTTCTGAGGTCTGTTTCAGTTATTCTTTAAATATCACACAGATTATGGAAGGTTCCAAAGGGCTGGAAGAAAGCACATGTCATTTTTGTCTTCAAGAAGTACAAGAAGGAAGGTCTGGTCAGATACATCTTAATCTCTTAATCCATTAAGTATAATGCAGCTAACAATTCTAGAAATCATGTCCAAGCTAACAAGGACAAGAAGGTTACTGGGAACATTAAGCATGGATTTACAAAGGAGAAACCACACCTGATCAACCTCACAAACTTCTTCAGAGGAATGGTTCAGAGAATGAGAGAAGTGAAGGATATAGATTATTTTGAATTTTCCAAGGCTTTCAACATTAATTTTCACAGCATTCTACCATTAAAATTATGAATAATAATATGATAAATAAACATATAATTAAAAACAGGTGAAAATATATTCTAAACTGCCTGAAATGCCTGCTTACAGGAATCTAACTAGCAGCATGAAGCCAACCTGTAGACCAGTCACTAGTGGTGTACCCCCTGGGCTGATTCTTGAACCACTACTATTTAATTTCTTTCTTAATGACCCTCAAAAAATCTGCTGATGATAAAAATCTAGGAGTGTGAGTTAAAAATCCTGCACCTGCAGAATACAGAGTAAGTGTCAACAAGCAGGAAAAGAGATTGACATGAGCCAGATCAGCAAGGAGCCTTTGACACAAAGGTCAGCAGCCTCAGAAGTGCCACTGGCAGGTCAAGGCAGGTGATTCCTCCTCTCTACTCAGCACGAGTGAGACATATCTGGAGGGCTGTGTCCAGTGCTCAGCTCTCCAGTATAAGCAAGACATGCTCAAGCAAGTCCAGTGAAGGGACAGAAAGATGACAAAGGGACTGGAATAACTCACATTCAAGGAAAAGTTGAGCTGGAGCTGCTTAGCCTGGAAAAGACTCACGGGGATTTTATCAGTATGCATAAATAACTGATGAGAGGGAATGAAGAATGAACCAGAGTTTTCTCAGTAGTGCCCAGTGACAGGACAAGAGGCAATTGAAACTGTTTGAAACAGAAGAAATTTTATTTAGAGGTAAGGTCCAAATTTGTGCTATGTGGATGGTCAAATGCAGAAAAAGGCTGCCCAAAGAAGTTGTGGACTCTCCATCCTTTTATTGTTATTGAAAATCTGACTGGACAAAGACCTGAATTCATCCTGATTGAGCAGAGAAGCTGGATTTCCAGAGGTGCCTGCCAGCTTCAAGGATTCTGTGATTTTATGAAAATTCATCGGAAAATTTTGAAATTGCTGTTCTTTTATATTTTATGCACTTCCATAATTTTCATGAAATTTAGATTGTTCATAGTAGGCCTGCAGTGGCAATTCATTTAACCTGCCAAGCAAATGCATTCCAAATTCAGGAACATTAAAAAACTGCACTGCAAAGTAATAAGGGCTTATTCTGCCTGACCTCCCTCAAAATCTCTAGCACAGAACCAGATCATAAATATTCACAGGATAACAGATGTCAAGCCTTATGAATACATATAAATATTCATCAACTTATGGAATTTTTAGCTATCCACTCGGAGTTTTTACGTTTGAATAACACCAAGTTGGGCAGAAGTGTTCATCTGTCCAACAGTAGGAAGAATCTATGGACCAAGGACCAACTGTATGAAGCTAAACAAGGCAAAGTGCCGGTCCTGCACTTGGGTCACAGCAATTCCATGCAGTACTACAGGCTAGGGAATGAGTGTCTGGAAAGCTGCCTGGTGGTAAAGGACCTGGGGATGTTGGTCAACCAAACGTGAGCCATCAGTGTGCCCAGGTGGCCAAGAGACCCAATGGCATCTTGGCCTGTATCAAAAATAATTTGGCCAGCAGGACTAGGGAAGTGATTGTCCCTCTGTACTGGGTACTGGAGAGGCTGGACCTTAAATACCATGTTCAGCCTTGAACCTCTCTCTACAAGAAGGACATAGAGGTGCTGGAGTGTGCTCAAACATGGGCAAAAAGGGTGCAGAAAGGTCTGGAGCACAGGTCTTCTGAGGAGTGTCTGAAGGAACTGGGGATGTTTAGCCTGGAGAAAAGGAGGCCCAGGGGAGACCCCACAGGATACCCCAACCCTGGAAGTGTTCAGGATGAGGCTGGATGGAATTTTCAGCAACCTCACTTAGTGAAAGATATCCCTGTCCTTGGCAGTGGGTTGGAACTAGATGATATTTAAGGTCCATCCAACCCAGGCCATTCCTATGATATCACTCACTACAATTTCCTAACAGGAGGTTGTAGCCATATGGGTGGTATCCCTTCTCCCAGTTAACAAAAAACAGGACCAAAGGAAATGGCCTCAAGTTTTGCCAGGCGAGGTTTAGATTAGATATTAGGAAGAAAGGCTTCACAGAAACTGATGTCAAGTATTGTAACAGGATACCCAAGGAAGTGGTTGTGCCACCATCCCTGAGGTATTTCACAGATGTGTAGATGTGCACCTGGAGAGATGGTTTAATGGAGAACATGGCAGTGTTAGGTTGATGGCTGGAATTGGATATTTGTTCCCTGTTTGAAATAGAAGTTTAAAACTTTTAAGATGCTCCGCAAAGCCAAGAGTCAGCATTCCTAAAATCTGTTCCTACATCAATTACAATGTGAATACAGAACTGAATCTAAACAAAACAGAGTCAGGGCCCATATTTATGAAGTAGATAACTTTCTGACTACTTTAGAGTCTAAGAGTTTATCTAACTGTCTTAGTTTGAAAGACAAGTATCTACTAAGGAAGGCAGGAGCCTCTCTTGAAATGGAAAATGTAAACTCCTTCCCTCCAAATTATTATAACTTTGAAATTAAGGAGCTTTCAGGCAAAGATATGGGAATGGGAGCAACGGTTCTTCACTAAGAAAATTAAAATAAAAATGCAGTATTACGACAACCAGAACAATGACAGAGTTAGAATACAACTTGACACCTTGTTGGCCACGGTGTTGGTAGCACCCTGATTAAATGGTGGCTACAGTCTTCTTGGAGTGACAGATGTGGTATTGTTAAATCAATGATTTTGGAAAGAGGTGTAGTTTTTCTTTGAAGGTTCAGTGGTGATGAAGATGGGCCTGGTCTTCCTCTGGAAATTCAGTAGAAAAAGGCTGCTCTGATGTTCTAAATCTCAGACTTTATCTAGGTGGGAAGTGCTTAGCTGTCCCCCTGGGTGGGGCATCTCACAATGGAATGATGTCATTCCATCAGCCCTGCAGGGAGACTTAATGACCCATTAACAGAAGAGGGAGAGGGAGAGGGAGAGGGAGAGGGAGAGGGAGAGGGAGAGGGAGAGGGAGAGGGAGAGGGAGAGGGAGAGGGAGAGGGAGAGGGAGAGGGAGAGGGAGAGGGAGAGGGAGAGGGAGAGGAGGTTGTGATCTCATGGGCAGCCTGCACTGCAACAGGCTCATGGCAGGTCCTGTGAACTCGTGGGGAGAAGAGCCCACACTGGAGCAGGTTTGCTGGCAGGACTTGTGATCCTGTAGGGGATCCATGCTGAAGCAGCCTGTTCCTGAACGACCCCATGGAAATGAATCTATGCTGGAGCAGTTTGTGAAGAATTGCAGCCTGTGGGAAGGAAGTTGCAAAAATTCATAAAGAACTTTCTCCCCTTCAAGGGACCCCATGTTGGAGCAGAGGAGTGTGAGGAGTCCTCTCTGTGATGAGACAATGTGTAACTGAGTGACAGTAACTCCCATTCCCCATCCTTCTGCACTGCTGTTGAGGGGGGAGAATTGTGAGTACCATTAAGCTTGAGATATAAAGGAGGGGTGGGGGAATTCGGTTTTAAGGTTTTCTTTTACTTGTCATCCTACTCTGATTTGCTTGGTAATAAATTAATTTATTTAATTTTCCCAAATCAAGTCTGGTTTGGCCATTATACTAATTGTGATCTCTTCCTGTCCTTATCTCAATCCACAAGACTTTTGATGTATTTTTATTGCTCTGTCCAGGAGAGAGATAGAGTGAAGACTGCATCTGTAGACTTGGAAGCCATGACACACTTCCCAAACTACCTTTTTTTCAGGTTCCAAGGTATATACTACAGCCTGTCTGGAATCTGATGTCTTGAGAACTTAAAGGCTAATTATCTTCTTTCCTATTCAGGCAGCAGTGTGCCTTTGTGTGCATTAAGAAATTCACATTAAATATTGCATGAAACATTAGGTAACCTTAATATATTTCATGGTCTCTGTCCTGCACAAGCCTTCTGCAGAAACCAGGAGACATGATTATACATTCATCAGTAAGAAACTCTCTTTCTCAGTCCTCTGTAAATTTTAAGGGATTTTCTGTCACAGCAGTTCCATTTAATATAACTTGTGCTGTGAGCTCTCAGGGTCCCAAAGGACTGACCTCATAACCAATGTGCGATTTTTAGCTATAGGGTTGTAGTCCAACCCTGTCCAGACATAATATTGAGTCTCAGAACACTCAGATATGCATCACTATTGCATCAAGATAAATAAATTGTATCTCTCAACTGATTTACGTAATCTTTTCCAAATATTTTATTTTAGACATTTCCTCACAGTTCCGGGAGCAAAGTAATCAATATCTTTATGAGAAATGCCCAAAGAAATAGAAGGGGTACTTATGTGTGTAGTATTGAAAAATCTCTTCCACTTATAGACAAGAGCTAATAGATAAGGCTCTACAGGAAAGACATTTTACTTAAACTTAGCCTGCAACCTGAAGCAATCCTCTAATAACAAACTTAGTGCTTTCTCAGAATGAGAAAACTTCTAAATCACAATTACTTTAAGAGATGTCCAGCAGTACTTAATCTCATTCTTCCAAAGGCTTTGGAAATATGCCTATTCTTCAAAAAACAGATATTCTTAAAGAAAAAAAAAAAAATTATTCATCCTGAAGCAATGAAATGTCTGAGCACAAAGAAATGTATCATTGCTGCTGTATGACCAGCATGTTAAAAGGATTTTGGAGGGGAATATGTCAGAGCACATCATATTTTTAAGTGATATATGTCAGCTGCAGAATATATTTAAGGGTTCAGTGGCACCAACAGAACCAGATCTAATTCTGGAGGACAGAGAAGGGACACAGATTTTTACCTGTAGGCAGCATTATGAAGATGACAATTTTACATTAGACTTAAAAATGACCCATTTAGCAGAAGATTTTTGTATAAGGAAATTCTTGGTGTGCTTAAACCAAAGAATAATTTAGACACACATGAGATCTGTTTCATTTGGAATCTGAAATCTATTCCCACCATTGCAAAATTAACCAAGACATTTTCTTTTTCTCTGAAATACTTACTGTGTACTAACACTCACTCGTGTGCTGTCAGTACTGTAAGTAGAGTCAGTGTTCATCTGGCATGCATTCATCCCACCTTGTAAATGGAGTTCTTATTACATGGTGAGCTGCTTTCACAGTGCATCTGATTCTTTCAAGAGGTGCTTGACACAAGACAAAACAACTACTTGATCATATTCAGACTGGAATATACTATTACAAACCATTTCTGCAAAATGATTGTCTTTGTGATTTTTAGTATTAAAAACCCCCAAACTCTGAAGAATGACAAATACACTGTATAATCAGTGTTTTCAGATGATTTCCAAATTGCTTAAAATGCTCATAAGTATTTTGTAGACAAATTTTAAATGTAGAATAAAAATTGAAAATAGAAAAAATGGTGCATACATGGTGGTAATTTCATTTTACTTAGTATTTTCTAATCTTTTATACAGTGTATATGTGTGTATATGTACAAGACATTTTGTTCTATGTTAAAAGTGAAAATTTATGAGTAAATAGAATGTGAATTTCTGAAAGATCTTTAACAAGTCCATGGAATAATAAATAAATTAGGAAAACCTCTATTTATTTCTATTGTTCATCTGCAGCTCAAGGCCAAAAAAAACTGTATTTTATTCAGATTATTAGAGTTACATGGTAAGTCTGGTACCCCATGAACCATGCATTTAATTATGAGTATTTGACTTCCAAGGATGAAAAAAAACCCTTGCCATCTTTAGACAGAGATTTGCCTATTGGAAATATCATGAAGCAAAGAAAAACAACCCCTTAGTCTCTTATGAAGTTTCTTAAATACTCTTTAACTTAATAACCAACATTTGATGGACATGCTAGCAATAGCTATAATGACATACAGATTGAATTAAGATTTGATTTAAGATTATAGTTACGTACTGGCATTTGAAAATATTTGTGTAGATGTTGATCATGTTTTAGCTTTGAACAAGTTATGAAACTTATACTGGTAAAACATTCTCCTTGTGATTTTGTTATAGAGGTTCTGAGATCAAAATACAATTGCTTTTTCTGCCTTTGTTGAAATTGTCTTGATGTACCCTCTTATTCTTAGCAGCGTGGGCAGCATGGGAAAAGAAAATATGAAAGAGTCTTAATGAAGTTATACTGATATTAAGTTTGAAAATTATCTGTATATTGTCTGTATATGTCTACCTGTTAATGTACTGATTCATTCCTATCCATTGTTACTATCTACACAGTACAGTTTCAAGAAACATAAAGGCTTTTCATGTAAACAAACTTGTGTTTTAAAATATGGTACACATTACGTTATTTATGCACCAGACCAAAAGCTTGTCCACTATCAATGGTTAGTGATATCACATAAGCTCCATTTTTTTTATACCAAATTAACATTTGAAAGTGATTTACTGTGCATTACAAATATCCTTAAGGCGTTTTCAGCAAGAGTTTTACTTACAGAATTCATCAAATAAAATTTCATTGCCATGAAACATACCAATTATCTCAAATATAGTGAAATGCTGAAGAAGCAAAGCTGTTGAGATATAGAAGCCATTTAAATCACAGAATTAAAAAAAAACAAAACAACCCCCCAGAAAAGCACCCCCCCTCCCCCAATAAACAAAACAAAAAAGCACAAAGAAAGAAACAAAACAACAATAATCCCAAACTCATGAGTTGGAAGGGATTAATTCAAGTCCTCAAAAGGACTTTTAAATTTTAAAGGTAGATCCCATTTCCAAGTTAAAAGTGCTTGGGGTTAAATTCACTCCCATTTTGAATATCTGCAGGAATAGGGATTTCACAGGCTCTCCCAGTGACCTTTAAATACTAGAACCCCTGTTCCAGTGCTTAAAAACACTCATTCTAAGTACATTTCCCTAATAGCTAGTTGAAATCTCTCTTGTTGCACCTTGTCCCACTTACATTTAATTTCTTCTCCTGTTGTTAAAAACCACAGTAAAATCTTTCCTCAGTTTTTCCTTCCAAATTTTTTCATTCTCCTTCTGTATATCACATATTTCAAGCCACTAATCATTTTTGTAGCCCTCTACTAAGCTTGCTTTGTTGTTTTTCCTTTCCCGTGTGTTTTCTATTGGGAAATAAAACCTTGATGCAGGAAATCTGAATTTACTCTCAGAATTGTCAAAGGCAGGTTACCTGCTATCTCTGCTATTGTGAAAACAGTCTATTATGCAATAGACTTCCAATGGGAAAGCTCTCCTTGACAACTCCGTTCCATTCAGTCCCCAGCTGCATGAGATTCTTCATATATTTACCTCTGTTGGACTTCATGCAGCTTCTTTCAGCCCATTTGTGACACTTGCTCAGGTGATAGTTTGTATCAGTCCTGTCCTCTTCTCACAGGCTTTGTTCTCAACAACTGAAACACTAATCTTTGAAAATTAGGATTTTAGTTACCTTGCTGATAAGAATTAAAAGTTAGAAGGGAGTAGTTATCTGAAACTTAAATAATTGATTGTCTGTCATTTTATGTTTGCTGAGCTCCGCTTACAATGGGAAAAGATGAAACTAGTGAGCAGACCCAAAGGAACATGGACAATGCAACCAGAAACCCATTCTTTGGAAAACTGGACTATCCCCAGAAATCATTTGTATTGTCATTAATAGAAAAGGTCAAGAGTTTAGGGTGAGGAAGACTCTCCTTGCTTCCTCCTTTTAAGACCCCTCCCCACGAAAACGACCCCAGATTTAATTTAAGAAGTCAATCACGCATGCTTAATAGCTATTCCAGCTAATTACCATAGGAAGTGGGGGATGGGAGGGGCTGTTATTATGCATATGTATTTACTTGAATCCTTTGCTAATAAATAGACTCTGTGATCACCTGTGATTTTGCAGTGCTATTAGAGGATTACCTCATGCTGCTGCCCAGTGCTGAATAAACATTCACTTTCTAACTTTAAATTGTTAGAGAGCCTTTTGTCCGTCACAGTTGAGAATCAGTATTAGACCAATACTCTTACTTTGGTAAATCACAGTGACACTTTCTAAAGGTGCATTCTTATACACCATAAAGGCCATGAATGGAGATATTGAATTGTCCTGCCCCTGGTCTTCATCTCTGAGGGGCACCACTGTTAATAGTATCCACACAGTATTACACAGCTGACCACAGCCCAGTCAGGCCAGCCCTCCTGACACTTTTCCATGTTGCAATACACATTTTCAATTTGGCTACAAGAATATATGTGAAATGCCTGATTAGTCAGGATAAACAGTTTCCACTGTTGTTCACAGAGTCTGTTACTACAGAAAGCAGTCAGGTCCTTCAGGTATAATTTGCCCTTGGTAAATCTATGCTGGTTCTTCCCATCAGTCTTTGGTTGTGTCCAGCAGTCATGAGGAATGCACCTCATTCAAAAGAGAGAAGTAATAACATGTTTTATTGAGGGGAAAATAATATAGTTCAATAAATTTGATAAAATTTAGGACAGCTTAACAGCAGTTACCAAGATTCCAGAACTTTGGTAGCAAGGTTCACCTTATTAATTACTGCATCAAAGAATGGTCCAAAGAAAATCAAGTTAGGTTTGAGTTAGAAAGATTTTCAGAGATCTTTTGTCAAGAGGTTGGGAGTAGATCCCCATACCTTCTAAACATATAGAGCATAGATGCAGCAAGGTCCAGTCTTTGGTCTCAAACTCGGATGATGGTTTATGATGAATGGAATTATCTATACAAAGTTGATAATAATATTGATTAGCTTCATGGAATAACAATATTTCGTTAATTCAGCATGGTATCAGTCACTCACCAAGGATCTGTCACAACCAAGGAATCTCTCTGCCTTGCCCTAGGAAGAATCTCATAGCCTCAAGTACGAGATCTCTAATCCTGAGAGAGATCCCTGCTCAATGACAAATATACCTGGTGTGCAGCACAGATGCAATTCAGGAAGGGCTCAAATGAATAAATATTACCATCAGGAGGACTTCATCCTGATGGTAATATTTATAGAATTGAAGGAGTTGGCTGTTAGGTAATAGTATAGACAGACAGATGTCTTTATTTTAGCTTTATTTTGAAACCAACTTTCAAAATCTTTTTCGTCATTCTTCAAAATCTTCACTTCCTTGTATGTGTGCCAGGATCTCTCCAGCTCACAGATTTATTCCAGGGCAGGAATCCTTTTGCTCTTTATTCAATCCAATTCAAAGTATGGCTATGGATCAAGTGTATCCGTCACAAGCCTCTAGTGACACTATTTCAAAGTTCTCAGTAGTTTAAGAAGCCTGTTATCAATTGCAATATTTCTCCACCCATCAGGTGTATCCTATCTCTCCCCAGTAATCCTAATTCTTCAGAGACAGAGTCAGAAAGCCAAAGCATGGTCTGAAATATCATGTAACCAACCAGGCACTGACTCACTGGATCCATCAGCTCATAAGTAAGCCCTTCCCTTTGATGGAATTGAGATGTTCCTTGAGCTGCCATGTTGCATGCTTTACAGCCTATAAATTCCCTTGAGAGTATCACTGATGTCAGAGTAGATGAGCAATAAGACATAAGAGAGAATTCAGATGAACCTCAGCAATTTCTCTTCATCATCCCAGACTGAGCTTCTGACAAGCCATAAACTTCACAATACAGAAAATCTGTTTGGGAGACAAATGCTGATCCCTGTAGAACGATTCTGCTACTATCATTTGCTACTTCCATTTTGGGGCCAGAACAGGGATCAAGCTGAGCTGGTCCAAATATCTTCTCTGAAACTTCTTCCCTATAAAACATCATAGCCCTATACCTGTTTTAAAAGTGCACATCAAGAAGTGAAGAGAGAAATATCTTTCTTTTTGCCAGAAACCACAACATTCTGTGACATCTATTTTAGGAGAGTGAATTCTCCACTCGTTTAGTGAAGCCATAAGATGTCCATCCCTCTGGTAGGGTGTGGGAAATTCTCACTGGGAGAAGCACTAGGCACAGCCTGAGACCAGGGCAGCTGCTGCAGCCAGGCCAGGAACTGTCTCTTGTGACACAGGGCTGCCACAGTCCTGCCCCCTCTGTCAGCCCCCTCGAGCCTCAGGTACCACCATCACCCTGCTCCCTTTCTCACAAGCCATTAAGGGTTCAGTCACCCTTTGGCAGCCCTGTTTGCTGAACTCAGTATATCTGAGTAATTCAAGAGCTACTTTAAAATTTTATGTTGGATGCTTTATTTTTGACCTATATATTTGCTTGTGGTGAGTTGACCTTGGCTGGTTGCCAGTTGCTCACCAAGCTGCACTCAGTCTCCCTCCACCAAAAGGGCAGAGGGAGAAAATATGACAAAAGTCTTGTGGATAGAAACAACGACAGAGAGATTATTTCCAAGTACTACCACAGGTAACACAATCTCAGCTTGGGGAAACTAATTAAATTTATTGACATTTACTTGTAAGAAAGTAAGAAAGTGAGAAATAAAAAAAACTTCTCAAAGACTTTCCCATCAACTCTCCCTTTCTCTCAACTTCCCTCTAAACTCTTCAACCTCCTTCCCACCTGGGCACTGCATGGGGATGGAGAATGGAGACACTTTGTCTCTGCTGCTCCTTTCTTTTCACATTCTTCCTCCATCCCAGGGTAGGGTATTTCCTATTGAATGTAGATTCTCACAAACCTCTGCTACACCTGGTTGTTGTTTGGGGTGAAAGCAAGTAAGGAAAGCAGGAAGGGCCTTTGCTGGGGTTTCACAGAGATGTTTATTTCAACCACACCTGTTCAGAGAACAAAGGCAAAGGACTTTTTGTGAGGGTCCAGGTTAAGTACATGGGATGAGCAGGCAGGAAGAAGCCTCAGAGACCAATTACCAGGGGACATGGGGGTGTCACAGGGGTGGGGTTAGGGCATGGAGGCCAACAGACACAGGGTGGGAGTGACCAGAGACTGAGGGACAGGGAGAGGAGCTGACCCAGGAACAGAACAGGAGCTGCTTTGGCCAGATTAAACAGGATTTGTTATCAAGAGGAGGCAGTGAGAGAGGCCTCTCATTTTCCCTAACTGGGAATGCCTTTCTGGGTCTCCACAAACCTCCAAAATGGGCTCATCCCACAGCATACAGGTACTGCTCCAGTATGGATCCCCCACACAAGAGGTTTCAAGACAAAAATCTGCTGTTTGTGGCCAACTTTCCAAGGGCAACTGTTTCCACCAGGAGCCTTCCCCAGGGTGGGCTCTCCATGGAGTCACAGGGAACATACACCTGTTGCTGTGTGGGGTCCCTCATGGTCTCCAGGGTGGCTATCTGCTCCTCCTCAGCTCTCCATGCTCTGCAGGGCAATCTCTGCTCTGGCATCTGGAGCATCTTCCCCTCCCCACCCTAAAACTTCTCTGATGTTTGTATCTGCAGGGCTGTGTGCTGTGTCATATATTCTCACTCCTGTCAAAGATGTTGCAGTTTTTACCTTTTCTTGAATGTTACCACAGAGGTACTACCAACACCATTGATTTCTTCAGCTTTGGAACAGCAAATGGGTTTGTCTTGGAGTCAACTGAAACAAGCTTTGTCCAACATGGGAGTAGCTTCTGTCATCTTCTTACCTCTACTGCCAAACCCCTGCCAGGTAAATCCAATAGTGTCAAGTAGTCTGGTGTCTTTCAGATGCCACATATGGACTAGTGCTATCTTGTTCATGTCAGCATAAAGAGTTCAAACCAGGAAAATAGATACTAACTAAGAATCTTATCTGAAAATGAAATAAGCCCACTGTACATGACAGTGAACATGTCACTATTATTTTATAAGCTGTAGAATCTATACACACTGCCTTAGTGTACCAAGGAGAAACACCAGCACTGTGAGATGTTCTCTAAAGTTACAAAAGTTGGAAATGCACAAAGAAAATTCTGCAAATAACACTACAACTTCTAGATGTAGGGCAGATGAGAAACAAGATGCAAAAAGTAGCAAAAACTTGAAAGGCTCAATATTAATATCTTTAAAGTAGCTTGGCATTCAGTACCAGAAGTTTACTACTTCACACATACCTATAGAAAAGTAGGTCAAAATGATTTTTTTTTTCTTGTTTTTGCTATGGACAGGAAAATCCCACTCTGCCTAAGACACTGTTATCAAGCATGATTGTGGGTACCTAGGCTGAAAGGATGGTGCAGGAGGGAATCTTTCCCAATGACTCGCAGCTGTACTGATTACCAAGGAGTGGAAACATCTGAGTCTGCCCAGTCAGTTTGGGGGATATAATGGAGTGGGTTAGTTAGCTTCAAGTTATAAGCACCTGCAGCTCAAGTTGGAGCTTTAGAGTCTGCTGGAGTAAGAGCAGGAGGCTGTTGGCTGTGCTGAGAGAAGGTAAAGGACGTGGTTGTGCAAGGGGCACGTGAGATGTTGAGTGAGGGACAGTCAGGGTTAGGTGACTGGGAAATGGACAGTTGAGTTTGGCTGGTCATGCAGAGTGGAAAGGAGGAGTCAGATCTACGTGGAGCTGCCTGGAAGATGAGGAATCAGTGTTGTGTGAAGCTGCTATAAAGGAGTCAGACTTGTAAGGAAAGAAGTTTGTTAAGAGAAGGAGAGTTTGCTTCTAAAGGACTGATGGTGATACCAGCTGCATCTGTCTCGACATAACTGCAACATGTAATAGTTGAGTTCCTCTCCAAAACAATTGGAGAAGTTGAAAATCTTGGAAGAATAACTTTTGCTATGTGTTAGTAAAGGGTATGGAAGAGTAGGGAGGTAAAGTTCATAGTTATGACATTTGTCTTCATAAATAACTGTTATGTATCACAGAGCCCTGAATTTGTGGAGCTGGCTTAATATGTGCTTAGCAATAGGAAGTTGTGAAGGAATTCTATTTTGCTTTCCTTGTACACAAAACTTTTTTGTAATTTACTAAACTCTTTTTACCCCAAACCGCAAGTTTTCTCATTTCTGCCCTTCCAATTGTCTCCTCCAACTCGCTGATATGGGAGCAAGTAAATAGCTCTGCAAAGCTTAGATGCCTTCCAGGGTTGACCCACAACTTTTTAGCTGGCTGCATTAAGGTTTGGAAATTTGAAGTGGTCATATCTTGCAGAGACTTACTTTCCTTCAGGTTCTCAGTGGGATAAGATACAAACAGCTATGTATATTGCACACAAAGAAAACAATGTTATGTTCATTATTTCAAATTTGCTGCATTCAAAGATAACTACCTTTATATGGCATATCCTTATCATGGTGATTCCCATTATGAATGAGCAACTTAAATTATTAGGCAACAAAACACATTTTTCCTTGTGAATATGATTTCATGGATCAACATATTGTTGCATATTAGGAACTCTTGCAAAGCCTTGCAGAATAGTTTCCTTCTTGTCTCTCCCCATTATTTTTTTTTTTTTTGTTCTGCTTCAAAATGCTAGAAGAGGTACATTCCCAATTTTATGGAATTATCTTCTGAAGTCGAGTAATGCATGTGGAGGTTACAGAGTAACAATGTGCCCAGACCATGAGGCTTTTTTTTAAAAAAAAAAAAAGGAATTTATACATTCTTAGCCTTCTAAAGTGTTTAGAATCATCATTTTGATTTGTTCTGTTCCTTATGCAGCAACATTTCTCTCAACTTCAGCCTATTATATCCTCTATTTTGCTACCAGAGGAACTAATAAGAAACAAATTAAAATCTAACATTGTCTAGGAACGAGGAATTGATAATTTATATCAAATTTAGATAATTTATAGTTTTAAAATTAACATTTGAACTATACAGAGTTTTAATAATCAAGGCAAACCATCAAATCAAGTACCATAAAAAAAATCATGTAGAAATGAATTGCCTACCCATTTAATACTTAGGTAATGTATAGAAAACACTTTCATTTTAAACAAAGGGTGGCAGTAAAAGTATAGAAACTTCATGTTACAAAGAGCTAAATAATTATTTAGTAATGAAGGTTTAAATCTTTAACTCAGCAGTTAAATTGATTTTTAAATTAACTCTTTATTTTAAAATACACACCAGAAACCAATGCAGGATATGGAGCTCCTCTAGAATTAAACAAAGCACCATTCTCTGAATTACTTTCAACAGAAGGATAGTGAGATTACTGTCCGTATTTCACAAAAATGCCAAGTACAAAGAACTAACATATTATTTACACCAGAGCTTGCTAACCTACATTTCCTGCTGTATTTTTTTTAATAAAGACTTCTTGTTTAAAAAAAGTATTTCTCTGCAAGACTGTTACAGTATGATTTCTATTCTTGTTGCACCACATACTTCTTGTGAAAGAAGAATGTGTTAAATGGCTTCTGAGACATGATTTTTTTTCCAGTTGCCATTCAATTACTTCTCATATCTGTATGAATATTTTCATTTTACAAACTTGATTCACTCTGACACTCAATGACAGGATTGCTAGATAAATAAATAGATCTAATCTGTAAATATTAATTTCATGCCAGTATCAAAAGCATTTGGAGAAAGAGATTCAAATAGATATTTCACTTAAGTGAGAAAGAGAACCAGAAGACAATTTTAGGTAATCTTGCTAAATTAGATTATCGAAGACTGTTAATTATGTTCAATCTTATTCAAGTTTAAACATTAATTTGGGGAACTTCTGAGTTTTAGGAAGTCACGCATATCTTTATGGAGGAAGTCACTCTGCTGGGATAAGAGGAAAAGGAAGCTTTTTCCAGGTCCTAGTTGACTGGAAGTTGACAAATGATGTCCTAATTTTCAAGGACAAGAAAGAGGACCACAGAAACAGCAAGCCTGTTAGTCTTATTACAGTGCCTTGCAAATTATGGAGAAGATAATTCTGTGAGGTATTGAAAAACACCTGAAAGACAATGCAGTCCATGGTCACAGCCAGCAGGGCTTCATGACCAATTCTGCTTATCAAACCTGATTTCCTTTTATGACAAGGTAAGCACTGTTGATCAAGGGAAAGCCAGTTAATGCAATCTTCTATATCAGTAAAGCTTTTGATACTGTTTCTCACAGTTTCCTTCTGGGCAAAATGTTCAGCACACACCCGAATAAATATATCATGCCATGGGTGAGCAACTGGCTCATGGGTCAGGCACAAAGAGTTATAGTGAATGCAAAAACCTCAGACTGTCCTGTCACTTGTGATGTTTCACAGGGCTCCATCCTCAGACCAGCTCTCTTCAACATCTTCATTAATGACCTGGGTGCTGGACTTGAAAGAGTACCAAGTTTGTTGTTACACCAAAAACAGAGGAGCTGTTGAGTCACTTTAGGGCTGACAGACCCTGCAAAGAGATCTTGGTAAATCAGAGGCCTGGGCAATCACCAACCACATGAAGTTTAACAAGACAAAGTGCCAGATTCTGCACCTGGATGGGCATCCCTGGATGTATGGAAAGAATGGGAATTGAGAGACTAGAAAGCAGTGCTATGGAGAGGGACTGTGGGTCCTGGTCCATGGCAAGTTGGATACAAGCCAGCAGGAGCCAGGAGGGCCAGCCCTGTCCTGGGGACATCAGGCACAGCATCACCAGCCAGGCAAGGGAGGGATTGTCCTGCTCTGCTCTGAGCTGGGGCAGCCTCACCTCCAGTGCTGGGGGCATTTCTCAGTGCCACAAGAAAAGACAGAAAACTATTAGAGTGTCCAAGGTGTCCTGGGTTGGTGTTTTGACTGAATTCTCACCCTGCCCCCTTGGCCATGAAGCTGTCTGCTCCTGGGGGAGGGGCCGCCTGGGCTCGGCTCTGTGGACTGGCCTTGGTTTTTTTTTTTTTCCCCTTCTTGCGGTGGCTCGCTTGGCTCTGGCTGCTGCTGCGTGTGGCTTTTCGCTACTGTGGTAGTAGTTCGTTGCCTGGTTTGTTAGTTAGCTGTTTTTTCCTTGATTTTTTGGCTTTATATTGCTTGAATTATTTGTTTTAGCTCGCTGTTGTTTAAAGCTTGCTGGCTGTTTTTTCTTTCCTTTCTCTCTCTCCCCCTCTCCCTTCCACCCCCCCCCCCCCCTCACCTCCCGAGGATCAGCACCAGCTTGCTCCGGAGGAACCCTGCGGCCTGCCTCTGGACACTGGCCAGAGAAGCATCTCGTCCTTCTGGTGAAGATCGAATCGTCCACGTCTCTTTTTCTCTCTCGGTGAAAATTTTTTTTGTCATCTGGATCTGTGCTGGGAAGTGTTTCTCTTGTATGTGTTAATAAATAGGTTTTTTCCACTTTTCCCCCTGAGTGAAATATTTTTTTCTTAAGTCCAGTGGGATAAAGAATTGGGGGTTTATTCCCTGGGGAGCTCTTCTGGGGGTTTTTTCCCCTAAGTTTGTCCAAACTAGGACATTTCTTATTTGGTGGCCCGTACGGGGAAGGAGAAAGTGGAAAAAACTTTATAACATCTTGTTTTAATTTGCCTGTATTGATATCAGTATGTTTTTTGAAGCCATGATGTCTTTTGGATTGGAAGCCTGCCTGTATGTTTGCTCTTTAGAGTTTTTTGAAATCTTAATACCCCTGTGGTCTTTGGGCCTGTTCTCTTACTCAGAGATAGCCCCAGTGTTGTCTCTAGCACGTAGTTTTTTCATGAAAGGGGTATTAACCAAAATACTCATTGGGCTAGGCTTGGTTGTTATGATCTGCCAGAAGTTTATGAAGGTGTTAGAATCCACTTCAGGGATGTACAAGTCGTGGTTTGTGTTGTGCACTCAATTCATTAGAGGAGAAGCAAGCAAAGAGGATTTCTTGCCTTTATTTTCCTTCTTCTCCCCTGAATTATTTACATCTCTGTTAGAAAATGTTCAGCTCTCCCTGAGTGTAAAGGAAACCATCTTTCTGGTATTTAATTTAGTAAGTTTTTTCTATACTGTCTGCAGTTTATACAGAATGAAAGCTGAGATTTCTAGGGATGCAGGTGTTACAACCCCTGATTTGGTAGCAAAGCAGAGTAGGAAGAATTCTGAGTGGTGTGGCAAATGGGAGGAACTGGGCCAAATTCTAAAAGAGTTTTCTGAACCTATAATCTGGGATTTTTCATCTGAACAAATTCAAGACCCAGTCAAGATTGCAAAGTACTTAAAAGAAAAGTGTCAGGACAATTCTAAGGAAAAGAAAATCACTGCAGTGAGCTGGGCTCTGGCGTATGCTTATCGAACCCTGTTAGATAGTGTAGGACAACAAACAAAGGAGAGGGAACAGGGAGATAACGTAGCTACTATTCCAGTTACTCAGACTGCAGTTAACTCCTCAGGCTCCAGGACAGGGGCAAAATTAGACAGCAAGCTTCAACCTATGGCTGTGGCTACCAGTACCAGGAGTAGAAAGTGCACAAAGAAAACAGATCGGCCGGGGGAGGATGATGATGAGGAGGATGCAGGAGAAGGACCTTCAACTCCCCCTGATGTAAAATCCGAAGCTAAAGTGACTGATGGGAGATCAGAAACTAATAATGAGTCCCTTTCCCTGAAAGGTCTTCGTGGTCTAAGAAAAGACTATACAAGGCGACCTGATGAATCCATAATTAGTTGGCTAGTCCGGCTTTGGGATGCAGCAGGTGAGGCAACCATCCTGGATGGCACGGAAGCGAGACATTTGGGATCCCTGTCTCAAGATCCAGTCATCGATCAAGGTATGATGAGGGGAGCTAATCCTCAGAGCCTCTGGTCACGTGTATTGGACAGTGTGGCACAAAGATATCTCTGCGCTGATGACCTGTACATGCAGCAGACCAAATGGAAAACCATCGAGCAGGGAGTCCAACGTTTGAGAGAGATGGCGGTGACAGAAATTATTTTCTCAGATGCTGTAACAACTAGAAATCCAGATCTGGTACCGTGCACACCTATTATGTGGAGGAAGCTTGTGAGGCTTGGACCATCTGAATATGCCTCAGCTCTTGCAATCATGAAACGAGAAGATATATACGAGACAGTGCTTGATATGGCAAAGAAGCTTTGGGCGTATGCTGATGCTGTGCATGGCCCAAAGCATGCCAGGATTGCAGCCGTAGAAACACGTTTACAGAACTTGGAGGATAAGTTGGAGCAAAACCATAAGAAGCTGAGAGAGGAAATCAAGGAGGATCTCCTCCAAATCTCAGCTGTGCAAATCGGACGTCCTGGCAGTCAACGCAGACGCTCCTCTGCTGAGGAGAGAAGGTACACCCCACGTGCGGAGTTGTGGTTTTTCTTGCGTGACTGCGGAGAAAACATGAAGAGGTGGGATGGAAAGCCCACAGCTGTTCTGGCACGACGAGTGCGTGATTTGAAGGAAGACGAGGCTCAACAAGAAGGTTCCATCAGAAAGAGAGCAGCTCCAGTCGCCCGGAATCACAGTGCCACGTATGAGGAGGATGATGACGACATGTCCGATTCACTTGAAGGAACTTCTAAGACTTATGCCCCCGTCAAAAAGGATAAACAGGCTTAGGGAGACCCTGCCTCTAGCCAGGGTGAGGCCAGGGAAAACCGAGTGTTTTGGACCGTGTGGATTCGGTGGCCTGGCACATCGGAACCACAGGAGTATGAAGCTTTAGTGGACACTGGATCGCAATGTACTATATTTCCATCAGGATGTGTCGGAGAAGAGACCGTTTCTATTGCTGGTGTAACAGGTGGATCACAGTGGATCATAGTGGAAGCGGAAATGAGTCTAACTGGAGGAGAGTGGAAGAGATACCCGATTGTGACTGGCCCAGAGGCCCTGTGTATTTTGGGAATAGATTTCCTTCGAAGCGGGTATTTTAAGGACCCAAAAGGCTTCAAGTGGGCATTTGGGATAGCGACTGTGATGGCGGAGAGAATCCAGCAATTGAACACCCTGCCCGGACTATGTGAGAATCCAATTGCCGTGGGACTCCTGAGGGTAGAGGAGCAGAGGGTACCGATTGCCACTTCAATAGTACATCGCCGGCAATATAGGACAACTCGGGATGCTGTGATCCCGATCCATAAGATGATCCGGGAGCTGGAGCGCCAAGGGGTGGTGAGCAAAACCCACTCACCCTTCAACAGTCCCATCTGGCCTGTGCGCAAGTCTGACGGAGAATGGAGATTGACAGTGGACTACCGTGCATTGAATGAAGTCACCCCACCGTTGAGCGCTGCCGTGCTGGACATGCTGGAGCTGCAGTACGAGCTGGAGTCCAAGGCAGCAAGGTGGTATGCTACCATTGACATTGCCAATGCGTTTTTCTCCATTCCTTTGGCAGCAGAATGCAGGCCGCAGTTTGCTTTCACCTGGAGGGGCGTGGAGTACACCTGGAACCGACTGCCCCAGGGGTGGAAGCACAGTCCCACCATCTGCCATGGGCTGATCCAGGCTGCACTGGAAAAGGGTGAGGCTCCAGAACATTTGCAGTACATCGATGACATCATTGTGTGGGGAAACACAGCAGAAGAAGTGTTTGAGAAAGGAAAGGAAATTATCCGAATTCTCCTGGAAGCCGGTTTTGCCATCAAAAAGAATAAAGTTAAGGGACCTGCTCGTGAGATCCAGTTCCTAGGAGTGAAGTGGCAAGATGGAAGACGTCAGATTCCTACTGATGTTATTAATAAAATCACAGCTATGTCTCCACCTACTAACAAGAAGGAGACACAAGCTTTCTTGGGTGCTATAGGCTTTTGGAGAATGCACATCCCCGAGTACAGTCAGATTGTGAGCCCTCTTTACCAGGTTACTCGGAAGAAGAATGATTTTCATTGGGGCCCAGAACAACAACAAGCCTTCATCCAGATTAAACAAGAGATCGCCCATGCAGTAGCTCTTGGTCCCGTCAGGACGGGGCCAGATGTGAAGAATGTGCTCTATTCTGCAGCTGGAAACCACGGTCTGTCTTGGAGTCTGTGGCAGAAGGTGTCAGGTGAGACCCGAGGCCGACCCCTGGGATTCTGGAGCAGAAGTTACAGAGGGTCTGAAGGTAATTATACCCCGACAGAAAAGGAAATCCTGGCTGCTTATGAGGGAGTCCAAGCTGCTTCAGAGGTGATTGGCACAGAAGCACAACTCTTTCTGGCACCCCGGTTGCCAGTGCTGGGGTGGATGTTCAGTGGGAAGGTTCCCTCCACCCACCATGCCACCAGTGCCACATGGAGCAAGTGGATAGCCCTCATTACGCAGCGCGCCCGGATCGGGAAATTAAATCGCCCAGGGATCTTAGAAATAATTACCAACTGGCCAGAGGGAGAAAGTTTTGGTGTGACAGATGAGGAACAAGAACCAGTGACCCGGGCTGAAGAAGCACCACCTTACAACCAGCTACCGGCAGAGGAAATCCGTTATGCCCTGTTCACCGACGGTTCCTGTCGCATTGTAGGGACAAATCGGAAATGGAAAGCAGCTGTATGGAGCCCTACACGACGGGTTGCAGAAGCTACTGAAGGAGAAGGAGGGTCTAGTCAATTCGCTGAACTCAAAGCTGTCCAACTGGCTTTGAATATTGCCGAAAGAGAAAGGTGGCCAAAGCTCTATCTTTACACTGATTCCTGGATGGTAGCCAATGCTTTGTGGGGATGGCTGCAGAGATGGAAAGAGACGAACTGGCAGCGCAGAGGAAGACCAATCTGGGCTGCAGAAGAGTGGAAAGACATAGCTACTCGGTTAGACAAGCTACCCGTGAAGGTTCGCCATGTGGACGCCCATGTCCCCAGAAGTAGAGCTAACGAAGAACAGCGAAATAACCATCAAGTAGATCAAGCAGCAAAAATAGGGGGGTTGGAAATAGATTTAGATTGGAAACATAAGGGAGAGTTGTTCCTGGCTCGATGGGCCCATGATGTCTCAGGCCATCAGGGGAGGGATGCCACCTATAAGTGGGCACGAGACCGAGGGGTGGATCTTACCATGGACAGCATTACTCAAGTTATTCATGATTGTGACACTTGCGCTGCTATCAAGCAGGCCAAGCGGGTAAAGCCCCTCTGGTATGGAGGACGGTGGTCCAAGTACAGGTATGGGGAGGTTTGGCAGATTGATTACATTGCACTGCCTCAGACCCGCCAGGGCAAACGTTATGTGCTGACTATGGTGGAAGCCACAACCGGATGGTTGGAGACTTACCCTGTATCTCACGCCACTGCCCGCAACACCATCCTGGGCCTGGAAAAACAGGTCCTTTGGAGGCATGGTACTCCTGAGAGGATCGAGTCAGACAATGGGACTCATTTTAAGAATAACCTTGTCAACACCTGAGCTAGGGAACACGGTATTGAGTGGGTGTACCACATCCCTTACCATGCACCAGCTGCAGGTAAAGTGGAGAGGTACAATGGATTGTTAAAGACCACCTTAAAGGCATTGGGTGGGGGATCCTTTAAGAATTGGGAGCAGCATTTGGCAAAAGCCACTTGGTTAGTCAACACTCGAAGTTCCACCAACCGAGCAGGTCCTGCCCAATCTGAGTGCCTTAATACAGTAGATGGAGACAAAGTCCCAGCGGCCCATGTCAGAGGATTGCTAGGGAAGACAGTATGGATTAATCCTGCCTCGAGTACAGGCAAACCCATTCGGGGGATTGCCTTTGCTCAAGGACCTGGATGTACTTGGTGGATAATGCAGAAAGATGGAGCAACCCGCTGTGTACCAGGGAGATCTGACTGTGGGATGAGACAGAAGGAATATGTAAATGTTGAAGGTTTGAGCAAGTCAGAGGAAGTGTTTATATTGTGTTTAATGAGTGTATATCCCAATCGTGGGTCAATGATCACGATATGGGATAAGGGGTGGAATGTCCTGGGTTGGTGTTTTGACTGAATTCTCACCCTGCCCCCTTGGCCATGAAGCTGTCTGCTCCTGGGGGAGGGGCCGCCTGGGCCCGGCTCTGTGGACTGGCCTTGGCTTTTTTTTTTTCCCCTTCTTGCGGTGGCTCGCTTGGCTCTGGCTGCTGCTGCGTGTGGCTTTTCGCTACTGTGGTAGTAGTTCGTTGCCTGGTTTGTTAGTTAGCTGTTTTTTCCTTGATTTTTTTTGGCTTTATATTGCTTGAATTATTTGTTTTAGCTCGCTGTTGTTTAAGGCTTGCTGGCTGTTTTTTCTTTCCTTTCTCTCTCTCCCCCTCTCCCTTCCACCCCCCCCCCCCCCCTCACCTCCCGAGGATCAGCACCAGCTCGCTCCGGAGGAACCCTGCGGCCTGCCTCTGGACACCGGCCAGAGAAGCATCTCGTCCTTCTGGTGAAGATCGAATCGTCCACGTCTCTTTTTCTCTCTCGGTGAAAATTTTTTTTGTCATCTGGATCTGTGCTGGGAAGTGTTTCCCTTGTATGTGTCAATAAATAGGTTTTTTCCACTTTTCCCCCCTGAGTGAAATATTTTTTTCTTAAGTCCAGTGGGATAAAGAATTGGGGGTTTATTCCCTGGGGAGCTCTTCTGGGGGTTTTTTCCCCTAAGTTTGTCCAAACTAGGACACAAGGGAAAGCAACAAAGATGCTGAAGGGTCTCGAGGGGAAGATGAATGAGGAGAGGCTGAGGTCACTTGGTCTGTTCAGCCTGGAGAAAAGGACATTGAGCAGAGACATCACTGCAGTTACAGCTTCCTCATGAGGGAAGAGGAGGGGCAGGACTGACCCCTGCTCTGTGGTGAGCAGGGACAGGACCCAGGGAATGGCCTGAAGCTGTGTCAGGGGAGGTTTAGGCTGGATATTAGGAAGAGGTTCTTCACCCATGCAAAAAGCATGACAATGTAGTTGTATTTTGTGTAGAATGGAACATTTTTTAATCTGGAGTTGGTTTTAAAAGGGAAGTAAAAAAATTCCCTGTCTTCCAAAAATACATGATTTTTTCAAATAATTAGTTTTGTCAAAGACAGGAAAATTCAAAATTAAGCACTGGTGTTCCTGTATAAAACACGCAGGTTTTTTTCCCAAGATAAGTATTGGTAAAGGCAAACAATGCTGGGAGTTTAACACCTTAAAGAAACTTACTGATCTGGTTTGTACTCTGCTCTGAGAAAAGCCTTTCAGATATTGACTTGTTTATGACTTCCCAATGAGACATGATGCAAAAATTGTCAACTTATTTCCATCAGGGATACTCATGGGTCAAGTGTTGGCCTTGCTTTTTATTTTGAAGAGAAAATTTCCTAGAAAAGATAGATAAATAATTTTATATCTTAAGTAAAACATATCATCTAACTTATATCATCAAAAATGAAATTATCAAATGAGAAGCAGTCTAATGACTGGGTGTAGGTTCTTGTTTTAATTACTTGATCCACAGAAAAAGATCCTAATTTTGTTGATGCTATGGTTCTGTTGTGGATGTTATGTTTGAAATAAGATAGTTCCCTAAAAATGAAGTGTTTTAAAACAAAAAATGTGATCTCTACAAATAAAAAAAAATCTTTAATCTTGTAAAAAACCTGAAAAATGTAACTTTAAATGACTTGTAACAGAAGAAAAAAGAATAAGATCAGAGTACAAATCATTGTTCTGAGCTCTCAGAAATCATAACTATGTATAATGGTATTCTTTTTTGTTCTTTGATCTAAAAGAAGAGACAGGAAATAATGAAGGGCAGGTCAGCTCTGAAAAAGACAGAATGGGGAATAAATTTGATCAAATGGGCATTTCTGTTGAACAGGAATTTTCTCTTTGAGAAATTTACTCAAAAACGTCCATGAGAAATCGATATGTAGCTGGAAGCATCTAAAATTAATGAGCACTATGAAAATGTAGTTGACATGGGAAAGGGAATCTGCAAGTCTGGAGATGGATGGCTGCTGTGATCCCCCCACTCTCCAAACTTTCTTCTGGCTGCTCTGGGTCAGAGCTGGAGGGAATCTGGTATGGACAAAGCAAAAGGTCAGGGTGGCTCTTCTTCCTGGGATAATCTAAAGTTTATTCCCAAACTCTTCCAGGGGAAAAGGAGGGCAAATAAAAGAGTGGTGGGTGTATTCAAATCTCAGGTGAGGGGAGGGGAAACTGAGCTGCAGCTGATGGGGTTGCACTGGTGGGGAGGGGCTAAGGGAGGGCTGAGCCAACATCACAGAGCTTCAGGGGAATACAGAACAAACTGTTTTTCTTAGTGCAATATAAAACAATAACAATGCAATACAACAGGTGGCAATAAAGGCCCATTGCAAAAATAATAGATAATCCAAAAATCTTCTTTTTAAGGTGGTGATGAGCAAATGCAATAATTCACATCAATGCAAACACTACAATAGCAGCTTAAATTATATTGCAGTGTTATAATTATTTTATAACATGGTTAAAAAATGACAATTTATTAAATAAATGCCTCCAAGGATTGTCAAAATGAAAACAGAGTCAGGAAAAGAAGACTTAGAACAATTAAGGATTTCTTGAGGAAGCTCAAGTTGAAAAGGAGTTTATTATAATAATGATAATTTGAAGTACTTTGCTTAAATTGACTGCTTGTTCTAAAGAGAAATCTTATGCCTAGCTTTTATATTGAAATTTAGCAGGAATTTTAATAAAAATAACTAATTAAGAAAGTTATTTTGACCAGTTCAAATCAGTAATCAAGCATGAACTGCAGATTAAATCAGAACTAAATTTTAATATAAGAAAAAAGCACATCTGTTATATCTGTTTACTATGTAAATATCAGTATATAATGAAATTCAGAATGTGTCAAACCTATTCTGACTTGTTCCTTAAAAATAAAAGAAAGGTAACAAATTCAAAATTAGAGAGATGATACTGAATAATAATCTATCAGAAAAAGTCTTTCTTTCTCCTGTTTTTTTTTTTTTTCTCCTTTTTGACTCCTGTTATGATCAGATTTCTTAGAGATTCCCTCTGCCTGAATCAAGGTGTAAATGAGGCCATATGTTGGAGACAATGTGGATTTTATTTAACAGGTAATGTGAGGTAGAGAGAGAAATAAACAGGAAAGAGGGAGGGGAGAGATAGAGGTGGAGAGAGGAGATTAAGCAGAAAATAGCTCCCACATGTAGGTCCAGAGGCATCCCCTTGGTCCCCCTTCACTCTGACCTCCTCGGTGGGGGTCAGAGTTGATCTTCTGGGGGTACCACCTTTATACAGCCCATGTTCCAGATATCCGTGGGGTGGTTGCAGATGCAGTTTTTGGGTTATCTTTGTTTGACTGGTGATATGTGTATTAGCAGCTGTTTCCTTTTCCACTGTAGGAATTTTTGTCCAGATACACTAAACAGGATGTACTAACCACATCTTACATCCACCAGGTCTGAAACAAGCTCCTGCCTGGTATAAATTTCTCTTCTCTATGCTTAAGTTGCTGCTGCTGTGGTGTCTTATGGCATGCTCCTTAAATCTACACTATAAGGAGTAAAAAAAGAAAAAAGAGAGCGAGATTAAAGTAAATAGGACTCTTAGAAAAGATAATACACTTGTAACTGAAGAGCTTTTGAATTTTTTTAACTTACCTATTAATAAAACATGAATTTACATGCAATATACAGAAATTTTGGTCATACAATGTAGTTTAATTTAGAAGAAATATCTCAGAAATTATTGTCACATTTTAATTTCTTGCTAAGGAATTTTTACAAAAGGAATTGTTATAAAAACAGTAAGCTATTGCTTTGTTTTGCAAGGATGTGGTGATGAGGAAAAAGGAGAACTTGGCTTAGGCACAGCCTTACTTAATAACTTAATATGCTCATTTATATTCTGGAAGATTTACAGGACATGGCATGAATATGATTCATAGGTGGTGGTATAATAAAAGGTGGAACACTTACAAGAAAGATAAATTAACAGTTCCAGAGAGATTAGGCATATGACCACAGTTTTCTTATGTAAGTAGAACCAAGTACAAAGTATCCAACTAATGCACAAAATTAAAGAGGGTATACATTATTTAAGAAATTATTCAAGAATGTGGAAGGGATATTCTGACAGTAATTTTAAGGATTTAAGAAGAAAAGACGTCAACAAAAAAATATCAGTAATGAGATCTACATTCCCTGGTGACATGATAGAAATTCCATCACCTGAAACATTTCAGAATAGCCTAGGAAGAATAGTAATGAATATACAATAAAATAAAATTAATAATTGTGAGGTAAAATTACTTCAAATTACTTTTTTTTGAGGTCAGATTGAAATGACTGTTACTGATATGAAAACCAATTAACTGAATAATTCATAGGTACTTCCTTTTCACTCTCGTCTACATCTGTTATACCACTAGTCAGTAAAGTGCTTACTTTGGTAGACAGATTTTTTTATTGTTATATATAGCGTAAAAATAAAAGGCATTTATCCAGTCAGTAATTCACTGAAGTCTTATTTTCTTTCTTCTGTCAATTAACTATATGACATTTACTACTTTTAAACAAGATGACTCAAAATTTTCGGTCTGTCATTTTCTACAGATATGCAAGATGTCAAAATCTCAATATAGAATCATTAAAATGTGAACTTTTTCTCTCATCAAAAAGCCACTATTGCATAACATCTTGAAAGCTTGGAGTTTTGATAAACATACAAAATTACAGCTTGTCAGAATCACCAGCTACCACTGGGGAAATAAAGGAAAAAACAGAAAAGAAAACATAAGATATGTAAATTTTACTTCTACTCAAGTTCTTTTCTGATGATACCTTGATAGTTTTTACTTTGGATTATAAAATTTGCTTAGCACTTTTAAAAGTTCTTATTAAATACATTGAATTTTTGTGGCCATGAAAAGTTTCTGCTGGGCTGAATAATTATTTTGTTGTTTATTTTAAGATTGTAAATACATCAGGAAAGTTTCTATCCATATCAGCAAATCAATCAACTTGCCAAACTTAAACCATAGTAGACTTAAAATTAAAAAGTTTTAGAGACAATGTTTTGAAAGGACAGAAACATATCACAACAATATTAGCATAAGAAGGTGAAGGGAAAATGAAAGATCAAAACACAATGACTGCCACCAGTAACTGTAATATAACATGAAAATAGCATCAGAAAATCCCACTGAAAGGTTTCCAAATATGTCTTTGTTGTCACTGAACAACAGGGAAAATGTCCTGTTGGGCAGTCTCTGAGTATGAAATAATATTTATTTATTCTTGTAAAGTGGAAGCTTCACATTATTTTAAAAAGTTAATTACTATTAAAATATTTTGCATGTAGCAAGTATTATATAATTTAAAATTTTAGCTGAGTGATTAATTGGATTGTCAAGTGAGCACTTTATGCTGCATAAACTCAGGACACAGGCTAGCTATAATACTGCTAGCCCTTTGTTCAGGATGTAGAAGATATGTTATCACACTGAAAAACAGATATTTTAGTAGGCACAGTATACTGTGGTTTTATTCTGAAAAATATTTGGAAAAGTATGTACATGCATTTGATATCAAAATCATTAAATATTGAGAACTAATAAGAGTTCAGTAAAACAAAGAGTTACTCTATTTTTTATTTCATAATGAAAAAAGTCTCACAAAAACCCTTCACTTGACTGAAATATTTTATTATTGGAAACCAGACAATATAAACAGGTTGCTCAGTATGTTATAGCTCTCTCTTTTTTTAACAGTGACATCCAAAGGAACGTGAAGAAGAAAACATGTGGTTTAAGATTCTGATGTTGATTTATAGTCACTAGCCCTGCTGTCTGCATGTAGGAGTTGAGAGGAATGGTTGACTGGCTCAAGACAGGTGGGAAATGGGTGAAGGAGCAGGTGGGATGGATCACCTTCTCACACTCTAGCTGTGTAAGGCAGGCTCACACTCTGTGGGGATAATCAACAGTGTAGGACCTCTGTAAGCCCCAAAATGGTGGCAGGAGCATTCTGGCATTGTGTGAACAAAACTTTGGCACTGCAATTAGCACAGGCCAGCCTGGGGGCCTGGAACTGATAAAAGCTCAGCAGAGATGTGTGCAGCATGATGTGCTCCACCACCCTGGATTTGAGAGCTGCTGAGACCACACTGGTTCCTAGGATAGTGGTTATCTACTCTCTCTTTTTCTTTTTCCTTCTCTGCTTCTGCATTCTTCTTCTTGAAATATATTGTAATCCTGACCAGTAAGTCTAGTCAAAACCATGCAAAGTGTATTATTATACCTGGATATTCTAAAGTTTGAAAGGAGTTGTTTGTTATTGAACTTGCTTTGTTTCTCTCATGCGCTTCTCAGATTTTATCCAGCTACCTTTCCCCAGACCTGTCAAGTGGGATGGTCCATTACAGTGAATGTCTTAATTGTCAGCTCATACAATCTCCTGTATCCACCAGAGAAGTGGATAATCATTAAATGGAATAACTTTTAGCAAACACAATGTTCAGACAGCAAAAGGTATTCAAAAGAGATCCATAGTTAGAAATAAAGAGGAGTTATGGTGTTCCAGGGTCCCTGAACCAATGAAACTTATTGAGGTATCCTTCCCACTCTGCCCAGGACCCAATTTCAGGACCCCCCCAAGTCCTGTCTCAGAGATGCTACAAAAGGGCCAGCCTCTATCTCCTGCCATGCCTGGCCACAAGACCTGGTGGTCATCACACTCCTGGGGGCTTAGCTATGATATCAACTCAGCAGAAAGTTCTGCCCTCTGCACTTATCAGAATAGTTGGCAACCCAGACAAAGCTCACACCAAAATATGCAGCCATCCAGGGCTCTGTGGGATGTTGCCTTTAACTAGTAAAGGATGGCAGGAGTGAGAACAGCTCTGTGAGTGGTGACCAAGTGGATGATCTGATCCACCTGCTGACAGAGCTACAGGACAAGTAGAAATGTTAAAGAGCAACAGGGAGTCTAAGAAAAAGATTGAGTGGTGAAACCATTTTCTGCTTCCAGAGAAAGAAACAATAAACACCAGAACAAAAAGCCAAGATAAGGAAGATCCTGTATCATCTACCCAAGAAGCAGAAGGCTGTAGCTTAAAGGATAGAAATGAATGGAAGCAAGTCTACTCTTAAGGCAACAGGTAAACCCTAAGTCAAACTCTAAGTTGAAACATCAATAAAAAGATGTTTAAATCTATCCAAGAAAAAAAAAAAATAACCCCACTCATGTAGAGCATCCATAAAAGGACCTCATATCAGAAAAGAATCTTTCAAGGAGTTCTTGGCAAGTGGCTGAATTCAGGTGAATGAGACAAGATGTATATTGCAAATAACCTTGCAAATGAAATCTGACAGTTCATTTATCTGTCACTTCTGATCATTTTATAAGTTTATTGTGAATATTCAGTGTTTCAGTTGCAATTTATAACAATCACAGACAGTGGATAGAACCAAAAGGAAAAATACTTTACTTCCCAGATACTTGAATGAGACTAAAACACAAAATTTAAAAAAAAAAAAAAAGATTTTTCTTAGAGCATGTGTTCCAAGCTAGTGCTCTTGTCACTTAGAAAAACAGATCTTTTAACTAGATTGATGAACAGTTTAAGAATGATTAATCTTTATAGACAAGGAGATATGTCAAGAGCATAAGTATCATTTAATAGTCATTCATAACATCCGTATAACAATTATATTTTTAGAATATAGGGACAAATGGAAAAAATGCATATATTTTCTATGACACAATCTAATCAAAGATGATTAGATAATTGTTAAAGGACTCTCAGTTAATCATCTGGTTTATAGTCTTACATCCAGTATCAGTGATTTCTAACATAGTGTAGTTTTTTTTCTAATATTCCACAGCAGAAAATTATATAAAAAAAGGAGTGGTATACTTGTAAATCGCCAAGTATCTGAGAGCTTATTTGGAGTAACACTGTCCTTTGTTAAAAGTTATATTTATAGAGTCACTTCAGCTGTGATGCTGCAGTACTGTTTCTCTTTCTCATATTGTGCCACCCAAACAGCCTTGCCTGGCTGGTGATGCTGTGCCAGATGCCCCCAGGACAGGGCTGGCCCTCCTGGCTGCCAGGGCACTGCTGGCTCATGTTCAACTTGCCATTGGCCAGAACCCCAGATTATTTCCCACAGCACTGCTTTCCAGCATCTCATTCCCCAGTTTATCGACACAATCAGGATTACCCTACTCCAGCTGCAGAATCTGGCACTTGCCCTTGTTAAACTTCATGTGGTTGGTGATTGCCCAGGCCTCTGATTTACCAAGATCTCTTTGCAGGGTCTGTCAGCCCTAAAGTGACTCAACAGCTCCTCTGTTTTTGGTGTAACAACAAACTTGGTGCTCTTTCAAGTCCAGCATCCGGGTCGTTAATGAAGATGTTGAAGAAAACTGGTCTGAGGATGGAGCCTTTTGTAACCCCACAAGTGACCAGCCAGCCTGATGTGATCCCATTTACTATAACTGTGATCCAGTTGCTCACCTGTCACATAACATGTGACATTTTGTCCAGAAGGAAACTGTGAGGGACAGTTTCAAAAGCTTTACTGAATTCCAAAAAGATTACATCAGCGGATTCCCTAGATCAACTAGGTGAGTTAACCTATCATACATAGAAACAGGTTTCATAAGCACAGAAGAAAGAAAAATAATTAAGAAATTCCTAATCTTCATCTGAGATACAACTTTCTTCTCTAAACTGATAATCCTTAAAATGCCCTGGCTTCCTGAAGATATTAGCTCAAACTACCCCTAAAGTCTACAGTACAATTCAGTGTCAAACCCTCGGGTGCACCAGTAACTCCCACTGCTCCTGAGAGAGTGCTTCATCCCCAAAATTTCACATGAACAAAGCTATTACAGTGGAATTAAACTGACTCAGATGAGAGTCAGGGTAGACAAATGAGTTTGAAGTTGACAAAGACCTGAGGTCAAGGCAGGGTGTCAAGATTGTCAAGCAAGGTTTGAATTTAGGATCAGGGAGGGGTATGGCCAGGCACAGGCACCCTGGAGTGAGGTCAAGCAGTGGTCAGGGCCTGAGGAGGGAGGAAGCCTCAGATGAACCTTCTCACATCTCCCAAAAGAAGAAATGCAATAGGGCTGGCTTTGAGCACAGGCAGCAAAACAGCTCAGACTGTGATTTAAAGATGATGCAGAGCCTCCTCCTTGCAAGTCACACTGCTGTCAAAAATCCTGCAAGTTCTTGTAAGAAGGATATCTAATATGAGCTAATGACTCCTCTGTGATTTTCTTTGTTCTGATTCTCATTATCTCGATGTTTTCAAAGATGTTTTATAAACAAGCAAATTGCTAGGGCATATTTTTGGTAGCATTCACTTATATTTAATAAATGCCTTTTGCTGTCATTGCATAAAAATATGTTCAATTGTTATAGTCTAAAATTATTGGGATTTATAAGAAGTGAAGATAAAACATTTCTTTTTGTACAGTTTTGATGATCTTTTCTCTGCTATAAAAAATGTTCCTCTCCAGCTTGAAAATAAAAGGCAACCCAGTACGTAAGCATATATATGTAGAGAAATATTTTTCACTCACTCCTATGCTTTTGCCTTTGATAGAAATGGAAGGATGGAATATGGTCTAGAGTAAGAGACACTGAAATTCTTTTTAAAATATATTCATTCTTAAGAGTAGATAAATAGACTAAATAAGATATGAATTTTTGTGTTCCAAACAAAATCTATGTCTCTTTTAAAATGTCAGATTCTTTTGAATGTGGCATTTTAAAGAAATATATAAAGAAATACAACCATTACAAATTCCTCTTTCTTTTTAGTGTATTTAAATGAACTAGATCTTTTGTTAGAATACCATTAAAAAAAATCTAGTGGACAAGAAAGGAATCAAAACTACCCTGCTGAAACAATAGGTCAATCAGCTCACATCCAAGACTAGCAAGTACTGTATGCCAAGGCTCATTTGCACCAAAGGTTCATGCCAGTATTCACAGTACCTCACATATATACATCTTTATGCTTTTCTGTCTTTTCTCTCTAAACAACCAAGGAATTTTCTTCATAAACTACTGGAACTTTCCTTTAATTGCTCTAGATTATATTGCAGGCTAGATGCCTCTTTCTGGATGTGTAGTATGTGAATTGCTGGTGTCTCAATTCAGCTGCTAATCTTATTTGTCAGTATCTGCTTACACCAGAAATAAGGAATAAATTATGATCTATATATGTTAATATAGCTGCATCCTCAAATAAAACTAAGAAACATGACACTCATTAATCTATTTTTAGCTTGAAATGCAATATCTCAACTGAACATCAAATCTGTTTTGTGAGTGATTTAATGTATTGCGTTGAAATGGTTTTATTCAGCTGATTAGTATCTCAAAGATTTCTCAAGTGAATGTTATTTAAGGTTTTCAGTGACAAGCTGAAAGCTTTCAGCTCATATTTTATCACAAAAATAACACAAATTAAGCTAAACTTCAGAAACTGAACGCTGCACAAAAGTTTTATCTCTGAAACCTTGGCGTCACATACATAGAAACATCGTTTGATTTAAATAAATTATTGCCTTTGCAAAGTGCTGGGGCAGGACATTCACAGAGATGGGCATTGCCTAACAACATAGAATCTGCATTATGTTGAAGCATTCAATAATTTTTACTTGCTCATGCAAGTTTTATGCAAAGATACAAGATTTGGAACACAGACTCTATACTTTGCCTCTGACAGTGACTTTGTTATCTGTGCACCTTAAAAAATAATAGAGTTTCAGTCCAGACACAGTCAAATTCTTCATGAGCACAGCTTTCAGTAGAATTATATTTTATTCCAAATTAAATTGACTTGAAAATGTTTTATTCCCAAGGTCAATGACAAGTTATGCAACAGCTAAATCCCAAATGAAGATTTAGGTTGTCATAAATAACAATGATCTATCAAATTGAATATCTTGATTATACACAGCAAGTTCTAATCAATTAAGCAATCTGACTGAGGAAATCTGCTATCTAATTCATAATTGCTTGGAAAGCAAACATTTCTATAGCACAATGAAACTGTAAGATGTAATAGGAATCTGAACTTCCAGTTTCATTGGGATCAGTCATGTTGTTCAAAATCAGAAATTAAGTCAGGTACAACTATCAGACAATCATTTGGGTGCTGTTTTATGAAAGTGAGAGCTCACAGATTCATTAACATGTACAAACATTCAAATATAAATATATATATACACACAAGTAGAGTGTAGCAGATAACTAAAGCTGAGTTTAAAGGCACACAGTCAAATATATATCATTTTATTTCCATAAGAATTTTTCTGTATTGATCTGGAGCAATCAAGAAGCCAATTTATTTTATTCTACCTAGCTTTAAGCTAAATTATATTTTCTTCCAAACCACTTGAAGGACAAATAGTATTATATTTTTCAGCATAGCCAAAATAATTTCTTTAAATGCAGTTTCAAACAACTTTTGGATTTTTAAAGTTTTTTAAATACCTTTAGAACAACTCTTTATCTAAAAAAAAAAAAAAAAAAATTAAATAAAATGTGATACTATTAGATGAATATTTTCTTGTTAAATTTGCTTTTTTTTGCTGTAAATATGACTCTTTTTATTCACTTTCTATGGTCATATTACTTCCCAGGATAAGGTTTCTTTTACTTATACTTCAGTACAAAATATGCTGTTAGAAAAGTCAAAAGAAAAGTAATTTTTAATCTATTTGTATGTATGAACAATTTTTCCATACCAAATCATTACAAAAGAAAATTTGAAAAATTTCTGGAAGAGCTAAAATTTTGGACAGATGTGGAAAACTCTGTACAGGTTGCTTACAAATGAAAAGAAAACCCAAATGCTCCTCACCCTCAAATCTACCCATATGCAAATTACAAAAGTTATAATATTAGAAACTAAGGTAAGTAATAAAGCATTGTACAAATGATATCTGTATAAGAGATTATAGGAATTGTGGTTTAAAAAAAATAAATCATTTAAACTTTTTTAATATTTTCAATGCTTGTGCTTTTCAGTCTTGGATATTGCTGTAAATTATGCCATAATTGCACATTATGCCATAGTTATCCTTATAAATAATTATCATTCTCTACATGAGGAAAAGCTTTTAGGAAGAAAAATATAATAAGCAGCATTGTTTTAATACACATAATTTTGAGATGATGAATATACCATGAAGTCTCTCAGTGTTTCCTGTAATTTTCCTGTAATGTTTGTGAAACATCTCATTGGGATGCAATCCATGCCACTTTTGTGTGACAGATTATTTGTAATGAGAACTGGGAATCCTGAGTCGTTAAATGGCTAGTCAATTTTTAAACTTCAAAGCAAAGCTGAATTAAATGATTTTATTTTTATAATCTACCAGGTGATCCCATAGCTTCATCTACTACCACTGGGACTGAGATTCTCATCTGTCTCCCCACCATGCATCTCTCTACCTAGACTTGGATCTCAGATCTGTCCTGCTGTTTCTCCAAATGAAAGGTGTTTGACTTAATTTCATGAACTCGCTCCACTCTGTGGACACTGCTGCACTATGTGGTGCTGTAATTCACAGCCCTTGACTTCTCAGCTTGACTTCTCTCCACACAAAGCTCTGTTATATCCTGTGTCTGCCAAATTCTTTCCTCTCTGATCTGTCATCTTGTCCTCACCCCATGGATTTTATGCTTGTGAATATATTTCCCTTCTCAACTGACTCTGAAAACACAAGCAGGTTGGACCTTCAAATGTTTGTATCTGTCTGAAAATAAAATGGGATATTTATGCACTTCTACAGCTAAAGAAGGGAAAATTTACTTGAGGAAGATAACAGGGAGAGATGAGAAAAACCCTTCTACAACTTTTTTCTGTCTTGCAGTCTTGGCTACTAAGAAGTCAGTGGCACTTATCTCTGAGGTTGGGATTTAAAAGCTACTAGAAATTCTGCACTAGAAATTAATATTGTCCCATCATGATGCTGGTGCAGCTGCTACAAATCTGTATTATATAGTAGCATGAAAAAAACTCAAACCAACAAAACAGTTCAGATATTGTATGTTTATTTTATGTGTGATCACTGAAAAGTATGTATTATGATATTCATTAAAAACCAATAAAACTTCAAAAAGAGTAATTTTTCTTTTGTTTGGATTCATTACCAATTTAAGCTTGTTCACTGTTATAAACCTTAACACATTGACACTTAGGACTTTAGTTTCTTTGCATGCTCAGCAGCTGGAGTAAATCACTTCTTCTGGAATAGCAACAGGTGATAAAAATGTAAACTGGTTTATTCCATAAGCACAATGAATTAATTGCTTCTGAAAGCACTAGAAGTAAATGACTAAAGAATTGAGGAAAAGAGTAGACAAGGACAAAAAAGTAATTGCCAGTGTAGATACAAAACTTTTTATTTCTCTGTAACTTAGGGATTAAATCAATCAAGTTCAATATGTGAAACAGATTAATCCCATATGAAAGTGATGTACTAATACAGAACTGCCCAAAATTTTGTTCTAAATTATCATTACCAATGAAAATCTAAAGAAAACAGAAGTTAAACTCACAGGGACTGAAAATATCTAAATAATTTGTGGAAGTTTAGTCAGAAAAAGAGCAACAGAAAAAGAATACAACAGTTATATGGGGAATTAAAAAACTTTCAAAATTAATATTTAATGAAACAAATGTATTAATATTTTAAACAACGAAGACTAAGAGGGGAAAAAACCCAAAGAAACTGTAGTCCATTTAGAGTACATTTGAGGCCTGAAATTAAAATAAAAGATGAGAGCACCATAATGTGAAAGTCCTGTAGAACTCTATGATGTGACAAAATTCTGTGTCATAAAACATGGCATTAGCAGCATGCCATTAAATAACAGGTTGATGATATAATCAAGGCTTTTAAGGCTGAAATTTAGAGTGATTAAAACTATTTCCATGAACTTGATTCTTCAAAGGCAATGGAAGTAAAGAATATGTTGCCACATAAGAATTTCACATGATGTTACACTGTGTGGGAAACTGCTGAAAAAATACAGTTAAAAATAAAATACAATTATCAGACACTGGCATTTCCTGTTTAAAGGTAATGGGATGGGAGAAGAGGTAAATTCTTAAAATGGCTGATGTTGGTCTTCTCAAAGGCCCAATATCCTTTTAAGACATTTTTGTCTTTCACAGAAAGTAAAAATATACTTCTTGAGGAGAAATTTGTCAAAATATACAATATAAGATCAACTGCTTGAAGGGAATATTTCTATGCCCCGTTTTTGTAATCTGAAGAAAAACTTGAAACTGATTAGATAAATGTGCTTAAGAACACGAAATATTGCAACCTCAGACAACCAAGAGATGACAAGCATTATAGGAATGTTTCTTTGTTAACAATTCCATTCTTGCCATAGCAGGAAGTTCCAAGCTACAAGCAGAACCTGCTGAGGAAAATGCTGTGATTTTCAATGGGCATGTCAAATACATCTTGTCCATCCCGACTGGCCATATTTTAAAAAATTATATATCCCTGTAAGGTTGTGAGATTTTTTTTTTGTACAAATTAATTATTGAATAGTTTCCCACAATTTTTCTTTGTTTTCAAAAACTGTGAAAAATAGTGAATATGTGTTTGTAGCTATCAAATTGAAAATGAAAGCAACTATTCTTTAAATGAGAATTGAACTAGGGAAAAACACTGGCACTGTATGGCCTGTTAGAAGAAGGATATTGTTATAAAGGATACATCTATTCCAGAGTCCTAGCTCAGATTAGAAGAACTCAATTTGTTTCACGTGTAACTAAAGAGCAAGTAAAGTGCTCCAAATGGTGTCAGCCTTCAGTTTCAATTGGAGCTACTCCAGAGGAATTACTCCACCTATGTATTTATATTTATATTTATATTTATATTTATATTTATATTTATATTTATATTTATATTTATATTTATATTTATATTTATATTTATATTTATATTTATATTTATATTTATATTTATATTTATATAGAAATAGAAATAAAAATAAAAATAGAAATAGAAATAGAAATAGAAATAGAAATAATATATATATAATATATTTAAGTATTTATATACACACATATGTATGCATATCATATATACACAGGCAATGCATATAGAAAGAGGACTTAGATGTTGGTCTTCAGTCCCTGTTTCATTCCACAAGTTCATTCCTAGTGAGCATGGTACTTGTCATTAAAGTAGGTACAGACAGAAGCATTCAAACAGTTCTCTGGAACCCTGGAACACACTTCATCAGTCTGAACTTTCATTTCAGCAGGTTTTAATGTCTGGAAGTGAAAAGTTGTTGAATATTTTTTCCCCACATTTTTGCATCAAACTTATTTATTTCCACAGCATTTGCAGCCAAAATAATGCTGAGCCTCTGGTTGCTTGAACAATATAATATGCTAGTACTGATATTTCATATATAATATAATCAGTACTGCTTTAAAGGAATATTGCAGTAGATTAATCAAATAAATATAAAAATGAAATTATGAGGAGTTTTTTTGACACCTCATATAAATTTCTAAATTCAACCTTAAATTTCTTTAAACACTTGTTTTTCTTTGTTTGAATACAAGTTGGGCTATTTCAGGATGATTAAAATGTTAAGAAGTCTGCTACTATACCTTCATGTTCCTGTTACATTTATGTTCTATCCCATCTGGACTATTTCTAATATAGAGTGATTATTACTGTGGAAATATAAATCTCTAAAATACAGATATGCTTTCCAGTTATTTCTCAACATTTTAAAAACTCTCTTTCACCTGTGTTCTAAACAGGCCCTACCAGTCTTCCATCTTCTCTGTGAATGATTTTGTTTTCTCACTAATGCAAGAACAAAAATGTATGAGTATTTTATAACTTCTTTCTCTAGACAATAAATTAGCCTCAATGAAAAGTGTGTGGTAGCTGTAAGAAAACAAAGCAACACAGAATTCTATCACAATCCAAAAGGCACCTCAAAGTTTTTTTAAGAGATCAAGAAGAAAAGAGATTTGCCACTTTTTCACTTGTAATGAAAGGTTAGACAGAGGAAATATTTTCATGCATCAAACTAAAGATTTGATTTTTAAAGCAAAATACATATATAAATGAATTCATCAAATGTGAAATTGGCAATGATCCAGACATCCCTAGATCCAAGATCAGAGAAATCCTTTGGATCAGTCTCTGTAATAAATATGGACAAATTCAGTGGGGGAATAAAATTGGAGAAGTTATTTTCCTAGGCATTACTTTGAGGCTAAAAGCTTTGGAGGACAATCAAAAGTAGGAAGAAAAGATTAAAGTCTGTAGTTCTGTTTGTGGAAAAACTATTTATTATTGTGAAAAACAGATTACAATCACATTTTACTAAAGAAGAAAAATTGCAACTATGCAATTTAGGAAATTATAAAAATGCAGAAGGAAGTGTGACCTTTTTTTTTTCAAGAATAAGTGAAAGAATTACATTTAGCTCTAAAGTAAATGTACTAATTTCTAAAAGATAATATATTTTTATTTCCAGCATTTATAAAATCCTCTAGAACTTAACAAATAAGTTATAAAGTAGAGGGATTTAGAAATAATTAAGCAGGTAATACTTACCAGTAATTTTACTGTATTGTTTTGATTCCTTAAGTATCTAAAAACAGGTCAGAGCAGAATGGTCATCATGTCCTCCTGCCTTTTGAAATATTTTGTCAAGGGAACCCTAACCTAAATACATCTGTTCTTTAAAAGTTTTGCAGTGTTATCCAGTTTTTTGCCAGTCTGTAGACAGGAATCCTGTGTTTTCTCTTATGCAATTATTTTCACTTATGCAGTTCCATAGATCTTATATAATTATAAATATAACAGTAAAATATAGGACTGAATTCAAATTAAAATCTTGCTTGAAGATTGAAACAATTACACTCTGCATTAGAGAAAATTACATAGCTAAAAGCTCACTGAAATGACAGTGAATTTATTCTGATTTTTTTTCTTTTAGAAATTTGAGTTCTGGTTTAATCTTGATTAACATAATAAATATGATGTCCCACATATTATGGGACATCAATACTGAAATGCAAACAGCATCAATATCAATTAGTGTAAATGCATTTGCTTTTGTTATAGGAAACAAATTACACATTCCACCTTAAATTGTACACTTTGGGATGACAATTTTAAGTTCTTAAAACAGTCAAAAAATAACAAAAGCTGTGAAGCAGAGAAACAATCCAGCCAATAGTTATAGCTAAATAATATTGACAAAAACACCAGTGCAACAGAGCTGTCAAAAATCACTGTTATAAGCAGATGGATTAGAGATTGAGAAGATATGGAGTATATTCCAAATAGAAACACCAGTTTATCAGATTCTGACAACACTGAGTCTGCAGAAAACATTAACAGGGAGGGCAGCCAAGGCTCAAAATAAGAAGTAATAATAAAAATAAAATAAGAAGACAAAGAAAGCACTAAGTGAGAGGTCAAAACCAGAAGAATGTTTTGCAGTGATGCAAAGTCCAGTCAAATACTAGTCCGTATAGAAAAGCATAAGAAAAGAACCATTGGCACAGAAAAATAAGAGTAAAGGAAAATTCTTTTCTATCATGCAGTAAATGTTTCCCTTCCAGGATATTTTATGTTAAAGCAAAGCAAATTACATGCCTTTTTGGTTTGTGGTTGGTTGGTTGGTTGGTTGCTGTTTTGAGGGGAGGAGCGATTGGTGGGGTTTGGGTTTTTTTGTTAGTTTGTTTAGGATTTTTGTCGATTTGTTCGTTTGCTTTTTCTTGCTGTGTTTTGTTTTTTTAATCAGCTCTGTGTGAATGCTACCATAAAACGGGAATTTAATCTCTTAAAAACAACTTGGTGTGTTTTTAAACATAATTCAAATCACTTTCAATGCGTTTGAAATACATTCTATGAACTGGGCCTGTCTTACCTTTAAATTAATTTTTTTGTGGTAATTAATTCTGTAAGCATGTTTTTAAACTGAAATATTGTATGTAGGCATTTAAACCAGGATACAGTGTAGGAATCTACAGGAGTCTGTCTAGTCTTGTAACTGACAGATGAAAAGAGGGGGAAGGAAAAATACTGTTATGGAAAAAAGGGTTAGTGATGAGCATCTGTGTATATATCATCAATTGTACTGCAGGTGTTTCTGAAAGGCAGACACCCACTCACAGCCTGTGTTTGTGAGACACATAGCACTAAATTATGCACTTCTCATTCCAAATCCATTAAGGGTACTCTAAAGCTTCAAGTAATATCAGTAATCCAAGTCAATGTTTACATAATTTTACATCAATTGTTAGCAAAATCAGTACCTAAAATTACAGCTAAAATGATAAGGAAACAATGAGGGGCCAGCCAATCAAATCTACAAAGCAAATTGAAAAAAGCAGATATAAAATAAACTGCCTTCCTGGCCAGTGTCAGATACTCAAGGAAGTTGAAAGCAAAATGCTTGTCATTAGGAAAAAGGCTCAAAATAGGTAAAAATCTTAAATGATTTACGCTTGTCAGAAAAAAAAAAGTGGGTATCAACATCCCCTGAAACTCAGACTTGAAGTAGTGCTTGTGTTTGGTGGTTTGGTGATAAAAAAAGAAAAAAATCAAAAATATAGAGGATAAATTAATAGAATTGTCAATATCGACAGTGACCTTACATTTTACATTTAAAAAAGTATTTAGATTAAACCTTTTGAGAGAACTTCATGAAAAATGAAGTCAGTGCTGCTATTTCCTGCTGATTTGAATTTTTTTTCAGTACTGTACATTACAAGTATTCTAGTTTTCTAATCAAGGCTATGCATGGTCCTGCCATGTACCTTTCTTTCTTTCTTTACTCACTCCTTTCACGAGGCTGTTCTACCCCAGACTAACAAAATCAACTTCAGTATTGGGAGCTCTGTGTTATGCAGTCTCTCCTCTCTGATGAATGCAAGAAGGATTCTGACTGTCTGACAATCAGCTCTTTTTAATATTCTGAAACCTTCCTTGAAAGTTCTGAAGCAAAAGAGCTTTTAAAAATTGGCCTGCTCTAGTCTCTGAAATGTTAGGCTGATACTTTATGTAAGTATATATCTATAGGGGATTTTTTTCTACATTGCATCCTTCCATTTAAAAAGAGATTGATTGTTTTCCAAAATAACTGTCTCTTATTTCTCATAAGGAAGAGCTATAGAATGGAAGATGTTCTAGAACTGGAACACCTTCATCTAGTAGCACCTAGAAACTGGAAAGCCTCCAGGAACTTATCCTGCATGAAAATACCAAATTTCTCTAAAAAGTTTGGGTTGGGTTTTTTGAGGCAGTATTTTTTTTTGGTGGGGGAGGGATTTGGGGGGGTGGGGTGGGGTGGATGAGCTTTGTTTGGTTTATTTGTTTGTTTTTCCAAATAATGTTATTTAGCCTTTTGTCTGTTGACAGGAGGGGGGAGGAAGGGTTAGGTTGCCCCACAGAAATAAATAAATCTTTCTGCTTTGTTAGTAAAATCCCTTTTTGACACCCATAGCTTTGATTAATTCAGAATGCAGATAACAAAACAAATTAAATAACTGAAGTTGTCCATAATTGTGTCATCCATCCACTGGACACAATTATGGAAAAAACTTTGAAGTATTTGTGCATTTGGTCTGTAAGATGTGCTTGTGAGATTCCCTTTATTTTATTTCTTGGAATTAAAGAAAAATTAAGCTTTTGCTAGTGAAGCACACTTTCATTTACAAAAAAACTTCTTCATGAATGTCTTGCCTCCTTCCTCACCACTTGCAGAATGGGCAATATGTTTGAACAACTAAGAAAACATGCCAACTATATCAAAACCAGGTGTATTTCATATCTGTAAACACATAAAGGAATTAAAACCTATGGAAAAAAAAGTTATTTTAGAAATTTAGCAAAAGTACAGAAAATATCCACTAGTAAAGTGTCAGATGATAAACTAAGTTTTTTACAGTTCAATAGATATTTTTTGTGCATCTGTTCTCCCCCAATCTGCTTTGCTCTTTCTGCAGCTGCAAGAATGAAAGAGAAGCCCTTGTTATTACTTATTGAATTGAATTCCAGGAGCTCTTAGAATTTAACCTCAAGATTTGTGAGGAACTAATATATCACTTATTTTGCCTGGCTTCTTTGTAGCATCCTCTGTAAATAGGACCCAAGAGACAACTGAGTAGGCATAATCATATGAACAAAACATGCTGCAGTACTGCGTGAACATTACTACAGACTGGTCATCCTTATGAACATATCCAAAGGGACTTCATAGCCCTTCCATCATTTTCAGAGATACCCATAAGTTAAGGGGGAATATAATTCTTCCTAAGACAGCATGTCTTCTGCTGTCTTCATGAACAAATGCTTGAGAAGAGTTTTAATTGGTTTGGAGTTTTGTGGTAAGGTCTGGCACATTTAATGGAGTATATTCAAAAGTAAAGCTAAGGGCAGTCCAATATAAGCAGAAACACATGGCAACAAAGTCCTTGAATTTTTAAAACACCCTGCTCAGTTGCTACACAAAAGATTTCTTATGACCTTACAGTAAGGCTTGCTTTTGGAATTCAGAAGGATAAATTATAGGGAAAATATAAAGTGGTCAAACAGACTGCAGAAAAATCTCAGAGGCATATTGTAACACCATTGTGCTTCTCTCCAGGTTCTGGTAGGTCATCTTCATGCTGGTATTTGTGAAATTTGAGAGGCAAGTTGCAGTTCATGGTCAAGAGAGATACAGTGATGAGGTGGGTTTTATGGAAAAAAAATAATAATTATTTTTAAACCAAAAGAACTTCAGCACATAGCAGTGTTACTAAATCTTCCTCATGAGAAAATATGTCAATGAGCCTGAATTGTTAAGTAAAGCATTAGAGCTACCTTTCACTATGTTTCTTTTCTTCCCCTAATAAAGAATAGTGATTCATCTCTGGACAGCTGGTGAAGTTACAAGATTCAGATAAATGCTTCCCAGGTTGCAACTTGGCTACAACAGAAGAACATGACATGAAAAATAAATGAGCAGACAAAAATGAGTAACACTACTTCTGTGAAATCTAGCATACTTTTTTCTTCAGAAATTCTTCTTCTTTAAAATAAAATCTGAACTTGAAACATAAACTTAGAGAATATGAAGTTAAAATTTGTTTTATAGACTTTTTACATTAAGAAATATAAACACTTATACTTTGGGTAGATCTTCTTGCAAATGGAAAATCAATAGGAATATACTGATGTTGTACCATTAGTCAAGCCCTGGTCTTCTGATTTCATAGATTAGATTGATTGTTGACTCATGAAACAAACCAATCCTGTTAGAAGTAAATGAAAGACACTAAAAGTAGAGATACTGCTAAACTAGCTTGAGAGTTTTTGTTGCTAGTTGATGCAATGAAGTATCTTTTCTCTCAATTGGTTTTGTGAGGTACTCACAATAGAAAGGCTCAAAAAAACCACTTAGATCCAGCAGTTAAAGAACAGACAAGTTTAAACATATGAAAATAAAACAAGTTATTCCTGAATAAATACTGCTGCATCAAAGAATCTGGATGAAAAAAGGAATGGTTGGTGCTTAATACTAAAACCACAAATCATAGTTCAGTCACTGCAAAATTATTTTACTATCTGGATTGCATCTCAGACATCAGAATGCAATGGGTACAAATGGATACAACATTTATTTAATATATGGCTAAATATTTTATTGCATCTCAGACATCAGAATGCAATGGGTACAAATGGATACAACATTTATTTAATATATGGCTAAATATTTTATTGCATATTTAACAAAAGAAGTACATTCAGGTAATGAAGTAAGACTTTATCATGATAAATTATGCAGAATAGAATAATTTCTCAATTACCACTGTTGTATTTATTTGATATCATTCTTAAAAATGATATTTCTTGTGTATGTATATATATATTTTAGTATCCCATAATATAATCCCTTCCACCAAAATATTGAAGAGACTAGTTTTATATTATGCAAAAATTAATTTGATTTGAGGTCAACTTCCAGTCTATTTTAAAAGTTTAAAATAATTCAGAATCTCAGGAAACCAATTTTATATAAAACAAATGGGTTTTGGTTAATTGATTTTTCTTTTACTTTCTCTTTCACCCTAATTTTAGAGAAAAAAAAAACAACCTTTAAAATATTGCTGGAAACATTTTGTTGCTCTTTTGAGACCTCCAGTGAACTGAAAAATCCATTATTTACTCAGCACTTCTCTTCAGCTGTGCTTTTTTTGCACAGGTATTTGGCTGCCTGGGCTGCAGTGACCATGGAATGGTGGAGTTCAAAATCCTTAGGGCAGGAAGGAGGATGGGCAGTGAGCTCACTGCCCTGCATTTTAGCAGAGCAGACTTTGACCTCTTCAGGACTGTGCTTGATAGAGCACCGTGGGATAAACACCTGGAAGGAAAAGGTAAACCAGAAAAACTGGTTGATATTCAAGGATTGCCTGCTCCAACTCAGGAGCAATGTATCCCAACAAAGAGGAAATCAGGCAAAAATGCCAGGAGGCCTGTGTGAATGAGCAAGAAGCTACTGGACAAACTCAAACACACACCAAAAATAAAAAAAACCTACAGAGAGTGAAATCAAGTGTAGGCAGCCTGGGTGGAATGCAGAAAAATTGTCTGAGCATCTGGGGACCTGGGTAGGAAAGCTGAAGCCTTGGTAGAATTAAACCTGTCCAGGGCCATCACAAGCAACAAAAAACACTTCTGTAGGTACAACAATTTTAAACAGAATACTAAAGAAAACATGAGCCCCTAGAGAAGGGAAAAGGAGACCTGGTTACCTGGACATGGAGAAGGCTGCAGTGCTCAATGCCCTTGATACCTCAGTGTTCACTGGCAAGTGTAGTCACACTGCCTTAATCACAGAAGGCAAAGGCAGGTACTGGGGAGATTAATACAAACCAGGAGAAAAATCAAGTTTGATGACACCTAAAGAGCATGAAGGTACTCAAGTCCATTGGGACTTGCTGAGATGCACCTGTGCATCCTGAGGGCCAAACCACTACCCATTTGAGAAGTCATGGCAGTACAATGAAGCTCTCACTCATTGAAAAGGAGGAAATCTAAGCACCATCTTTGAAAAGGAAAAAAAGAAAGAGCTCCCCCTTTTCCTATTTCTCTCTCTCCCTCTCTTCCTCACATTTACAGTTGAATGATCCATACTACTGGCTTTGGCATACGCTCTCATTTGCACCTCAATTCAGCCAGAGACATCTCTCTAATAATTTTAATAATATTTTATCAGCTGTTAAACAGAGACTACAGGAAGGCAGAAAGCTAGGATTCCCTTCAGGTTGTTCTTATGATAGCTTTAAATTAGCCAAGTGCTTTAGTGTCAAATACTTGAGATGGAGTCATGACTGATTTATTGAAGAATTTAAAAAGTTGACAATATGCCCAATTATTTGCACTAGTTAAGGCTCTGACATTTTTATGCTGTTAGTCTCCAACCAGAATGTTTTTATTCTCTCAGAAGTTACATGTCAGTGGAGATTTTGAGTACTGACACATAATATTGACAAGAAACTACAAACTGTATCCCATAATAGCTTTTAAAACAAATTGTATGCCTCGCTGTCTTGTTTCATATATCATTATTTCAGTAGTCTATCAGGAAGGAAAGAAAAGAGAGAATATTAAATACAGTCTTAAGTCATGGAATTTCAGGTGGAAAAAAAAGTGAAAATGAGGGAAATACAATGAGATGGAATTAGATGACACAGTGTTACATAATGCTAGAAAACACCTCAAGTATTGTATCATGTTTCCCCAACACTGGAAAGACATTAATCTGTTGGGTTGAATCCGGAAAAGAGCCACCAGGATGATCAGAGGAATGGAGAGCCTCTCCTATGTGGAAAGGCTGAGAGAATTGGGATTGCTTAACCTGGAGAAGAAAGTGATTCATGGTGCCCTAATTGAAGGGAACTTACAGGAAAGATGGGGCAATATTATTTACAAAAGCATTTTCAATGGGTCTAAATTGAAAGAGAAAATGGTATGGCTAGATATTAGGAAAAAATTCTTTAGTGTTACGGTGGTGAGGCACTGGAACAGACTGTCCAAGGAAATTGCATATGCCTCATCCCTGGAGGTATCCAAGGCCTGTTCTAGATGATGGTTTCCCCACCCACAGAAGGGGGTTTGGAACTAGATAACCTTCGGGGTCCCTGTGCTGCTCAACCTAAAAATATTATTGTATTCCATATCTACCTGTGCCCAAAATTGTCATTGTCTCTTTAAGAGCTGGTGCTATGGCTGGATTTGGAACCACTGGGGCACAGTTTGCCAGTGCCATGCAAAAGTCAAAATACCCAAGCCAAGTTCTCTTTTGCCTGGTGGTTTTATCTCAAGGCAGAGATTTCATATATTTTGGGTTTTTTCTTTGTTTCTGCCTTGCATCTTGGACTGACTCAAGGCACATTCCAGGAGTGCCTGCTCCATGTCCAAGTGCCCACAGTTCTCCAGCAAGGAGGGATGGCACCAAGTCTTTCCAGCCCAGCTGCTTTGCCTTGCCTTTCCATGCCATCTCCTGACAAGAGAAAGAAGTCTCTTCATGAGTCCTAGCCCTAAACACCAGCCACCAGAATGATCCAGCCATCAGTGTTCCAGCCACCAGAATGATCCAGCCACCAGAATGATCCAGCCACCAGAGTGTTCCAGCCACCAGAATGATCCAGCCATCAGAGTGCTCCAGCCACCAGAGTGAGAATGATCCAGCCATCAGAGTGATCCAGCCACCAGAGTGATCCAGCCACCAGAGCGATCCAGCCACCAGTGTTCCAGGCACCAGAGTGATCCAGCCACCAGAATGATCCAGCCACCAGAGTGTTCCAGCCACCAGAGTGCTCCAGCCACCAGAGTGTTCCAGCCACCAGTGATCCAGGCATCAGAGTGCTCCAGCCACCAGTGATCCAGCCACCAGAGTGTTCCAGCCACCAGAATGATCCAGCCACCAGAGTGTTTCAGCCACCAGTGATCCAGCCATCAGTGATCCAGCCACCAGAGTGATCCAGCCACCAGTGTGTTCCAGGCACCAGAGTGTTCCAGCCACCAGAGTGTTCCAGCCACCAGAATGATCCAGCCACCAGAGTGATCCAGGCACCTTTCTCAACAGAGCTGCTGCCAGGTGAGGGGGGAAGGCTGATGCCCTTTCCCTTTGTCTGGCAGCCACCAGCTTAGGAAGGGTCACTCTGCCATTTGAAATCTCTCATTGTTCCTGTGGGGAGGGGTTTGTGAGATCTAGCAGTTTTGTATCTGGTGATTATTTATTGTTGGGTTTTTTTGCCTGTTGCTGTTTTGCTTCTTAGTAACAAGTGTAACTCACTTGCTAAACATTCATTACTTTGATACAGTCTTTTTTTAAATTTAAAATTCTGGGTACAGAATAAATGCCTCTTACTAAAATAAGTCTAACATCTTTTGCTGCTAAACTACTATAATTATTTTTTCTACCAGACATCTTGATAGAATACTGGAAAAGAACAAGAGAAAGTCAAGTACTATTTCACATATAATGCCATATATCTGTGGATGTGCTTATTTACAATGCAAGCAAACTAGTAGTGATGTGATATTTTAGTATATTTTGTTGTTAATACTTTCCCAACACAGAAAATCTTTTCCATATACAAACTGACACTTTTATTTTCGTTGTGATGTCAAGTCATAATCTGAACATCTGACAATATAAGTATCCAGATTGTCAATAGATTTGGTGAGGAGCAGACAGATACAAAGAAACCTTCTATTTCTCAAAACATGCTCATGTTTCTCAGCTGGGACAGAGAAAATGCTTATGTCATTCGAATGGATACACTTCAAAAAGTACACTTTTAGAAAATAAATCTGGCACTGTGTAGGAATTATCACATATGAATATGTATGCCAATCTGCATTGTGATACACATGTGCATGCCACCCAATATGATACATAACATAGGAATTTGTAATTAAGATATTGAAATGTATGGTTCTTCTGTGTCTAGGACCTGAAATTCACATCTTACTTTGATTTACTACTTAAATACCTAATTAATTTAAGATCATTACAGCCCAATACTCCCAATTCCACAGCTAAACCATGTCCCTAATTGCCTCTTCTACAGATCTAAGTATCCCCAGGGATGGTGACCCAGCCACTCTCCTGATCAACTTGTTCCAGAGACTGACAATCCTTTCAGTGAAGAAGTTTTCCTAATATTCAATGTAAACCTTCCTAGTGCAACTTGAAGCCATTTCTTGTCTTGCCAGTTGCTACTTGCTAGAAGAGCCCAATCCCCACATGGCTACACTCTCTTTTCAGGGTGTTGAGGAGAGTGATAAGGTCCTCTCTGAGTCTCATTTTCTGCAGGCTGAACACCCCCAGCTCCTTCTCAGACCTGTGCTCCAGACCCTTCACGAGCTTTGCTGTCCTTCACTGGACACACTCCAGCCCCCAGTGAGGGGTCTAAATCAACACCAGATTCAAGGTGTGGCCTCACTAGGGCTCAGTACAGGCAGAAAATCATTTCCCTGGTCCTGCTGGATGCTCTTTTCTGATACAGGCCATGATACCATTAGCCTTTTTGAGCATGAAGGCTGGCTCATGTTCAGTTGTCTGCCTGTCTGTCATGGTTTAACTCCAGCCAGAAACCAAATAACACACAGTCTTCCTCACCTCCTCCTAGCAGGATGGGCAAGAGAATTGGAAGGGTAAAAGTTAGAAAACTCATGGGTCAGTATGAAGACAGTTAATTAGGTAAAGCAAAATATAAACACACACACACAAGCAAAGCAAAGCAAAACAAGGCTTTCATTCACCACTTCCCATCAGTTGGCATGATGTTCTAGGACAGCTGGGCTCTGTCATGCATGACTCCAAACACCTCCACCTTCTTCCTTATTCCCTGCTCTCTATATACTGATATAGATATATCAGTATATATATATGATATCACAGAGCCTGGAATATCCCTTTGGTCTGTTGGGGTCTCTTTTCTTGGCTATGTCCCCACCCAGCTTCCCACTCACTCCCTGCCTTCTTGCCAGTGTGGTAGTATAAAAAGCAGAAAAGACTTTGACATTGTGCAAATGCTCATCACCAATAACAAAAACATTTCTATCATTTGCACTGTTTTCAATCCTTTTAAGATTCAGTTATTGTAATAGAGATACTTCTGCCTGAAATTAAGGTGTAAACAAGACCATATGTTGAAGTCAATAGAATGGATTTTTATTTAATAGTAGATGTGAGATAGACAGAAATTGAAAGAAATAGGGAAAAGAAAAAAGGAATAAGAGTAGAAATGTGTATAATCTCCACGACAAGGCTTGATTGCTGCAATTTCAGTGTCTGTTGGTCAAAAGTGGTCACTGTGTCAATCCATCAGAGTGGAGGAAAGGCACCAAAACAGCAGTGTTCCCTGGGTTATATTCACTCACGTTCAGGTACCACCCCTGGGGCAGGGAGTTTCACACTAGCAGATGTAACACTGTGGATCACAGGAAAATTTGTGAGTCTTTGACAATATCTAAGTCCTCACAGCTGACTATTATGTCAGTGCAGTTAAGTCAATTATAGCCTATTATGTCCCATCAGCAGAGATGAATACCTTCAAGCTACAGTGTGAATGTCCCAGTATTCCTGGCAAGGGAGTAATCACAGCTGAGGTCACTTGTGAAAGGACAAAGAGGCAGTACAGGGTTTGCCTCTTTCCTTATTGCATTCGGCATCCAGCTGTAGTCTGAGGTGATGAGTGTGCTCACCCTCTGCACCTGGGGGTTAAGAGGTTGATAGTTTTAGTCCTTAACCAGTCCCCAAGCCCAAATCCAAAACATAGCCTCATACTAGAAGAATTTTTAGTACCACTGTGAAGAAAATTATTATTAGCCAAAACCAGCTCACTGTACCAGCATCCCCAGGTCCTTTGATGGGCAGATTTCCAGCCTGTAGCACTGCATTGTTATGATCAAGTGCAGGACACAGCACTTTGCCTTGTTGAACCTCACACCACAGGCTTAGCCCAGCAATCTAGCTGGCTCAGATCCCTTTGAAGAGCCTTCCTGTCCTCCAGCAGATCAATGCTCCCACCAACTTGGTGTAATCTACAAATTGACTGAGGACGCACTCAATCCCCCTGTCTAGATCATTGATAAAGACAATAAACAGGACTAGTCCCAGTACTGAGCCCTGGGAGACACTATGTGTGACTGGCCACCAGCTGGATGTAACTTCCATCACCACCCTGCTCTGGGCCCAGTTATCCAGCCAGTTTTGTATCCAGTGAGCAGTGCATGTGTCCCAGCCATGTCCCAAAGGATGCTGTGCAAAATCATGTCAAAGGCTGTACTAAAGTCCAGACAGACACATCCACAGCCTTTCCCTCCTCTACTAAGTGGGTCACCCTGATATAGAGGGAGATCAGGTCAGTTAAGCAAGACAATAAGGGTGGGGAGATGATTTTTCTCTCTGTCAGCAAAGTTCATTACAGCTTTGAGGGGAGAACAGACTAGTAATCTATACAGATCCACAATCCTTGGGTGAAATACTCTACTTGCTAGTCAATTTTTTGGGCTCTCTTTCAATGATAATTTTCTCCTCACTCTATGAGAGTAAGCTACGGTCAATATGGTCAAAGATCCAATAACCACTCCTTCATTTTTCTTGATATATCATAATCAGAAGCAGGCTGAAATGGTTGTCAGACTTACCAATAAATCAAAAAGACATGATTTATACCTGAAGTATTTTTTATTTCAAAGGTTTTGTAAAAAAAATGTAACCAAAGTGATTCCACTGTCACTCATTTATAAACTGTTCTGATGACACTCAGGAAACTATAAAAATGACCCATTATTTACAAACCAGTGATAATTTTGAATTAGTGATAACCCCATTAGTGATAGAGATTACATTATGCCCATAGTGCTTATACTGAACACCTGGATTCTTGCAGATTCTACCCAAAACACTGTAGTGCCTGAGTATAGCAGCTGTTAATGAAAACCAAAAGGATTTAAAATGGAAAACTATATTTTAAAATACCTGAATGGTTCAAAGCCTTAAGAAAAGACAACAACTTAGTAGGCAAAAATACATTTATAATGTGGTGCAGTGGCTTAAGAGAAGGTCAACCCTTAGAAGTGTAAACCCAAGTAGGACAGCACAACTGAGGCAACATACCCATTTGTGGCACCAGTTCTAAACTGGTGGAACAATTGGGGAGCATGCTGGAAATAATACACTGCATCTACAATTTGTCTCATGATGAAAGTCTGTGGAGGCTGAATTGGAGCCTAATGTTTTACTACTCTGCAGTGACAGCACTAAATAGATTACATTCTTGTTAATTCAGCACTCCAGCACAATTTTGTCATTAGATTGAGCTGCTTTTGGCAAGAAGTTCTAGCTTCCACCTGGGATATTTCACATGCACATCACAAATTACACATCTTTTTCTCTCATCACACTGTTCACTGTGGCTTTTTTTATCATTAATCACTATGATCAACAAAAATGGGAAGACTAAATTGGTAATAAAAATGTTTATGCCAGCACAATCAATTTTATATGCAAATATTCAGCCTTGCACTCAGTAGGAAGCTAGGGAAATACCTGGAATGTGGTCAAGAAGTTTGGTAAAACTATGGTTTATGCATTCTTAGTAGCTGAGACCTTTTTTTATTTTCCCCCAACAAATGTTAGTTTTAACCTTGAAAGGGGGGTCAAGCATGACTAAATTGCAATTTTCTTCTACTTTGAGGGTTATTAAGCACTGGAACATCTCACCCAGGTCATGCTGCAGAATTTACACTGGCAAACATTTAAGCAACAGATCAGATATAGTACAAAAAGTAAAGGCATAAGTAAGTAAGTAAAAGTAAGTATTAACATCTATGACTGACTGTTCTGAAATAGACATGGACAATTTTCTGTTTTGGCCTTAAAGTTTGTAAATGTATCAAAATGTAGTTAGGAAGGCTTCTGTAAAGTAATTGTTGTAAGCTATTTGACCAGAGAACTCTACACATACAGAGAAATCAAGTGGACTTGTGATTTACAGATAAGAAACAATGTAAGAATGTTATCCTTGAATAAAAGATCTGGTTTAAAAGGGAGAGATTGTACAGTACAGTACAAAGGCCACGAATTTTAACAAAATCTGTAGGAAGTGAATTTAAGTGGTGATTAATCAAGGCCACACACCAGGGTATTTCTCACATTATAATCTTGTTCTGTTCCATTTAGGAAAGAAAGTGAAAACATCTATCAGGTAATGCTAATTATAGGGGTATTAGCTTTGAAATTTATGGGAAAAAGGAACATGAAAAAAAATTGCATTTAACTCCTCCTCATTTTGCTTCACTTGGTGTGCAGCTACATAGCAGACTGCCATGAAATTACTCCAGTGTAACTTCAAATGAGGACACATGTGTTCTAAAGAAATCTATTTCTTATTTGATCTTGGGTTAATTTACCATCAAGACATAGTTACTTATCATCAAGACAGTGAACACTTCCATTAAACTCATTTCTACCTGTCAGATCCCTTTGAAGGCACAGGGAGGCTGTTCAAAGACTGAATTGATACACTGAACACTTGAACTTTTAATACTGAGACTACAGATAGTAGAATAATGAATCTACTTATTAAAGTTAATTTTCTAAACCTTCCTTGACCAGTAAGGCTCCAGGATCAATGTTTATGTATTTTTACTTGAAAAACTTGAATTTTAGAAATTCTGACTCTGTAAACCCCATTAAAGTTAATGACAAAGAGTTTTAAATGCAACTACTGATTAGAAATATTTCAAGAACCTTTGTTCTATTTGGGCCCACATCATTACATAAAATACCTACTTTGAAGGAACAGCATTAAGAGACTATCTTGTGAATTTCCTAAAAAGCACAGGGATTGCAACCTTTATGGCCAATATTTACAATTTAAGTCAGCATTAGATGTGGACAAACAAATACATCTTATTTATTTACATTCTAATATAAAAATTAATTTGATCATTTTTAAAGAATTATAGAACCTCTTCTAAATAATGTGGGTAAAATTCTAGTCACTTTACCATTAATTCTACAGTCTCATCTACTGGCCAGATAATTTGGTCTCTTTAGTTCCTTTCAGTCTATTGTGAATCATAGAAATTAACATGCTAGATTAAGCTAAAAAGAAGGTTGTTAGTCCTAAACTCAGAAAGATGATTCTGAGATTTCCTAACATAAAATCAGATTATATAATTCAAAGGTAAGTTTAGTCATCTTTAAATCTAGTAAAACAAATATGATGCTATTGCAATTTACCATATATATATATATAAACCAAATACTGCTATTGCTCTAAAACAATTAGAATGTTTTTTCATATGAAACAATGTTTTTTTAAAACAGTTATTCTAAAATCATACATTTTAATTTGCTTAAAAACCCATGACTGTGTGTAGTATAAAAACCCCCGTGCATTTCTGCGGCAATTTTTATTTTATTCTGTAAACCTGCACTTAGAAAAAAAAAAACCAATTTACTCTTTAGTTGAATTATTTTTCTTATTACAGTTTTAGATCTGCAGTTCCTCTGGGAGGAAAAACAAACCTTGCTTACAAGGAAAAATCTTCAGGTCAAGAGACAGCATCACTGGTATGTTCAGCATGTTAATCTTAGCATTTCAGGAAAAGCTTTGTTAATTCTGGCAGCCAGTCATTAAAAGCAGAACTGCATAATGCTCAAGATAACCATATGCATTATTTTCTCTGAAGGGAACATAATGTCACAGGTTTCTTCTTTCCATTTGTGTGAGGATTTTTTTTTTTTTTTGTAGAAATGGCTGTATTTACAACATCACATTGGGCATCTTCTAATGCCAGATTTCATTCATAACAATGTCCCAGAAGATCTGCCTCTTCCATTGTTCTTTCTCTCCATAACCATTTTGTTAAATACCACTCTTGTGAACTTTCCCTTTCTAGAAACATCTATGCTTTCTCCAGATCCTTTGGACACTCTCCCATTTGTTCGTCTTCCAACTGAAATTTAAATCATAAGTGCAATAGCACATGTAATTTTGACTTCAAAAAAATAACTCATTTATGGTTTTTATCCCTTTTTCTTTTCTCCCACATTTCCCTATTCTAAAATATAAAAATCAAAGAATTTATTAATTACACAGAAAAAATTGAGGGTTTGTTATTCCACTTCACTTTTTTCATATATATATGTATTCAAAGAGGTAGACATATTTGGCTATTAATTCACCATGTACATATATGTGAGTACCTTGAATAACTATATATATCTTTGAGGAATCAACTGAATTAAGCTGTACTGGGTTGAATTTTCACTGATTTTCACCTGTTGTCAATTCCATCTGTGTGAACTGGCTGCAAACTGGTGAATTAATGAATCTTTACATCCTCTTTGTTCTGATGTAAATAAAACAGATGACAATGAAAAATAGGACGTCTGATATGGAACATAGCTTACAGTTCAGTTCAAAATAGAAAAACATGACATAGGCAAAACTGAGACATGGAAAGTGGAAGAAAGAGTTATTCCATATAGTATGAGAAGTTGTACCAACAACTGTCATGAAAAGTTCTTAGAACTGTTTCTGAATGGCTGATTTTTTGGAACTATCTCTTTATAGTATTCTGCTCTTAAAATGTCACATTTTATTACTCTCTGACTGGCTTATTCATTTACACTGGTGTGGAGTGCCCTCAGGGCTCACCTGTGGCCTGAACAACAACAGATGTTAAGACAGAAATGTGAATGTACACAATGTGTGTCAATGGGAATCCCAAAGTTCTTTGTGAGGATGTTTGCCTTCATCATGTGAAAGAAGATGACCATTAATCAGATTAAAAAGTAGTTAGGGATTCACAGAATCATTTGAAGCAAGGACTTCAACTTGAAAGGAGATGTACAGAAACATGAATATTTTTTAACAGTGAGGAGAGACCTTGGGCTGAAAGCTCCAGCCTCTGCTGCTCCCTACCAATACTGTAAACCATCAACTGATTTGAGGTGCCTGCCCCCAGATCCTGCAGTATCAAAGTGGGGTGTGGCACACAGAGACCCACCCTCAGAGGATGGGATCCTGAGCTTGTGGAGTGCTTTCTCACTGTGTGGAGACCAATAAGGTGTTTGGATATGCATAGCTTTGCCTAGAGCTGGAACACCCTCAGGAGTGGTGTGCAAGTAAGGACAGTAACTGTGCGTGTGCCCCTGAGAAAAACTTTTCAGGATTAACAACACAAGGATGTTGAGAAAATTGTGGGTAAAGATACCAGAAGAACCTAGTAAGTGATTTTCTTTTTGAGTTGCAGATAATGGTCTTGAATCTATAGTTCACTGATTGCTGATTAATTATATGTAATCAATAAATCAATAAAGCACTTGGTATAGCTTAAACTATATAGAGAGATTATATTAAGTGAGGGGAAGAGAGAGAAGGGGGGAATATTTGGGGTAATGGCAGTTTTCTTCTCAATTTACTGTTATGCATGATGGATCCCTGCTTTCCTGGGAATGACTGAATACTTGCTGGCCCATGGGAAGCAGTGAATTAATTTGCAGTGGACATTGTCTACCTTGACTTCAGCAAAGCTTTTGCCACTGTCTCTCATGGAATCCTCATAGGCAAATTCAGGAAGTGTGGGCTGGATGAGTGGACAGTGGGATGGATGGGTCAGTGAACTGTCTGCATGGCAGATCCCAGGGGGTTGTGGTCAGTGGAACAGAGTCTACTTGAGGCCTGTCACTAGTGGTGTCCCCCAGAGTTCTATACTGGGCTCAGCATTATTTAATTTGATCAATGATTTTGATGAGGGAGTAGAGTGCTTCCTCAGCAAGTGCAGAGATGACAAAATTGTGAGGAGTGGCTGGTATCTGAGAGGCCAGTGCAGCCCTTCAGAGGTACCTTGATATGTTGGAGAGATGGACAGGGAAGAACCTTCTGAAATTCAACAAAGACAAGTGCAGGGTCCTGCACCCAGGGAAGAATAACCCCATGGACCAGCACAGGCTGGGGGCTGACCTGCTGGGAAGCAGCTCTGTGGAGAAGAACATGAGGTCTTGGTGGAAAACACATTGTCCCTAAGCCAGGAGTGGCCATGAAGGTCGAAGTAATCCTGGGATCCATTAGGAAGAGCTCTGCCAGCAAGCTGAGGCAGGTGATCCTGCCCCTCTGCTCAGCCATGTGAGGCACATCTGCAGTGCTGTGTCCAGTTCTGGGCTCCTCAGTGAAAAAGAGAGACAGGGAGCTCCTGGACCAGGTACAGCAGAGAGCTACTAAGCTGGCCAAGGGTCTGGAGAATCTCTTATGAGGACAGGCTGAGGAAGCTGAGCCTGTTCAGTCTTGAGGCAGTGGAGAGGGGACCTCATCAATGTCTATAAGTATCTGAAGGAGGGATATCAAAAGAATGGAGGCAGGCTCTTCTGAGTGGTGCCAACCAATAAAACAAGAGGCAATGGGCAGAAACTGATGCAGAGGAAGTTCCACCTGTATGTGAGAAAGAACTTCACTGTGAAGGTGACATGAACTAGAACAGATTTCTTAGAGAGGCTTTAGAGTTTCCCTCCAAACCTTCTGGATGCAATCCTTTACCATGTGCTTTAAGATGACCCTGTTTGAGCAGGGAGGTTCAGCCAGATAAGCCACTGTGTCTCTGACTGATTTTGTGAATTATTCATTTTTCTTTTGCTTTCCCTATTCAATTTATCTCAACCCGTGTGTTTTCTCACTTTTCTGATACTTTCCCCAGTCCTGCTAGTGGGGGGAGTGAGTGAACTGAGACATTTATGAAGGTACATAATGAGTGGTACATAATAACAGAATGAGTGGAAAACTTAAAGGTTAGTCTGAAGTATTAAAAAAAAGATTGCAGTTTTTCTACTCATTACTGTTCAGATCTGTCAGCTTACTTATCACCCCTTCCAATCTGATCACTTTCCCACAAAATGGGCAAAAATAACCAGAGAGCAAGTGATTATTAAAGAATGCCAGATGTAATACTTAAAAGGAATAGCTATAATTTTATTCTAACTTCAAAGAAACATTTAATATTTGTGACCATCACTGAACTCCAAAAATAGCACTAAGATCTGAAATTTCAATATCAGGTTTATAACTCATATAGGATAGATTGTTGTTCTACATTAGCTTTCTTAAACCATAAGTTGACTGTTGATTAACAAGAAGGTTGCTTTAAAAATACCGTAGAAATCAAATGTGAGCAAGAAGAACAGGTGGAAAGTGTAATGTTGGTGTTAACATTTAACACCTTATCACTCCACAACTATCTTAAAGGAAATTGTAGCAAGGTAGAGGGCAGTCTCTTCTCATAGGTAGCAAGTAACAGGACCTAAAAAAATGGTCTCGAGTGCCAGGTGAGGTTTAGATTGGATGTCAGGAAATATTTCTTCACTGAAGTGCTGGTCAGACAATGAAATTGGCTTCCCATCCCTGGAAGTGTTCAAAAGATGTGTGTAGCACTAGGGGATATGGTTAGTAATGAATGGGGTGGTGCTGGGTTTATGTTTGGACTCATTAATCTTGGAGGTCTTTTCCAATCTTAAAGATTCTATGAGCCTATGTTTGATCCTCCAAAGAGAAGTGCAAACCTATAAATGGGTTATGTTCCTTTTGTATTGACAAGTAGCACAGGCAGCACAGACTGCATTCCTTCATTGCCTCTCCACAGTGCCTGACAAACACAATGCAGACATCCATGGAGCCCTCCCCTACCCCTGTACAGCACTGAAAATAGTTTTTTTCTGTATTGACTCCATATAGAACACTGGATCTTACAAGCTGGATCATCATCTTTAGCTACTTTCTTTTCAGAGCCACTCAGCTCTGCTGAGTGATATAGAGTCCATTCAGTATAAACTGCATAGTTATTTCTGAAAGTTTACCATTTGTTAAATGGACATTAATTCTATCTGCATTTTAGCCTCTACACAAGTTTTAAAAAACGGGGAAAAAATTGCCTAAGACCTTCAGGAAAAGACTAGCAAGAAAGAAGACTGATCAGTGGGCTCTTATCCCTGAACCTCCCTAGCAAAATTCAGGCTGAAAAACCTCTTTGTTAAAACCAAGATGTCTCCCATGTTTCACAAAAGTTCTTAACCATTCTGATTAACCATCTATTCTTAAGCATACAAATACAAATATTAAGATATTGCTGACAACTATAGAATCCATTTATCTCCATGCATAGTAACTGCAGCTGGGACATTCTTTATGTGCATAAATAAAGCTTGAAGTGGGATCCTCCAGGAAATATTTCTTAAGATTGATTCACATTGAAAGAAGATGCAGAGGCAAATATATTTCTTGTGGCTTAAAAATAACAATAAACCTCATTCTTCAGAGCAGAATATGCATTTTATAGCTACCTATGCTGTTTTCACAACATGAAAGAAACTTCACTTGCTTAAAATCTACACATGTAAAGCCTTTACTAATGACATTGTTTGGCCAATTTAAGTGTTTACTGATATGTATTTTAGAAATTATAGCTTTTTCTCTGTATCAACTTAATGAGTCCTTTTGAGTAGGAAAGATTATAAAATATATAAAGGTTCTTAACATAGTGTCTCATATAAGAATTCTTAACACAGTGTCTCTTGAAGCTCAACCTGCCATCTAAATTAACTGTCCAGGTAAAAAGAAGCACTCTTCATTTATATCACCTAGCTTGCTTAGAAAGAAATCTAAGTGGCTTTGATATTCAATGGACATAATTTTTCAAATTTAGTCATCTGGAAAAATTCTCATATTTACATTAATAGAATTCTGTTATTCTATTATTCAAAGAATAATATTACTGCAAAGAAGTATAACAATTCTCCATTGACAGTGTATGAGGAATAAATGTGAACCAGTAAATATTAAAATTAATTATGCCTTTGTATCTTAGAAAAGTCAAATTAGCATCTTAACAATAATAGTAATTGCATGTTTTCTACTGCATGAGTTTATCACCTTTTCCACACAAAAAAAAAATACAGTCAAACACAAAATTTGCTGATTTCAATGGCTCTTAGAAGATAATTTTGATAAGAAATTTCATTTTCAAGAAAAGATTGGAGGGTTAATGATAATTACCCATAAAGCTGTCAGAGTAGTTCTTCAAGGACATTGCATAGCTGAAACTACAATAGAGTAAATCTCCAGACACTGCAAGTCTAATTGGGTGGATAGGTTAATTCTACCTTGCAGTCTGAGCAAAATTCTTGGCCCATATCTAGTTTTTATCTTTCCCTTCTGTAATGATATCAGAGGAAGAAAAGCACCCAGTAGTGGTTTAGGTACAAGAGTTACATTTTAAAAGGACAGCTATGTGCAGAATTTAGCCAAGTGTACCCAAGTAGAACCCTTATTTACCTAGTCTTGGTGGACAAATCTCCTTCTGAACTAGATCACTCACTGAAAAGGAAGTGTTTGGATATTTTTGGGAGGGTGATGGTGGATATTCTTTTCTTTTTTCTCTTTTAGTTCCAATGATTTCCTCTAGCATTTGACCTTCTGTCTGAAATTAGGTCTGATAAGCAAAGGTCTGAAAGACTCATTTAGTCAATATCTTTAGTTTTTTCCATTTTTTTTTTTTCCTAATAATAGTCTTATTGCTTTCACCATCATAACAAGATCCAAAGAATGGGCAAATGCACAAAGAGTGCCAGAAATAAAATCAATTTAAATATGTTTTCTCAATGTATGATTTTTCTGTCGTTCCACTGATCAGGAATAAGTACCACTGTAAACAGAGCTTTCTAAGTCTAGGTACACAAGGGTAAGTGCTGGCTAATGCTGCTATTTAAAGTGAGATTAATTAATTGTTATAAAGATTAATTAATCTCTATCCTTCTCTCTCTTTGAAAATAATTTTTATGACAAGACCATGACAACTATGAATCTATATCACACTTATAAATGTAAAAATAGTGAAGGGGGAAAGTCAGAGGAGGATTTCAAGAATTTGATCTTTAAAAAATTAACTGATCTAAAATAAAGACAAATTCTGCTTTGCTTTACAATGATCTGTGGGTTTATTTGGCACGTTCAGAAGGAAGCTTGGAACATGACTAATGTCAGTAATAGCATGTATATCTACAAGTGTGTGATCTCCAGTCTCTGTTCAGAGAAGTCTTATTGCTAGCAGTAGTGACTCTAAAAGATGTTGAAGGCACTAGCCATTTAAGTGGAGGCTGCTTGCCTAGTCTCAGATGACTGAGGCAGAGCTTCCCCTCTCTTTTTTAGCTCTGAAATCTATATATCCCAGAAGACATACAAAGAGCATGGCTAATAGAATGAATAATTGCACCAGTAGTACTGTTAATTACAGAATCAAAGTGTCTTGCAATAATTGGATGGCAGGAAGACAGAATTAGCTCAAAGAAATTACAAAAAGAAGAAAATGCAAAATCAAAACCAGAATTAAAAGAAAAAAAGAAACAAAACCAATAACACAACAAACCCAACAAAACAAACAAAAAATCAACCCCACCAAATACATAAATGTTCCCCAACATGCCTTAAATGGAGTTGTTCCCATATATACACTTGAGGCCTGACCACCTATGGTATGGCCTGTCACTAGATACAATGATATCTGGTACAGTAGCCCAACTCCATGCACTTCAATATTTAGACCAGTAAAAATGTTTTTTTTTTCTATGCATAGCAGTTATGACTGTATATTTTTCATACATACTTATACAATTCTTTGGAAATCTTCCCTGCTCAAAAGCTGGAGTAAAAAACCCACCAAATCCATATTCACATCCCTCTCTCCCCAAAAACTCCAAAACTCACCAGAAAACTTGACCCCAAACTTTTGGAAATAAAATGTGAAAATTAACATAAAGTAATTACTATTTTACATCTTTTAATTTTAATCCATTATTTAATGTAATAAAAAGTGGTCAAGAATCACTTGAACATTTTTGAAACTTTATTATAATTACATAGTTTAAACAACCTGTGATTTCGCAAACTCTGATACTGATATACATATATATATATATATACACATACACATATATATATGAATATAGTCCAAGTCTTGTTTCTAATTTTTCTAAAGGGAAGAATGGACAGTTCTTCTCTAGAGCCAGCATCTCATATGGTAGAGTGGGTATAAAGTACCTGCCAAGTAGCTGAAATTTATAAAATCTCCAGGCATATGTAAAAACAGTATTTTAAAATGTTAGTTTTGTATACATCCTTGCAATAAGTGGACTGTACTCTCCTGGTTTCTGCTCTCTTAATGACATCAACAGATCAAAAAGTTCATGCTATCAATCTAGTCCAGAACCCATGATCCCTCCTCAACATCAGATTTATATTTTTATTAACTCTTATTAAAAAAAAAAAGAAACCACAAAAAAAACCAGATTTGTTGGGTATTTCACAAACATGCCAATTTTGTTACCAGAATACATTAAACAAACTTTCTTAACTGTTCAAATCATGTTAATTTACCTTCTTGGTGGAAAGCTGCTTTGCATTTCAATATTTTAATGTGATGAATTTCACTTTTTGATTGCTCAAGAAATGTTTTTGATTTTATGTTCAGATACTGAACTTCCTTATCTCAGGATGAAATATTTTGTCGTGTGCACTGCAACATAGGAATACTTCCTTTATTAGAAATTGTAGGAATGCAGGCTTTGTTATTTGTTTGTGCACAGAGTAAAACATGGGTCATTCATTCACCAAAAAAAAAAAAAAAAGAAGAGATAATAGTCTGCTATTGAACATCAATATGTCAATTATTTTAGAGATATAAAGCAGAAATAGCTCTTTAAGCCCATTTAAAATAATTTTAACTGATATAATTATATTTCTATGCATCTCTTTCAAGTTGTAGTGGTTCTGCACTACAATATATTAACATTTGACTGTGTTGAGGATGACATTTAAAATTAACTTTTATTGTTATAATTGGCTTCATTTCTCTTTTGTTAATATGAATTCTCATCACTTAATTACTTCAAGTGCACCAGCTGCAAAAACACTTGACTTTACCAGAGGTCCCCAAAAAAAAAAAAAAAAAGATCCAGACAGATATTCTATTGAGGAAAGAAAGAAAATCCTCTTTATGTGTAATTTTAGTGATTTTTTTTTTTTCAATAGAAAATGACTTAAAAAGGAAAAATATTTTTCTTAAAGTTCTGGTATATAATTAAGTTCCCAAATTTGATACACACAGAATATTGCTTCAATTTAATGAAATTTGGCTTTTAGCATTTTAATAATTATTTATTGCTCATAAGCTGGAGAAAAATTACTTATTCCCAAATGCTTGGTTTCAGACTAGAAAACAAATCAACCAACCTATATTCAACTTTGTTTTCTGGAAATACACAGTTCCAATTGTATAAATTGTATCCTAAAGATCTCTTCTTTGGCTACTGTTTGTTAATTTTAAACAAAATGCCTCCACAATTTTTACTGTTGCTATGACAATTTCTTATATGAAAACTGTGCATGTCTGAATTTGGCACAGTACCTAAGAAGGAGACAAAAAGTTGTAGCCAAGATCATGGGAAACTAGTGCTCTGTGCAAAAAAAAAACCCATAGCATTTTCAATCAGTAGAAACTGGTAAATTAATTGTTAGAAATGTAAGGTTATTAAAAAATCATATTTAACTTTTCATGCCAGATAGGAAATTTTAACCATCTGACAGGAACAACATTTACTGGACTGTGTAATTAACCATAATTAAATTACCAGATGGATCAATGTCCTACAGCTCTGCTTGCAAAATTTGTTCTTGGACTACAGACCAACTGCAGTGACAATATACCCTCCATATGTCCTGATATTTTAGTATATTGATCATTCATACTGAGATGTTCATTGGTGCACCTACTCACTACATGCAGTTAATTTTCTTTGAAAAATAACCTGAATATGAAGAGCAGGTGGGAAATAATTCTGCCTACTCCTAACCTGAACTCATATGTTCATATCACTTCTAAGATAAACAGGTCAGTGTGTTCTAAATTATTACACTGCAATGTAGGTGCTTCCTTTCTTCATCCTCTCCTCTTTCAAGAAACTTGAGGTTAATTATACTTTTTCTTTCTACCAGCGATAAATGAAAATTTCAAGTGTATAATTTCATAGTTTTCAGACAATTTATATTATATGGAGTGGTGGTGAGCCAGAAAAGCATCTTTGAGAATAAGAGAAATTGTGTAGTCTATTGGACAGCCAAGAATTATATTTTGATTTGATTATATTTTGAGCTGGTATGGGAGATGGGCAAAAAATACCACATCTCCAAAAACATTGAATTCATGGCACAAGGTGACAGAGGTCTACTATCAGTATCTTATTACAAATGAACCATGCAAACATCCATATGCCATGATTATCTGATCTGTGTTTAGGACAAAGAGTCAAGCTGGGTAATGATGTTATGCCTACTGGATGGGTACAAATGCTGTAATAAATTATATCCTGTCAGTGAAAGTGTGCATACTTATGTAAATCATCCTGAAGTAATTACTGAGTGGTATTTTACAACCCTCACTCTAAATGGTCTGTTTTACCTCTGAGTGCAGTGTCTCTATGCTGAGTAAGTGATTACTGTAGGGTACTAAACTGGTAGTATTCTATTTGTTTATAAAGCACTTTGTGAGCCACTAGCATAAAACACAAAATGCTATCAGACATTTAGATGTTTCTTACTAAATAAAAATAAGGGCATGAATTACATATTGTGCAATTCCTGTCAGTTTATGAAAAAGCTTTAGAACAAAAATCCTTCTGAGACAGTGGTAGGTGGCTATATAAACCATAACAAAATAAAACACAATGCTTCTGTGTGAAATGGAAGATTTCCCATGAGTAAAATATCTTCAGAAAAAAAGGACAAAAACAACTAACAAAAAGAAACAACAGTTTTCTTTGGAAGAAACAATTACTTGAAAAGAGAACTTGAGAGTACATTTAAATTTATTAAAAGCAGAAGTCTGACAGGCAAAAATCTAAATTATACAGCAGAGGAGACTTACTTTTAGCTATGCATAAAAATAAAAAACTAAACACTCCCCAAACTCTCTAAAGTAGCAGAGAATTAATACAGTTTATAACTGATGGCTCTGTTCTGGGTTAAGGAAGAAGCCCATACTGCAGGCAGTACTTCATGATGCTCTGCTCAATTAGAGACACTATTGAGACAGTTTTGAGAGTCTTAGACACGCATTATTTAGTTTCTCTTGTAGTTAGCTATTGCAAGGAAATTCAGTTCTATCCTTGTAAAGTCAGTGAGAGTTACCCTTGACTACCATGGTAACAGCATCAGGAGTACAGATCACAGAACCACTGAGTCATTAGGGGTGGAAAATACCTCTGGGATCATTAAATCCAACCTTTGGCTGACCAGCACTTTGCCAACTAGACCATGGCACTAAGTGCCACATTTAATCATTTCTTGTGCACCTTCAGGGATGGAGATTCCACCACTTTCCTGGGCTGTCCTTTTCAATGTTTAGTAATGCTTTCCATTAAGAAATTCCTTCTTGTGTCCAGCCTGAATCTCCTCTGGCACAGCTTGAGGCCATTTCCTCTTGTCTTGTCACTGGTTGTTTAGAAGAAGAAACCAACCCCCACCTGGTTACAGTTGTAGAGGGTGATAAAGTCTCCCCTGAGCCTTGTTTTCTCCAGGCTAAACAACCCCAGTTTCCTTCTGGGGAGATATGCATCAGATCCTGCTACAACTGGTGAGTAATGAAGCAGTTTCAAGAAAATTTGAATACAATTTTTAAGGCCACATTACCTCTTTGATGTCTTATCTCACTGTTTCCCAGTGGAAAAATAGTTAGATTCTAGAGTGAATCTTAATCTTTATAGAAATTTCTGATATCATTCCTTGCTCCCCTAATATATAGATAATTCTAAAAAAAACCCCAAAAACCAGAGATAGCCAAAGCCATGTGAAGTGCTCTCATAGATATAAAAGTATCTCAATATTTTCTAAGAAAAAAATTTACATTACAATAAAAAGCCATGATCATGCACACTAATAATAACTATAAAATCACAAACCTCATTATTCTTTAGCTTTTTACTCTACATGCGCTATCTTATAAGTACACAGATAAATTTTGAATTAAAAAACACATATCTGTTTAATTCTGAGCCACACCTGCTGCTTTTCACAACAACACCAAGAATGCTCAAGGATCGTTATGTCTGTAAAAGACTTTGGTTATTTTAACCATTTTGTATTTCTCTCGTATGCTGAAGTAACCACCAAATCAACAATGTGTCCTCCTGACCCAAGCTCATGCTTTTCTCATCTTCATGCTTTAAAGAAAACAGTCTATGGACAACTGCTCCCACAGTACTTCAGTAAGAGGACTCTGAAACAAACCACTTTTGTGCACTCAGCGTGTCAGGCAGAAAAAGGGGGAAGGGGGAAAGCAAAAATTTTGATATAAATGCTGGAGCATGCAAAATGGAACAGACTTAGGAAGGATCTCTTATGCTTTAAAAAGTAATATTTGAAGACTAGTATTGCCACCAAAAGTTTTGTTGTTTCCAGCAGTATCACCAAGTTAATGATCATTTAGGGGCATATGAAGTACACCTCTCTGCCTTTCACCTTGTCCCCTGTGAAGGGGACATTTGACACACAGGTCTTGCACTCCCTGCAGCATGGTTGAGAATGAGTAAGGAGTGAGTGTCTAAGGAAGATGACAAGCAGTGTGCATTCTGCATACAGCTGCAGCTGAAGTGAAATGGCATGGAATCTGAAGCCTGTTCAAATAGATCTCTTGCTTTACTGAGTAATGGGTCAGGCAAAAGGAATGTTGTAACAGAGTTCAGAGATGTCAAATCATGACTATTTTTATTAGAAGTAAAAATCAGAAATAAAAATAGACAAATAACTATATATTTTTTTCCCTTCTCTGGTAGCCTGGAATACTACATCTTATCATGTGGATAGGATTAACTATCCTAGTCCTGACATTATTTTGAAGAACATTTTCTATAGCAGTGTTTTCACCACAAATGGTTCTTGGGTTTCTGTTTCACTTTCTTTTTGATGAAGTTTTTAGTCCTAACATTATTTTGAACAAAGTTATCTATAGCAGTGTTTTCACCACAAATGGTTCTTGGGTTTCTGTTTCATTTTCTTTTTGATGAAGGTTTGATCAGTTTATCTTTTCTACTTTTTTCTGCAGAGGGAAACATACCCAGTATTTTCTCTGAAACATGCAATTGCAGCATTTAACAGTACTGAATTCCAATCCAGCTCTTTAAGCATTATGTGTCTCTCTCTTTGATGTCTCATAAAGAGAAAAATGTTTGGCCTGATGACAAATAGATTCATTCTAGACTATTGAGCCACCTGTGAGTTTCAGCCACACATTTCAATGACTCTTTTCCATGCTTTGAGAAAAATTGATTAATACACAGATGGTGTATTATGGTTTCATTCATACCCATCATCATGATAGAACAGATAGTTACAGTCATATTTGAACTCAGCTTAGAATCACTGATTTTGTCTGAGGAATCTCAATCACAAGTTTTCCCAAGGTTAACAAATATATACAATGTTGCTTTAAAATGCAAGATTCAATTCATCAAAGTCATGTCATAATGCATACATAAAGGGAAAATGTTAGGGTTTTTAAAAGAAAAGAGAGGAAAATATAAAATTAATTCATTGCTGAGTTGTTGGCTTTAAGGACTGTGAAAGATAGCAAGAGAGAGACATGGCAAGAGATTCTTCAAATGAAATAAAATACAAATAATTTTTAGAAGAGAAATAAAGGACATGAAGGGTACTCTAGTACACAACTCTAGTTGTTCAAAAAACCAGAATGGTTAAAAAACATTCATCAACATATGGATTCCTTTCAGAGAAATGTAGCTTGAGGGACATGGTGTTCAGAGACAATCAATGACAGGAAAATGCTCCACAAAAGGTCTGCTAAATTAAGTATTTAGGTTTAACTCCTGTAGTTTTTTTGTTTTTTCTTTATCCATCCATGCCACCTATAAACACTTGAAGTTTCACTGAAAGGCTTGAAGTTTCACTTTCTCCATCAGGTGTTGAAAGCTAAAATCTTTAGACAACTATTCATCTTCACAATGACTGTGCATACCTAGTTGGGTAAATCTTCTTCAGCTCCTCATTCCAAAATACTTTTCCTTGATTACACAAAGAAAAAGCAAGAAACAAGGAACATAAAGCCTCAATACTTTACCAAATGTTTATCAGTGACTTAATCTTCAGGGAAGAAAAAATATAAAGACTTTGATACAGGAAAGTGTTGTGGTTAAGGGATGGTATTCCCAAATCTAGTTCCCCCACTAAGACCTCCCACCAAACCACACTTCTGCTTTCTTGCTCCTTTCCCTTCCTCTTTTCCCTTCTCTACCCCCTCTTCTCCCTTCTCCACCCTCTCTTCCACCCTCCTGCACCCCTGAATGTGGCTGGAGAAGAGCATCACAGACACAAAAGGCAAAGATCACAGGTTAGAATAAGAAAACAAACAGTAACAGCAGCACTGTTATTAACAGAAGTGTACAAAAAGAGAGAACAAGTTTCCTCAGCTACCAGGCTTTGTTTCCCAAGAAAGGAATGCCTCTCTTTCCCAGAAGTGCAAAAGCCCATCTTCCCCACCCCAGCAATGATGTAGTGTGGTACTGAATAACGAAATTTCTTGGCCATGCTCCCTCTCCCTGATCTGAGTCAGAACCAGGACTGGAAGTAAATTTCAAATTCTTGGTTTAGAGAAAACAGTACATGTTAAAGAAACCAGCCCTGATTTAGAGTGATGTTGTATTTAATTACAAGTGGTACACAATTCAATAATGTTCTGAAGAGTTTTCCATTATTCTGTCAGGTTTGCCCAGTCACAGATATGCTCCTGCAATTTTAGACAATGAAAGACAGCAACATTGCAGGTTTGGAGAAAAGGGCAAGGTTGGTACATGATGGATATTAGACACTGACAAAATGAAAAATATATCAAAATTTTACAAAGCAGTCTGCTTAGCTCATTTTCACTGTCCAAAGAATTGTTTTTTATATGCAAAATAAAATCTGTAATTTTCAATTCATTTGCTTTATCAGGAGGATGGCATATCCTGGAACTGGTTTGTTAGTAATGAAACTCCACTGACCTTTACCCAGACAAGGAGGAGAATATAGGACTGTCAGAGAGCTGATGCATCATTTTCATTCCTGAAGATGCCCCTCAATACCAATCTTCATTTCCACTAAGATGCTGAGGATTTAAAACCCACACAGTAAGGTATTTGAATTATTGTTGTTAGCCAGTTCATAAAGAGACATTCAGAATTTTCTGCCATAATCTAATCTAATCTAATCTAATCTAATCTAATCTAATCTAATCTAATCTAATCTAATTATTTATACTTTCCTTCAAAAGGATGACTAGACAAAAAAAAAAAAAAAAAAGAAACGAAAAAAGAAAATAGCAATAACAACCAAAAAGCACCATTCAAATCCCCAAACACAAAAAGAAAAGTCAGAAATTTTGTCTAAGTAAGAAAAACTGCATTATATAATAAATGGATTACCTGTAGTGCTAATACAGTGAAATATCACCATTTTCTTGAGACTGAAAAATAGTAAGAAATTATATTAGCCAAGTAACACCAAAAAGCATTTACTACCACCACTAAATTCTCCTCAGCATCTTTGTGTAATTCTTCCCACTCCTTCAGATATGAAGTATAAACAGTTTTTTTTCTGCCCAACTAGCAAATTTAGCCTACTGTTTATCAATTCAGAAGCCAAAGGTCTTTACAGAGAAGTCCACCAGGAACATGGAAAACTATAGGCAGTAGTAGTACTTGTTAGCAAAAAGAACTGCATATCAATTCCAAAAGGAGGACAAGCAATGTGCCTCCTCTCTGATGCTGCAACATGAAAGAGCAAGGAGTACTAAGGAAACAGAACACACATTATTATTATTATTATTATTATTATTATTATTATTATTGTTGTTGTTGTTGTTGTTGTTGTTGCTAATTTTCTGGTCTCATTTTAAAGAATCTTACATTAACAGTAGGAACAGTACTCTACAAATATAATAATTTATTTTATACCCTTTTAATTCTTACAGAAATTACATAATTGCACTAGGCAATCTCATTTTGTGTTATACTTTACAAGCTTGGAACATAACACACTGTAGTGGAATGTACTTTTGATCAGCTGGAACATCTGCATCCAAATCATTGCACTGACAGTTTCTAGTACCCAGCACACAAGTTAATTTAGTTTTAATGGATTAAAGAAAATTACTTCAGTTTTTTTTTTGCATTAAAATATATCTAGATATAGAAAATACTGACATTTAATATTATTATCTAAAACTTGTAAATTCAAATTATTTTTATAATATAAAGAAGAACTTTTATAAGAAGAACTTGAGCTGAAATGTATTCAAAAATAACACTTTTTTTTTTCTCAGAGTAAGAACCTGGAATAAAGAAAATAATTAATACTGTCGTAAGCTAATATGAAGAATGGGCATTTGCCAGAGGATAAATTAGATTTTAAGTGGGAGACCATTTCTGTGGCACAGGTCATGAAACATAGATGTAGAAAGACAGCTCATCAAAAGTGAAGGGAGTGAAACAGAAAGACAAGAGTCTATGCTATTGCTTGACCATAAGTTATTTATAAAACTAATTATATAATAAAGCTGAAAGACTAATCAGGACTGCAGAATAATATTCACTATTAACTAAATAAAGTTAAGGTTACTTTTAATTTTTTCTCTGTTGTTTCTCATATTGTTACTGCCTTACACAATTAATAATTTCTTTTAAATGAATTTACACTCTTCAAGGTAACAAAATTATTTTTCAAAAAAATATTTCAAAGGTCTCCTTTAAAGACATCAAGATATTGTTTTTTTTGAAACTCTCAGCAGTGGTGTTTTTAGATCCCATTTTGCTTTCTATTTACACATCTTACACAGCAGAGATTCAGTCATGACAATAAAACTGATAGTACACCAGCCAACAAGGAAGAATATATAAAGAGTGTCTGAAGACATTATATTATTTTTTAAACCTAATAAGGTATTCTGCTTCTAACCCATCTGTTGTTTTTCCATTGTCCCCTTACCCACCCCCCCACTCCTTGAAGGAAACAGAAATATCAAAAAAACAAAGAGTCAGTTCATAGCTATTTTGGGAGATGAAAAAAATAAATAGCTTTTTGTTGAAGAATTGAACTGGAATTTGGAATGTATGAGTGTAATCCTTGCTTTAGTAAGCCATCCATTAACTTCCACTATGACAAGGCACTTCTCTGTGCTCCAATTCCAGCCATCCTCCTTCACCAATTTTAGGTCATTAGGAAAGACTTCCTTATAAAGTAGACAAAATTGAACTTCCCAAAGAACCATTGTAATAGCCAATGCAAATTCTTCTACTTGTGAGATATGAAACTAACACCTGAGTGACAGGGGATGTTTGAGAACCAAGAATGAGATGAAGAGAAGAGAAGCAGAAATTGAACATCATCTAACATTACAATACTCTTGTCCCAATTAGTGTAAATCAGCACATGACTCATTCCTAATTTAATGGTTTTAAACTGAAACAGCTTCAACCTGAACGACTTTATAATGATTTATAGGTAAAGACATAAATCTTACAGGTGGAGTAGAAAACTCATATATGTATCCTACTTTGACACTGTAGCCCTCAAAAAATTTTATGTGCAAATAAAAGAATATGATTTTCATGAGACATTAAAAAATTACTACTAGTCTCTTTAAAGTTGCAAAGGCAAATTCATAACTAATTTGCACCATTTTTATTGTTAATCCAGTTAAAATGATACTAACATTCATAGTCTAAATTGTGTAAATAACTTAGACCAAATCTTATTATTAATACACTTAAAATTTATTATATACAAAATTTCTAGTTCTCCCTTTTGTCTTCTCTTAATCCCTACAATGTTCCCCTGTTCATCTCCTGGAGAAAGTAATGTTAATCATAGAATTTTATTTTGCTTTCCCAGGAGGAAATATGCTATTGATTCTGATGGTTTCTTCTCTATTGTGGTTTCACTTCAGATTATATTTCTATCTTCTATATATTGGTACAGTTAATGCATTTAAAAATAATGTATTTCTATATTTTAGATAATTAGTCTTTTTTCTTTTAACTACTGTAAACTCTCTTCTGTCCAACTCCCAAATCTGCACCACAATAGCTCACCACTCTTGAATCTTTCATAACTTCAATTTTAAGTGCAGACTTTTTTATCATTTCATTCTTGTATTTCTCTGCACCATGGAAGTCTCTCTCTCACTTTTATTTTCAAGGCCTCATATTTCATTCTCTGCAGAAAAAACTACTCCTTATTACTTCATAAAAAAATTATGGTTATACCATAAAAAGATAAGCAAAAGCACTTTAAAAAATAAAAAAGAGTAAAAAAATACTGCTGCAGGCAAAGAAACTAAAGAAAAAATATGAAAAAAAAAAGAAAAAATTCAGTTCAAAAATGAGTGGCCTGTTGCTAGTGATGGCAATACTGTATATACTGGTCTGCAGGTTATAAGCCTGAGTATTATAGTTGGAGTTACATCCAAAGGCTTTTAAAAGAAAGCAGAATCATCACTGTGTTTTTCAGAAGATTTGGTCCTTGTGTCATGCTTTGACATGATCCTAGAAAACGTTGTAGACTGAAATCTTTCAGGAAAAATAAGTAGTGGAGCAAATAGTACCTAAATCCTGACTGGTCTTAATGCAAGCTATATTCTGAGCCATCCAGCTCTGTCAAGATATGGTGTCAGTTGTCAAAAATATTCACAGGAGAAGGAAAGGCTATGGACTGTAGGTTTACCTCAAGGGCACAAAAAATATTTTAGAGAAGGAGGCAGATATTTTGAATTTCAGTTGTGAATGCAGTTGAAAATGTTGCACAATCCACACTGTAGGTCTATATGAACTGAGAGAATTATAACAAAGCAATGAGAAATACAAATGAGCAACATGTAAAATGAAAAAATGAAAAACTACAGAGAACACATTATTTAAAACATTTTGACCAAAGACAAGTATTATATTTTGTTACACAAAAGGAGATGTTGTGCTATTTTTCACCTCTACTCCATGCACACTGGGATATCATGTAATCAATAAAATAAAATAAAGCACTATGAAATATATTAAAAAGAACATTTTTTCTCCCATGTTAACTCTAGACAGGACTAATGCTACTTTTATGAATGCACTTCAATCAGAAGACTTCTCATCTTACAAATCTTGTCCTGTTCTTACTGTAGCCCTACATTTGACATCACTGTTTTGAGAGCAAAGCTATTGATGCTTAAAACTAAGGAAATTGTAATTGAGCTTAGAAACTGATGAGTTTGGGAAATATAACAGTCTAAAAGGTGTAGAAAATAAGCAGTTGAGGAAGATTTATCCAAACTGTACACATAATGATTTCTGCTTTCTGAAATAAGACTCACAAAAATTACTAGGAATGGTTGAGATAAAATAAGAATACAATGTTTGCTACTTAAACAGTATGTCAACAAGCCAGCCAAACCAGAGACAAGTGTGTTTCCATGCCAATATTAAATGTCTAAGGGAATAAGTGTCTGAGGAAAAAAGAAACAGAAAAACAAGGTGAAATATATTGCCCTAGATGAACACAATGAAATATTGGCACCAGAAATTTGTTGACAGCCACCAGGATGGTAAATGCAAAGATGAATGTGAGAGCCTAGTATGACAAGAAAGAGAACTTCAATTTAAACAGATAAACATATTCAGAACAGAGTTTTAATGGACCAAAATACCTATCTTAAATGACATACATTCAGGTAGCTGTTTGAGAATGTCTGACCAGGATAATGATATTTATTACCAGATTCTCAGACAAGGAAGTGAGAACAGGCAATAAAGCTTTTCTAGATAGAATCAGCATCCTCGTATTGATTAGTCAAATGTCACTGTGGAAATTAAACAGATAACTTTTTAAGAAAATAAAATTGTGTTTGTTGTAGGATCAGCTAATCAGGAAACCCCTCCAGTAAGAAAGTTACTACTGATTTGATGTAAAACAATGATACTGTTCAAAATCCTATAGAAGTACATAATTTTGTAATTGTGATGATTCACTTAGATTCAAGAGCTCTTTAGAAGAATAAAGGACAAAAAGGACAAAGCTTGTAAACAAAGTCAAAAGTAGGAAGAAATTTCAATAAGCAGTTGAATAAGAGACAAGAAAAAGGAGCTAAGAATAAATGTTCAGTTGTTCATCCAGCATTGACTAACCAGACATCTTCCATTTGGGCTTGTGTAATTCAGCATAGACATGAACCACTAAAACAGGTTTTATGAGGACAAAAACAAATTATGACTTTAACAGTTCAAACACTTTTGAGTCATTGGTCAATGACAGCAGGTGAAATTAAAGCTATATGGAGGGAAACCAAAAAAAGCAAAACATTTTTTGCACACATGTAAAACCAGTGTGACCTGAGTACAACAACTCAGGAGCAAAGTTCTTGGCTGCTAAGCCAACCTGAAGAACAAGTCAAAAATACAAAATAAATTGTTAAGAAACATTGAGAGAGAAAGCAGGGGAGAAGAGAATGTCATTATGCCATTTAAATACATGGCTTTTCCTCAGCTAGCAGCACTTCTTCAGGGGTTGATGCTAAGTCTGATATGTCTGACAGCACAGCTGATCTCCATGATGAAGAAATGCAGACACTCAGATTTACAGATAATACCAAACCAGGAAGAGTGGTTATGTTTTAGAGTCTGCTATTCAGAGAGATTTCATCAAGTTGGGGAAATAGGGTGACATCTGAAGTTCAAAAATGGCAAATGTAAAGCCTATGTAGCACAGATTAATAAAGGCTGGGGCAGGCTGGGGAGCAGCTTTACAGAGGAGGAAAGAAGGGCTCTTGAACAAGCTGTGCTTGAGGCAGCCATGAGTCCTTGCACTTCTAACACTAAAATAAAGGGGAGAGAAGAATGCAGTGATGTTCCTTTAAAGGCTGTAGCTATTCCTACTTGATGTAAGGTGGCACAGTTATTAAAAAAATCATATTCTTAATTTTGCCTTTCTTTTCTTCACAAGTTAAGTGGAAAGTTAATATTTATGAACACACCAATCTACAACTGGAAAAAAAATTAGTGGCTCAGGGGAAAGAGTCAGAACAACTCACTTTTTAGGACTCTAAGCTGCTTTGAAGGAATAGCAAACAATGGCCATGGATTATCTCACCTCAAGCACTTTTTAAAGAAGTAGAAAATGAGAGCTAAATGAGAGCTGACTTTTCTCCAAACTTATTAAAAAGGGTGCATAAACTAATATTGTTATCAGAATTGCCTAAAGAATTTCTGTGATACTAGCAATGATTTTTACAAAGTATAAATTAGAACATCTGTTCTATTTACTATGTAGAAGCACAAAGTGAGTGCTCATCAATGTCATCAGGATAATTTAAACTGGAAGATTTACTATGATTTTTTTTCCTTTTGTGTGTTACTGTTGAAATTTTTCTTAAACACAATCAGTATTTATTGGATCTGTGTGATTTTGACTGAGATTAAATCCTCATCTCAGGTCTTCTAGAAAATGTTTGGACTAAGAAAAGGAAAGTCATCTCTATGGAAGCACACACATACAAGAGACAATAATCTACCTGCAGTAACTATATAATTATCAGTTGCATATCTTAGTAACTGAAATCACCTAAATTCCAGAGTGACTACAATCTCATCCTGGCAGTTTTATTGAACAAAGATAAAAACACCTTGTGGTGGGATGTCCTGCATCCTTCTCCCTGCCAGTTTTTTGTGTATGCTTTGTCTATGCACTGGGCTATAGAGAGAACCTGCCAGTGAATTCTGTTAAATCACACTTTCACAGGTTTGTATTAAAACCTGTTTTTTTGCCAATACCTTTGGCAGTGATTATTTAGTTGGCTGCACCACTCATTTACAACAAACCATTATATACATCAAAAATATAAGGGGCTCTGGATACATATAAAAGAAAATTAAAGGAAATAAAAAGTATGTTGTTTTCATCACTGCTATATCACAAACCTATGGTATTTTGAAAGTTCAGGCAAAAGTTTAGCTCCACATGGTTTTCAGTATCTGAAACATGAAAAAATAAGCTGGTGATATGGCCTAAAGTAAGGTGAAAATTGCTTTTCAAGATGCAGACTCCTTCTATATGGAATAATAAGTGTAAATGTATGTGATTCTTATTAAGTAATAAGAAATCAGATTATTTGTGAAGCTTTAAAGTAGAAATAAAAAGAAATATCAGCTTTGGGGAAAAACTAGTCAAACCATATATCCTTAGGGTTAAAGTTAGCATAAGACTGTAAAAAATATATTTGCATTCAAGATCACTGAACAAGAGATAGAAGTTACAGAGGATATTTTTCTGCAAGATACTGCACAATTATGTGCAGTTAAAAGCATAATACATGTAAGAAGTCTCTTGATCAAAGCTAATTTGAGGTCAAGATGAACTGTCTGACTGTTAAACAAATAATTGCTGACATTTTCATTACTTGAGAACAACAGGTCATGAGCAAAAACTGAAACTAAGAAAGAGACAAAAATATTAAACAGAATCTGGCTAACTTGAAATTGAACTTTATTTGGCTAAGTAAGAGAAAGTGCCTCATGTCATCCTTTTGCTGACAAAGAATGACTAAACTGTGATCTGAAAAAAATAATAAAGATGCTCATACCCATAAATATGTGAGAGTTAAAGAACCTTAAGATAGTGCTGGACTTTCTTATGACTTGTGAAAAAGGAATATGAGCTTTTGAGGCAACTGATTTAAAGTCATCGTATGGGAATAGACAGAAATACAAGGAAAAGCTTTTGAAGAAGTAAAGAGAATAATTTCATATTCTCCATTAATGAAATTTTATAACACAAAGGAAAGTCTAGTCTTAGAAAGTGGCACATTACAGAGTAGTCAGGGAACCACATTAATGCAGAGAGAGTGTCTAAAAGCCCTTATGAGCTGTTATTTCTTAGTTAAGGAATGAGAAAGAATTAGCACTAGACCTTCACAAAACTGCCTAAAATCTTTCACAAGCTCTGTCAGGACAAAAAAAGCTGTACAGTGTCATGTCCCCTCAACTTTGCTTATGTTTTAAATGTCTGAAAGCATTAATTTAAGTGGAGAATGGAAAATTGGTTCATCAGATGCACATCTAACAGGGTCTGGCACAGTTAGGATCTCCTGCAATGCTTTGCCAAACCCTATGACAATGCAATTGTCAGACCCATTCCTTCCACACAGATAGTCCCCCATAATCAGAAATTGAACCTGGAAAGTCATGTGTCATTTTTCTCATACAAATAATGTCACTTTTTCTCTTGAGAGCCTCTCCAGTTCCTTTATGCCTTTTCACCCAAAACACTCTGTACTCCAAAAAACCTGTGTCAAGCAAACCAAATCTGAATACTCACCACTTTCAATACAACTGCATTTCCAGAGGTTGTACTTTAACCCATTTCACTTTTAAATTCTTGAAATGAGGATGCCTCATGGGACAGCTGCTCTCTGGGGTTTGGGGACAGCAGGGACTGCCCAAGTCAGCAGAGCAGGGCAGGATTTGGCATCCTGGTCCACTCCCACCATCTCAGCCAGAGGCAAAGCAGCTGGGGAGCCCTGAGGCAGCCCCAGCCCAGGCATGGCCTTGGGCACAGGATGAAGCTAGGCAGGGGTGTCAGCCCAAATTCAGGGTCAGGAACAGGCCCTGTGGGGGACACCAGAGTGGCCAGGAAGGGCATTTGCAGGAGGGTCAGGTTTGGTTATGCTCACTCAGCCTTTGGTCACAGACACAATAGATATTTCTGAACAAAAACTTTTCTGCACACCCAAACACAGTTTCCCTGGGTGTTCCCAAGAAATCTCTCATCACTGAGAGATCAAAGGTAGCAGCTGAGGACCTAGCTGATGGTTCAGTGGGGATTGAGATGTTCAACATAATTCTCCTTAAATCTCAAACCTAACAGATGCTCTCATAATCTAACTAATAAGTCTCCATTAACACGACCTGGTTAGTACCAATGTTGAATATGGTGACTGAGTTACAGAGCAGCAGAAGAGTTTCCACTGTGTGACAACCAAACAGCAGAGATACAAGTATGGGAACACTGGTTGATTGGTAAGAGCTAAATCAAAGACATATAGAATTTTAAAGGTATTTTTGTGAGATAGAGAATATAATAATTAAAACATCTTTTAGGTAACACATGTAAAATGTAAAATACAGTTTGTGATTGTTTTCAAAGTCAGACTTTAGCCTCTTATCAACAGAATGAGTTTAATTTGTGATGATACTTTCCTTTATTAAACTCAGAACAATGTAATTTCGAATAGTTAAGAAGGCAGAAGTCAAAGGATCAATTTAGTCTTTCAAAAATTCCAGGTAAAATTTTGCCTTTATACAGCTATTGCTCAGGAAAATCACTCAGATCATAAAGGATTCAAATCCTGACACCAAGCCAAAATATACAATGAATTCAGTGTGTCTATAATCCTATTTGACTTTATTTCTGGAATTGTTGCCCTTAGCAATTGCCCCACAGGTCCTTCCAGGAAGAAGTCTGAACCATCTTCTCAGTTCATAGATGGTCACCTACGGTAAACAAACAAACAAAACAAAGGTATGGCAAGCAAGCAAAAAAAAAGAGGTGTGGCAGCCTGGTATATAATGCTATAAAAGACACACATTTCTCAGGAGTGGATACCTGGACTCTTGAAAAATTTGAGTTCATTTTTATCTGTATCTAAATGTGCCTTGCTGCCTGAGGTTTCCCTTTATGTCCAAAGCAGGCAACCTTGTATGAGAGTTGAACATAGATTGCACCAGCCTTAAATAAGAATGAGGAAAGTTGACAAGTCTGGTATTGAGACCTCAATATCACTCCTGCACTGTATTCCTAATTAGGTTCACCCAAAACTTCATTTTAGCAAATAATGTTCCAACCTCTGAACACTTAATACCTGGTGATGTTATTTAACAAGAACTTTTTTCATTTCTTATTCAGTATGTGGCTGATCCAAAAGCAAGCAGGACATATGCAATGCCAAAAGTAATGCAGGAAAAAATGCTGAAACAGTTTATTTCTTAATGAATATTCATGAAATTATTTTGGAAAAACACTTTTTTTTTTTTGGTGATTGCTTTGTTATAATCTGCCTTAACACTAAATACATTACAAAATAGATATCTTCAAGCAGGTAAGGATAGAAAAAGTAATTTTCTAGGAATATTTTCAATTACCAAGGACAGCCTTCTCTGAGAACTTTAAACATGAAAATAAAGCATAAGAACTGAGGAGAACTAAGTTTTCCAGCTATTTAAAATTAGATGTCTCCTCTGTATTCCACCCCAAGAGATTTGTAACATTGAAAATCAGTAATTTTAAGTGCACTAACTTTTAATACAGAAGTACATTGAGGTGGTAGAAAGATATAAGCTAAGAATAAGAATTAAACTGTTTCACCTAACTACTCATAGAACTGCAGCCAAACTCAGCAGAAGATGTTAAATCAATTTGAGCAGCTAGTACATATGGTGCCTTATTTTTCTATAGATACAATAATGACAGCTCCACCCATACACAAGTCCTTTCAACTGCAGGGTAGGCACATTATTAGAGTTACAGCCCACATACAAACATTCATCTGCTTGCTAGTGACAACTGAGTTCTGATTATGTTATATGTCTGAAAGAAGGACAAAGAACTTCAGGCATTGAATAGCTAACAGAATAATTCATTTTTCAGAAGAATATTGAATGTGACAAATAATAGGTTTCAAATGTACCTAAGACATATTTTTGCATATTCCCAAAGCTAGAAAATTCCACATGACAAAATTTGTGGTTAACAACTCCTTGAGTTTGCCTGCAAGCACTTACGTTGTCATCTTTGAGCACAGTAAAAACAATTGAAAAATCAACCCAGTTGCCCAAGGTTTTCTGAGAAAATTACACACTGGAGAAAATAGACTTTGATTGTGCTTTAAAATCCCAGCAACTCTCAACCAAAGGCCGCAGAATGGAAACAAAAAATTCCCCAATGCATTCAATGACTGTATCCAAACATCTGAAAAGAATCTGGTGTAAGAATCTCTCCTTTATTATAACACTGATATTATGTCAAAATGTTTGTACGGTAATCTACACTTGGCAGAAACTCTGCATAATTGTCTTACTGTCCTTGCACAGAATTTCAAAATTTGACATCAAATCAAATTTTGGGAGGCCATTGTTTCCTTTCCACTGAATTTGATGGCTTACTGATATTCTATTAGACAGCAACATAAAATCAAAGCAACAGTTAGAAAATTAGAGAGGCACTTGTCAAAGGCTGTTAGTGTAGGGAAAATTAGTATAACAAACAGCTTTAAGAGCTGCTCTTTAAAATTACAACTTTCAAGTCACATTGAGCATTATAGATTAATTACCCTATCAGACTTGCTGAGCACAGCAAGGACAGATGAGCACCTAAAAACTTGGGCTGGAGTTTATGTGAGTGACACATGTTGATTGGTTCTCTTAATCCTTAGCAGACTTCTTGTCATGTACCTAAATATGGACATAAGTATCTGATTTTAAGCCTCAGGGTCTGAAGGGCAGTTAAATATGTTTCTGCTTGAAAATGACACTTTGTATATCAATAATAATCCACAAAGTTGAGATCTGCAGGAGAAAAAAAAATAAATAAAAGACAGGTCATGCTGAATATATGAATATCTCCAGATTTGCTTTAGGACTAGAGACCTCACATGAACAATATTCTACAGATGATGAAGTGATGCTTTGCCAACAGACACCAGATGGTTGTTAAATGACAGACGAGAGTCTACGTTTGATAGAGTCAACAAACCAGGCTGTAACATATGTAAAACTAGTAATGCATGTTTCAGAGACTAAGAGCTCACTGATGATTATAAAAAGTTAGTTCAAAATCAATTCTTTTTTCAAGATTTACTTTGCCTCAACATTTTCCTGGTAGAAACCATGTTGTTATCCCTTACCTTCAAGTGGTAAATGCCAATAGCCTCATGTGTGATGAGAGAACTGGAGGATGTGAAAGGAAAGACTTTCTCTTTTTACTGAATGTTATCCTCTCAGTAAAATAAAAGAGGATCATCCTATTGATTCACATGGGAATTCTGTTTGATATTGAAGAGATGATGACTGATCAGCATTTTCATGTGGCTGGTAATCAGAACAAGGCACAAAATCACAACACCAGATAACTACAGCACAGTGTTGCCCTGATCTGCTGTTTCATGGGCTGTTGGTAAAAGAAGAAATAGAAACAGCATTTTCATTTTTAAAGTATATATTCCTTGCAGGTATTTGTGGAAAGAAAAGAAAACCAGTCTTCATTTTTATAGTCAAGCAACACTTTATCTAATTAAGTTGCTTTAGTAGCAGGAGATACTATCTAGGAAGATGTATTTCTATTTCTGCAAGGGGTATTAGTTAAAATTAGTTCTGGTATTAGTTAAAAGTTATTTTGCAGAAATTAAGACCCAGTAAGGAGCTGAAAAACTGTCAAGGAAGGATTTTCCCACTGTGAGAAAGTATTTGGGTTATTTTTTCCCTTTTCTTATCTGTAGGAGGTTATAAAAACTGTTTCCTTTCTCAGCATTCTGAATATGATTTTTTGTTTTAACTACTGCTGAAGTCTATCTGAAAACAAGCTAGTGAAATTTCTTATTTTTCAGTTACGTCTTTCAGCTTTGCTCTGGGGTTTAAAATACCAGCTGAGGCACAACTCAAAAATCTGTGCATACAGACTGGTTTCTAATATTCCAGAGATTAATATCTCTGTTCCATTTCAACAGAAGATTAAAAAGGCTCCAATGATTACCTTGACTAAAGAAAGCAGATGAGTAATTAATTGTTTCTGCCAGAACCCTGGTAAGTGAAGAGAGCATTGCAATGACTGACAATATTGCAGAGAATATGAAAATCCTATACTGGTTTTGACAGTGGAACCCCCAGGCCTTTTCTGTTTTATTTCCAGATTGATTTAAAGTCCATTGAGTTTTGATTGACTTTTTTTTTCATTGTGTAGTTTAGAAACAGGAGTGGGCAAGATAGTTTTGTTTGTATTGGTTATTAACACTGACTGGATTTCACACGTGCATGTGAGTATGTGAATTTGATGTGGGATATAGCTTTAGGGTGCTTTTCCTCTTTGTATTGATGTTGAATTATTTTAGAGCCTTTTTTTTATAAAGTGCTCGTGCATGAAAATATAATTTCTTACTGTTATTTAATTTATCCCTGATAGTATTTCTTACCTGTTCTGGGCCCAAAAAGCTTGGTAGGACAGAATAATGATCCCTATTAATATTAGAGAAGAAAAAGATAATAAAGAATGGGGTCAGAACATGACATTGCCCTTAATCCTTAGACTGCAAGGTGATCTCTCTGCACATCAAGCAAAATCACTCAAGGAATACAAGCCTGTAGATTTTGTGTTGTTTTTTTTTTCTGAATTATGTTAGTAAACTGGAACAGAACTGGAAGAGGGTGAGAATTTAGATAAGTATTGTATAGCTTTCTTCATCACTGTCTGACTCCTTTGTTAGTTGTCATCACACCCTGGGGAGTAGGTAGTGTCACCAGCACATGCCAGCAATTTAGGAACAACAGGTGAGTAAGGAAATGCCCTAAATTCTCATGGACCATTGCAAATGTAAAGATGAGTCATGGCAAGGTCCTGGTTGGTATGAATCACAGCTGAGGATAAGGGTTAGAATGCTTCTCACTGACATTATAAACACACATCAGATGACACTGATGCTAACACTTTTCCTTCTGGCTACATGATATAAAGCTTCTGTAACAGGTATAAGTATACACAGAGCATTTAAATTCTATTTGTCTATAAACACACAAGTTCCAGATCTAACTTTCAGTATGAAAGAAAATATGGCATCAGAAATTGAAACAAACAATCTGTGCATAGCAAAATTCTAGGAGAGTTCTGGGAGGCATGAAGAACAGGATTTTGGGAAGAATGTCTACTGCACTTTGGTAAAAAACTGGGAAATCTTGGATCTTTATGGCAGCTTTCTGAGTGATTACCAAAGTCTTGGGGAAAACTCACAAGAATATCTTACCACAGCAGTGTGGCCAATATTTCAGCACAGGCTGAAGTGCAAGCTCAGTATGACCTGGTCAAGGAAGCTACACATCTATTTGCTTCTGAAACTCTACTGTACAGCCTGTAAGTTGTGAGTATGTCTCAGTAAATTATTTCACTCATAATTTGTCTCATCATGGCAACAAAAATGTTTCTTAAATCAGTGGAGTTGGGTGTCCATAAAGATCTATAAAGGCTCCTAACATTCCATAAGCAAGGCAGAAGCATCTACATGTGTATTTCCTTTAGTATTTTAAAAAATGTGGTCTTGTATTATTAGCAGAAGCTTCTTAATTTCTTGATTTTTAAATGCAGACTTTAATGGAAAGTCAAAATCACATTTTCATTTGCTTTCAACTTGACATCTAAAAAGCTTTAACGTGACTTTGAAAATCCCCATAATTAGAAATGTGCCACTCACTGATACTGGCAGAGATCATGAAAAGTGACAAAACCTCATTTAAAGAACATGAAGGTTGCACAGTCCTGCATTCAGAAGTGTGAAAAAGTCTTCACCTCAGCTCAAAACCGAGTATATATAATCATATATATAATAATATATATATATAATCATTAGTTTACCCCTCAGCTGAACACTCCCTCCATTTCCAGCTGTGTTGCCTGAGCAAGGCAGGGTGCTGGGAACACCAGTCTCTCCATGCTCCAGGCTTATGCAGAATGCTGCACACCTGCCAGAAGCAGCAGTTCAGAAGAAAGCTGATTTGCTAATGCTCCACCAAGAATAGAACACACCAAGGATAAACCAGTTACCTATAAATATTCAGAAAAATGAAATATGCAACTGCATTTTTAGATGGCCACAGCCTGGTCAAATACAACTGGATTTTGTACAAGCAAATATAATTTTCCTCTATTAAGCACTGTTCCTTTGAATGCCAGCCAGGCATGCAAGAACCCATTTCAAGCATGCACCCAAAGAATCCTTCAGAAATCTTTTTGCATGGGAAAATTTGCCCCAGATTCAATCTAACTGAACAGCTTTTGCTGAAATTATGAAAATTGAATTTATATTCAGAAAGAAAAATGTGTATCCCACAGAAATTATATCCTGAAATGTAGCAGAGTTCTTATCTTATGAAGAAATGCCTGAGAATGGAAGGTATCAGCAGTTTCCTGCTGTCCTTATCATAAACACAATTAAATAATGTTGCAGCTCTTGAAATGTTGGTGTTTGCAAAGTACAGGGGAGCATGTTGCAAGCACAAACCCTGATAGTCATCTACCAGCTACCACTGCTATCAGGTAGTTGCAGTATGAAACTGCAAATGATTACTACTCTTACAAGATACCACCCAAAGTCTGGTAGGCACAGCATAGATAAAACAGAAATAAAAACATTTCCTGGTTTAGCAGCAATTTTTTTCAAGGTATATCATATAATTTTCATGTCTTCTAGTTTAAGCAGAGAAGAGCATAGGAAGATATGTATCTGCTATAACAAAAAGCTTTCTTTCTTTCTTCATGGTTGCTATTAGTTCATCCCTGAAAATCTGAAGGAAAATTGCAGAGGGCAAACTCAGGTTGAACACTACATCTTTAAAATCATGGTGTTCTAACTTGGAAATGTGAAAAAATTTAGTTTCTGAAAACTGAAAAAGATAGTCAACTGCTTTTTATCATTTTGGACTCACGAAAAAGTGCCTTTGTTTAGCATTTTTCTGAACAAAGGTCCTGATATTTTAAGCTGTTAAAGTGTTTGGAGTTTTTTCCCTTTATACCACTCATTCCTAAAAAAAGCTACAGTTCCTGGGTGCTAAATCATCGAATTTCCTTCTTAGAATATTTTGTAATTATTATTTGATGTGATAAATAAGGCTTGTAAAAGATCCCCCATCTCAAAAAAACCCCAAAACTCCAACAACCCAAAAACCTCATCCTGCATACAGTTTCTAAGATGCTTCCCATTAGAACAGATATATGATATAATATATATATATATATATGATACATGATAGAAATATATATATATATGATACCTGATAGAATATATGATATATATGTTGGATAAGGGTTTCATACAATGTGACCTCTTTTGGAGGTTTAGATTTTTAGTCAACTTTTCCTGTTTGATTAAACAGATAGCTCTATTGCTACTGCAAAAATTACAAAAAATTGATTTTATTAATAAATTTATAGATTTATTAATAAAATACTTTATTAATAAAATTTATCGAGCTTGTAATTAACATTATTTTATTACAAAAATTTTTGGTATGCTTTATTTTCTTGTTTGGTTATTTTTTTAGAAGCATTAGTTTCTTACTTTCTTGCAGATATCTTCATCATTTGCTCAGTTATAATGGATGGATCTCAGACTCAAGAGCAGGCATATTTACAGCAGCACAAATCTTACCATGAGTCCATTAATACACAGTGCTCAAAATATTGTTTATTTTTTAAAATGTGCAAATAAATACTACCAAAAAATATTGAATTCTTGTTTTGAGGAAAAGAAACTAAATTTCAGGAGACAAAAGAAAACACTAATATGTAAAGTAAATAGTAATGTAAAGAAGATATTTAGGAAAATACAAGTAATAAAGAATAGTGTTAAAATATGTAATAATATCCCTCCAGAGCTTTATTTAATATATGTCATTTGCTTTTTGTTTATTAGGATGTTGTCAAATAATTCCTCTTGTCATAACATAACTACTGCAGAGCATTCTCCAAATTATTAGATGTAAATATTGAGTTTTTAATTTTATTCATTAGTTTAATTTGCTGCTTAAAGAAATTACTCTGTAGCGTACATCTAATGAAATCAATAAATTAATAGACAAGAAACAATGCATATTGGATTAATTACTCTTCTCAATGTCTGAAACACTGATGTATTACCAGTATTTTCTGAATTCAGTCACCAAAGAAAGGTACTTAAAATTATACCTGTCATAATATTCATTACAAACTCAATCACAAGAATTCTTAATTGAAATTTTCTCCAATTCTACTAAATAACTCTTCCAATTGTATTTGATTTTTTTCTGCTGCTAACAAATCTTGCCACTTACTTGGAGCAAACATGAGACACACAAATTACTTTAATAATTTTTAAAGTTTTTCAGAAAATAATTCTGTACTAAGTTTTAAAGAGATCACTTGAAAATAATACTGAAAAATGTATACTATGAATTATTCTGTGAGAAATATATCCAATAATTAAAAATTTTAACAAATATGTAACTTAAGTATTTATATTATTTCCTTGTCAAAAAATAATAACATTCTAGTAGAATTCTGTTCTAAATATTTTTGTGACAAACAGTGGTGTCACAGAATTATTCAGTGCATGGCATAGTCTTCTAATATATTTCACTGGAGTATGCCCCCTCACGTGAATTCCACGTTTAGATTATATTTTTTGATATCAAAGTCAAAACACAGAGACAGAGAACTATGACTTTTTAGGGGTTTTTTTCTGAGGAAGAGAATGGTCTAAATGTTCTTCTTAAAACTTCTCGTAATATTTCTTACTTTGATCAATTTCACTTTAATGTTACTTTGACTTTATTATTTCTTAAAATCTTTTTCTACTAATTCACAGAATTATTCCAAGTACATTTCTAGTAAATTATAACTCACTTCTTGCTCTCTTGCTGCTTCAATGTCTGACCAATTTTATAGACAAGTTTAAGGACTTGTCACAAGTAAGATTATTTTGTTGTTCAGTAGAAAACAGATCTGCAGAAATGTATGGCTTTGATGTAGGTTGCAGGTGCTCAGATAACACCTCAGAACAAGAGACTAATTCAGTGTTCAGAAGACTTCGAGGAAGACCTCAGAGAGCTGTTCTTGCAATTTTCTTATTCTACTTTTATGACAATGTGAAATGAATAGGTATGAGTTGGGAACATCTCCTAAAAAATAAAGCTACTTACATGGACTGCTTTTAAATAATTGATTGAGGGATCAAAACACAACATATACAAGCTTCTAAAAGAGATATTAACTGGATTCAAACTGCAAGTTTTAAAATTAGGGACTTTCTAATAGTGAATCATAGAATAGTAGAATATCCTGAGTTGGAAGTGACCCACAAAGATCATGAATGTCCAGCTCCTGGCCCTGCACAGCAATATCCCCAAGAGTCACATCATGACAATGTTGTCTAAACACTTCCTCAACTCTCTCAAGCTTGCTGCTGTGACCACTTCCCTGGGGAGGCTCTTTCAGTGTCCAACTCCCCTCTGGGGGAAGAATATTTTCCTAATATCCAACCTAAACCTCCCCTGACACAGCTTTAATGAGGTATATATAATAATATAATAAATAATAATATAATAATCCTGAGGTATATAATCTTTTCCAATCCAAAGTTCTGAGTAAAGATCTAGTCTAACTTTAGCACTGAAAAATATTACATGACAGCACTTTGCTGGGGCCTTAAGACTGTTGATTATGTCTTATTTATATATTGAGCCAGGAATTGCAGGGTTCATTTTTTGACTTTTCAGCTATTCATGGGGTTTTTTTTCATGGAAGATGGGGGAGGAGTTCTGCCCAGAAATTTATCTTTCAGTGGAGCTTCAATATTTGATTGTTTGCAATGTACTAGTAGGACTTATATATTTTTCTCCTGTGCAGATGAATAAAAGCAGGATATTGTCCTTGCAAGATATCACCTCTTCTGAATGCTATATCAACATTTTCATTTTCCTTTCCTATGATAAAAGTGGTTAATGCAATGTTGTTTGTCAGGAAACTGCCAAAATTGCTAGTGAGTAGAAGAGAAAATAGCTTTGTTATTTGTAGAACAGTCTTGCACATTAGAGTGATGTCCTCTTCAGCCTCTGTTTCCTTGCTTATATTTTTTTTTCCCATTTTCTTTCTTTTCCTAAACATTACACTCTTCTGGATGACATTCATTCTTGTTTTACTGCTTTCTTGTCATATGGATAAAACTAATACTTGCTTCTATATGCATTAAGAAATACACTTCCATTCCAAGTTTTGAAGTAATATATAGACAATTTTCAAGGAAGATTCTTATGTTAAGTTTGGGAGAATAGAAATAATATTTCCTTTCTTTCCTCCCACCCATCTTGCTACTGAAAAAAAAAAATCACATTGAAGAATTCTAGGAAAAAAGTTCTAGAAGGAAAACAAATGAGAAAGCAAATGGAAAAGGTGACACTTAAAATTATATCCCAGGCTTTAAGTGATTGTCAGGTGGCAGTTAATCAAGAGAAGAAGAATGATCAAAACTAGAACTAGATTTTATTGTATCATTCTTTGTAAAAATAAAAAAAAAATAGGAAAAAAATGAAAAAAACCTCCCAAACAAAAAAACAAAGTAAAACCAGAGTAGAATTCTATGTGTATACTTTAATTTTTTCCAGGCTATTAAACATGATGTAAAATAGTATTGTAATTTATAAATTCTAATTATATTCAACAAAAACCAGCAAAACCCAACAAAATAAGCAAGATAATAAATACATAAAGAAATAAACACAATGGAAAAAATTAAACAAAAACAAAAGGGCTTTTAGCCCAACAGTTAGATCTCAAAACTAAAATTAAACCCCTCATGATTTTCATAATTAATGAGGAAAAGTGTTTTCTAAACAATAAAATGCAAATATTTTAGCTCAGATATGGTTATTTCTTTAAGTAAAAGTGCAAGCTGAACACACTGCTTGGGATGAAGACAACTGCTAGTGAATTCTGCTCATAAATACTATGAAATTATACCTGAAGTTATTCTTACATTTATTCTAATTATTAAAATTGGCCTCTAATCATTATAATATGCAGATTTTTTGAATTTTTTTTTTTTAATTCATCTGTTTGTAACCTGAAGATTTTTTGGGAAGCATAATTAACATTACCCATTGACAAAATAAAGTATTCAAATTCTTCCAAAAAATGTGTGTTTATTGTGCTGTCAAAGAATTATTCAATTCCTGATCATGAATGTCTGAAGACTCAAGGTTCTGTCTGAAAAATATTTATTTTAAATAAAAATTCTTATTTATCAAAAATTACAGTTGCTAGAAATTCCTCATATGCTTGAGAGTAGCAATTTATATTGTAAAAAGACCATGGTTCCTCTCTTGAGAAAAAGTAACCCATAACAGCCAAAATAGACTCCATCATTGTCATGATCTTTTAAAAATCCAGAAGAGAGAAATAAACAATGAAAATATTGTTGCCTTTTAAAGTGTCTGGTCGAGTAAAAAAGCAATGAGAAGTTTCTGTCTTCACAGAATTAGTCATGTAATCTGCTTGCTAGATAAAATGTTTAATATCTGTTTATTATAATAATTACTATTGTTGTTAGAATGCTACAGGTCATTGTGATGTACTAATGAAGATATAAATTTACCAGAAGAGCAAAGACTTACAGGTGGAATTGATACATCTCTCTTCTAGATAGATCTGCTAGTTGACTTGTCTGTTTTTCAGAAATGCTTAGATTTGACACTACAGTATTTTTTAAGCAATAAAATCATGATATGATTGTCACAAACTTGATGAAACGCTAAAAAACATGAAATGAGTATGATACCAGAAAAATGAGTGATACTGTGCTGGAAGCAAATTGCTAATGGAATTGGGTAAGTACCCATGTGATATTGTCATCATTCACCTTGTCACAAAAAATAGAATATTCTCAAAACTGTTACAGAAAATAAATAAAATAATAATAAAAAGAACTCAAAACACAGAAGATGAGGGCCCCATGTTAAAAAAAAAGGAAGAAAATTCAGTGCCTTAGATGAAGCATACAGAATATGTTGTATTGGAATTAAATAGATATTAAATATTTCTTATAGTGTATTTTGTAAGCATCTTTATCTCATGATAACTTTTTATGTATTAGCCTAGCCCAAATTTATGTTCAAAAACAGTAAAAATCAAATTTCATAATGCATATTATTTAAACTGTTATTAATAATGTAGGTGTGGGGATTTTTAAATGTTTTGTAGATCTCAATACAAGCATGAAATATTAACATTCAAGGCTAGGGTATCAAACTCAGTGCTTCCTAATACCATATCCCATAATATGATTTCATGTGAAAAAAGTAGCCACATTAAGGGCAGCCAAACAGCTCACTCATATCCAAACCTACATACTCACACATGGTGAGGAGCATTTTTGTCTAGCACTTCTAGCAGAATTTATTATCTCCATTGGATAATTTGTATATCCCCTTTAACATTCCAGAAGCCTTCTGTGTGTCCCTATGTACCCCTTTCATCTTCTCCTTCTGAAAAACAGCTGATGGTTGGTTTTGGAAAGAAAACACAAGTCAGCAATTAAGTTTAGGATAGGATGAGCTCTCAAACTGTACAACAACCAGCAATTTTTGTCATCAGCCTGGAGGTCAGATTTCAGACCGGCAGGAAGTAGTTCTGAAGAGGCACCTCTGGAAGAGTGCTACCTCTGGGGCAGGGAAAAGCTGAGAATAGCCCAAATCTGTGGCTTCACTTCAGCCAGCCCCCTTCATGCACTCAGACTCCTGGAAAGTGATTGTTGTGATCATGTGTTTAATCCTATTTAATCCTAGTGCAATGTGCCTTTTCAGAAAAATGTTTTGGGCTTCAGAGGGAAATCTGAACAGTAAATGCTACTCAAGCTACACAGTATTTTGAATATTAAAATATCTACCAGTTTACTGCAAGATCTGCTAGTCATGTCTTGCCTTGATACCTCCCAACAAGAAGAGTTAAAGAGTCTTGCAGTGGAGTGGCCACACACTGAAACACACATTTAGAGGACTTTCCATCTCCATAAATTTTTCTAGAATATTTCCAGGCTATTGTGAGGCTAAATTTGATCTCTCATGATCTAACTTCTTTAACTCTAAATATTTTATGCAAAATTGAGATCTAGCAAAAATGCTTTAATATGAGTAAATGTTGCAGAAATTCTCTCTAGAAGTAGCAAGGATACATTTAGTTACCCAAAACACTTTCAGAGAAAGCCATTAATTTCTATCTTGATTTTTAATTTAAAAGTTTTCTATGTCCTTCCTTCTTTGAAGGACATTTTTTAATTCTCTGAATTAAATCCATACAGTCAAGAGTCTTTGAAAGGTCACCTCGTTGCTATGCCCTCTGTATTTCAGCTTGATGGCTTTTTTGTTTGTTTACTGGTTTATTTTGGGGTGGTTTTTTTACTTAATTACTTAATTCTACAATCAGTTCCTTTTTCTTTTTTTCCCTTAGAGGTGCCACAATCTGGATTGATGGAGCTGATTCCCTTCTTGCTGCCTACATGTGCTCTGACACTACAACCCCACAGGCTGCAGGGCATTTCCAAAGAAAAGTTTGAACTCTGCAGAGGTTCCTGTGAAGTGACAGCAGCAGCAGGGAAGGCAAACACACAGATATGTTCTCTGTACTGGTCAGTCCCTGTACTTTGTGCTTCTGCAGCAAATTGTGGATGAAAAAAGGTGTAAGGATGCCATTAATCACAAACACAGATATTTTCTACCCCCTACCTCCCAGCAATCAGTTCAGTATCCATAAAGCAGAATCCATGAAACTTGCTTCTGAGGGAACTGGTTGATATTGTTGCTAAGCCACTTTTCATCATTTTGGAAAAGAAATGGTGATATTTAAAATGGGGAGAAAGGAAAATCCAGGGAACTACAGACCTGTGGGCCTCACCTCTGTGCCTGGGAATATCGTGGAAGAGATGATGGCTTTACTAAGGGTAAATTGTGCCTGACCAATCTGGTGTCTCTCTGTGATGGAGCAATGGCAATGGCTGACAAAGGAAGACTGATTGATGTCATGTATCTAGAATTCTGTAAAGTTTTTGATAAGATTTCACATGACATACTTATCTCAAAATTGGAGTGACCTGGATTCAATGGATAATTAATTGCCTTGTTGGATGTAGCCAGAGAGCTGTGGGCAGTGGGTCAATGTCCAGTTGGAGATGTGCACCAAGAGGTGTCCTGGGATTGGTGTTTTTCACTGCCTTCATCAAGGACACAGACAGTGAGACTAAGTGCACCCTCAGCAGTTTGTAGACAACACAAGGATGAGCAGTCTAATTCCAAGTACAGTGTGCTAAGCCTGGATTGGACCAGTCCCAAACACGAGTACAGACTGGCAGTTTAGTCACTGCTTTTTAAGCATTCATTGTGTTTTAATCATTGTATTAAAAAAATTACAAGATATGGAAAGAGAGGCTTGTACATTCCAGTTGATGAATGTCTTAAAAAGATATTCCATTTTGTATTAAAGAGTAACTTCAAAGTTAACTACTGAAGTAAATCTTTTCTCAGTGTGAATAAATACAGATATAAACTATTTAATTTCCTTTCCTAAAGGAAAGTAAATACAGTGTCTATTCAGCTGTGGAAACAATTTCTGCATGTAGTGTATATGTTTGTACAGTCACATCTGTACATTATAAGGACAGAATATATTTTTGCCATTCTAGACTATTTAAATTCTATACAGCTGTTAAACACTGGATCTCTGGTTTAATAAAGCCATGGGACACTTATAAATAACTAAGAATAGAAATGTATGGACTCACGACTGTACACTTTAGAGTTTCATAGGGCTCCAAAGTCTTGAATGCTTATTTGAAAGGTTCCATGTCCTAACAATTTTTTACCACAATGTGAAAAGAGTCATCCTGCCTGACAGTCTTTGAGATATTAAGAAAGATTTATGTTCATCTGCTTTAAAACATAATATATTCCTACTTATTATGGAAATAAGATTCTTTTGTATAATTCTAGTAAAAATATTTTCATAGAAAGTGATAACTAGGATAAATTATATTTTAAAAATTTGACTTTCATTTCATGGACTGAGCAATAAAAGAAACAATGTGACTATATTCTTACATTTGCAGTAATTTAAGATGATGATTTCAAGGCCTTCTTCTATTTTGAAGCTGTCTCAGAATCTAACTCAATTGTTAAGATGAGACATTGCTGTATAATTCTAGAGGCAGAGATAATTCCAGTTAATTATCATGTGGGCTCATTAGGAGCTGGTATGTGATTCTGAATATATAAAACCCAACTAGTTTTAAATCCAAAGAATATTTTTTTGTTATAATAAATATCCATATATATGCTATTTGTTCCTAATAGCATCTGTGATTATGCTAAAAGTATGAGAATATTTTATATTGCTATAGTGTCAGTCAAAATCAAATGCCAGCTATACTGAGTACTGCTAAAAATCACAAGTTCACCAAATGAGAACCTGAGAGCTCAAACTGAAGCAGTTGCCTTCCTGGTGGCAGCAAAAATATTTGACACTTTGTGGAGCAATATCACTATCACATTCTTTAATAACTCTGTTATGATTTTAAGACTGAGTGGACTTCTAGGCTCCACTTCTTTTGTTCCTAGATATTGCAATAAATTGGTCCTGAGTTTTCTTTTATATTTTCTTGATTTGGACTTTGTTTGTTTGCTCATGTGTGCTATATCCACACATCATTTAAATTATCTGTGCCTCATGTAAGTAAATTGCTAAAACTCAGGTATTTGACATATAGGCAAATGTATTTAAGGTATTTAAGGTATTATGTTTGTGGTTTTTTCTGATCTTTCCCTATTCCTTTTCTGCCTAGATATAAAAGAAAAAAAAGGAGAATTAAAAAAAAAAAAGAGTATCAAAATGGCTTCACAAATGAGAGAAGCTACGAATAAGACATTTTTCACCAAAATAAAATATTTAAATTAATTCAGAATGTGATTTTATGTGAGAGGGAGATTAAGTTACATTTTGTACTCTGTACTCTTTGTCTTTTATCACTGCTGATTGCTTGACATTTTGCTTTCACTGTGCCATATCAATGAAGAAGTGTTGGAGACAGTAACTGCATGCAGACCTTCCCCTGAAATACTCCCTGGTTCAAAATGCCCTTTGAGTTCAATGGCATTGCCAAGCACCAAAGCAAATATTTATCAAGAACCCATATGTCTATGGGTTATATTTATAACTAATAGATATAATATTCCTGTTTTCTTAGATCACATTAGAAATGCAATATTGCAGCACGGATACTGTCTGGGGTGCCTCTGCTTTCTATTCAAGCAGACTTCTAGGTAGACAAAAGCAGATGTACAGAATAAAGGGAAGGGAAAAGTATAGTGCTGCCCTGAGCCTCAGTAGGGTTCTTGGATTATTTTTAAACTGCTTCTTGAAGTTTCATGCTGTATCAAGGCACACTTAACCTTTTTTTTCCCCAATATAAGTTCTTCTTTTATTTTTTTTGTTCTCCTTTCCCCTGTAGTTTCTAACAGTACTTTAGGTTTTCAGAGGGAATATCTGATCTAACAGAAGTTGAGAAAGAATGTAAAAGAACTGTATTGTTCTTTGGCCAGATACATTAGGACTTTCAAGCATGCTTATTTAGGACAAAGCAACTGTGTTCCATTTTATTCACCTTATGTTTATTAGTTCTTTTTAAAAATTTCTTTTAAAGTGATGATATATTTATTGACATTACAATAGCACTGAGTGCAGCTTCTTGTTCATTCCTTAAAACAGAGTTCCTTCAGAAGAACTGTGCACTCTTTGTTCCAGCAACTCCTTATTTTCTGGCACTAATAAGAAATATGTTTTTCATAGAGGTAAAGATTCAGTAATTATGAGAACTCTTAAGCCATAGACTCTTTAGATGTTAAGAGAACTTTATCAAAGCATTCTTTAAAAGTGAAAAATTAAATTGCTGATAATCTGGTATGTGAAAACCAAACTAGAATGAGGCCTTGGAGATATGTATGAACCTGAGGAGAGATGTCACCAGATGTGGTTTTGGTACACAAGCCTTCATGAGGCTTCTCCTTAGAAAACAAGGAATAACAAATCCCAGAAAAACAAGCTTAACTGAAATGCCTCATATTTATAATCTAAATGCCAATGGTAATAACACTGCAACAAAAATTACTTAATATTGAGTAAACCCTTTACTTCCCATAGGAAAACAGCAAGCTAGAACCATAGCATCATCTGCTTTTCTCTGTAAGCTCCATGTGCCTTTTCTGGATGTGAAATGCTGTGGGCTGTGCTGTGGGGATGAAGGGCAGTGGTGGTGGCTGCTGTGGGGTGTGGCTTCTTCTCGCTGTTGTGGAGGTGGTGGCTTCTCTTGCCGCTTTTGGTTCGGGTTTATGGTTTTTTTTTTTTTGTTCTCTGGAAATTATGGAGCAATAGAGCCACCTACTGGTATTTTTGCAACATTGAAAATTAATAAGTCTCTTGGGAAAACACTAAAATATTTAGTGTATATTATACTATTTTGCTTCCTATCATAGGATCTGAGATTAAAAAAAAAAAAAAAGAAAAAAAAAAAAAGAACAAGAATACAGGGAATAAAAAAAGTCACTGTTTACATTACATTAATAATGTTCCAGATTTGTAATGTCCACTTGAAATTCCTATTTTTTTTTATCAGAATATATTCAAGAATTCTTAATGAAGTTAGATTTTTGATTAAGAGGATATAATCCTTTTTTTTCCTAATGCATAATTTAAATGTCAGGTGACCAAATATATACTGAGTAGAGTGTAATGAGGAATAAAGTCATTATAATGCCCTTGGTCTCTTTTGGACAGCTAATGCATTTTACATCCTTTCCAGTTACTGACTTAACTCTTGAAACTAGTAGCAAAATCCTGTATTTTCCTTTCATTCTTGGAAAAAAATAGCACACTTAAATAATTACTGTCTGCATCTCTTTCCTTTCATGATGTTACTGACAGTTCTTGAGGGAGAAAGCTCAGTTTTTACAACTTCAGCTTTCTGAAAGATGTGGATAAATACCATACTGAAAGAGCCTGAAAAAAAATGCTAGATGTTTCATGAGCAACTGGTGGCTTTTATTTAAAGAGAGAAGGCCAGTTTGATTGCTGTTCTCATTTTTTTGTTTTTTAAGGTTCAAGAACAAAAACATTTTACTTTATGATTCTTGGATACCTGGCTTTTACTCAATTAAACCCACAAACTGATTATGTACTAATTATGATTCAGAACATTTCCCAGAGGGAGTAGAGGCAGAAATCTGATCTAATATGGTGTGACAGCTGGCTGCTATTCCTTTCTTATTATTAACGTCAGTTCTCAAGATGGTCTGTGCCATAGCTTGTTTTATCTGGGGAAAAAACACTGGGAAAATTTGGAGGAAATGTTATATCCTTTAATTGACCAGAGTCCTAATCTTACATCAGGGATAGCTGGATTTAATTCAGATTATTATGCTACATTGTCAGAGTGCAGAGAACTTGTTAAATCCTCATCTTCTTTGGAACCACCGGTTCCAAATACATTCAATTTTACAGAAAATAAGTTTATAAAGAATGTTTTATTTGTGATTGTCTCTTTGTATTTGACCCTGGTGAGGCTGCATCTCAAGCACTGTGTTCAGTTTTGGGTCTCTCATGTTCAGGTGCCAAAGGGTGTCCAGAGAAGGGCAGTGAAGCTGACAAAAAGTCTGGAGCACAAATCTCACAAGGAGCACCAAGGGAGCTGGAATTGTTTAGGCTGGAGGAGGCTCAGGGGACACCTTATCACTCTACATTTCCCTGAAAGGAGGAGTGGTGAGGTGGGGGTCAGACACTTCTCTAGTGATAAGTGATGTGACAAGAGGAAATTGCCTCAATTTGCACCAAGGGAGATTTTGATTTGATATTAGGAAAAATTTATTCACTGAAAAGATTGTCAAGCATTGGAACAGGCTGCCCAGGGAATTCACCATATCTGGAGGTATTTAAAAGACAAGTCAATGTGGCACTTAAGGACGTGGCTCAGTGGTGGAGTTGACAGTGCTGGGTCAATGGTTGAATTCTATGATATCTTTTCTAACCTAAATTATTCTAGCTGGGTCAATGGCTTGAACTCTGTGATCTCTTTTCCAACCTAAATGATTCTATTATTCTATGATAAAAAAACTGTCTAACAATTTGTGACTAGGGATTATGCTAATTTAAGTGAATCTTAATAACTCCTTCATGTTCTGTATATTTCCAGGTTTCTGAGAGGCATTGACCTCAACTTGACATTTTCCCAGTAGCTCAGTTTTTATTGTAACTTTACTTAACCATTTATTTCAAGAAATAAATTCAGGAATTGAATTTTCATTAAATTCTCTATGAAAGCTGTATATGAAAATTAATTGAGAGATAAGAGGATACAGTATGTCATATGATGTCATATGATGTGATATGCATGTTTTCTACAGAAAGTGTTCCCAGTATTAAAAATAGTGATGTCCAAAGTCATCAAAGTTAATATTTTCTGTTGAGAATTGGTCACATAATACAGTACTTGATTAGAGGTTTCTCCTGCATCTGATATGGTTCTCCTGGGGCCCTAAGAAATAATCTGGGTATACATGTGCATATGCACAGTATCTGAAATAAGGGAAAATCTGTGTTACAGCCCACCAGAGTAACTCACAGGACAGGGTAATATTTTGCCTGCCTATCACATGAAGGCAAAAAAGAGAATGGCACTTCAACTGCTGAAATAGAACTGGAGAGCTCTTCAGGGTAAAGACATAAAGCCTGGATACTCTTTACTAGAAGAACCCTCAGGTCTAAATCATCTCCAGAAGCATCCTGATGGAGACTTATTTTGAAGGAAACTGTTTGGCTGGTACCAAAAGGGATAAGACATAGCATTATATAATACAGCCAAGTGAAGAAGGAGTGAACTAGGTAAATAATCACATGTGAAGATGCCATATTATATGAATTTATAAATTTAGTCTCTCTACAATATGGACATATCAGTCTGACTTCTTCCAGTTCCCACAGAACTCTTTTTTTCATGCCTTAGGTGTTCAGCTGCTGTGAACAGGACATTTCTTCCTGTAGTTTCCACATTATTTGCTCTGATTTTCTTGATGTTCAGTAAAGTCACTGAACATTCTTAAGAACCAATTCTGGACATACTCAAGTCTGAGTCAAGAAGTTTGTTGAACTTTTAGTAGGGAAGATAAGCTTTCAAACAGGAAAAAGGGTTTAGGGAGACAAGAAAGGGATTTTTGTATCTCCTTTGTCCATTTAACTTGAGCATCAAAGACCATCAAGCAGTTGTTGCCAGAAAATGCTGCATTTCTTCTTGTGATCTCTTAAGGAGTCAGTTACTCCTAACAAAACTACATCCTTGCACCCCAGCTTTGCCCCACAGTATGTAATTACAGTATTTCTATAAACTTTATGACCCAGCTTCATTCTTTTCCTTCTTACAAGTGAGAAACATCATCTGCCTGTGGGTTAGCAATTCAAAAGGTTGCATCTTAGCTTGTTTACAATTTCATTTCACTCTTGCTTTCATCTATTAATAACAGGGAATTATTAGACAAAGAAAATTTTCCAGAATTTTTTCAGACCAGAAACCTCAACTGGACAAGTGGAAGAAAGATAAAGACTCTGTAGAATGCCAGTCACAGTCTCTGTCAAACACTGTTTAGCAACATGGTACATCATCATTGTTATTTGTGCATATGCATTTTATAGCTATTAGATATGTCTTTTTTTTTTTATTGTTAGGATCAAGGATAGGGTTTCACAATACTAAATTTCATATGTAAATATATATTATCATATTTCCACATGTGAGGATGTCTCAGAAGTGTTTTGTTGTCAAAATCAATGATTCAGCACACAGAGAACTATGAAATTTCCTTTTCCCATCAGATTTCTGTCTACTACACGTTTCTTCATGGCAAAAGTCTGTATAATCCTACAATATTGAATTTGCAGCTGTTATATATTTATACAATTTGAATATTGGTGGCTAAAACAGAATAAAAAATAATATTATCACATGTTATGTCATTATTCCTCTTTTGTGAAATGCTAATTTCTGAAGACATTTAGATGAAGTTTTACCCTATCGTGTGAAAAAAAAAGTATTTTTCTGGAAATTGCATATAGAATTATACCTGAAATTTTCAGAAGGAGGTAGCAATCTGACATTAGAAAAAGCAGCATAATATGGTCTGCAAGTCCCATTAATCTAGTGCTACTGTTGTTTTATATCATCTCTTCAAAACAAGAGAGATATAATTTTTTTGCTCTCAACTGATGCATGATGTGTATGAGAACACTCATATATATCATTCAGCTTTCTAAGCAATGGTCTATGAACTACCTAAGGCATGAGCATCTAGCAAAAATTGCCATTTCATATCAACTCTTTTATACTTCAAGATTATTTGCATGCCCTGAGTGAAACATCTTAGGATATTGACAATAAATAAAATAGAAAAAATATATAACTCTTCAATAAAATATTTCTTCCTAATTTCTGAGACATTATTCTTTGTGTGTCACCTATTTTGATGTTGGTTCCTAGCTTCTATGTTCTGCCTTACCAGCAGTAGACTGATCTATTTAACAATTAGAAGCAAGGACTGGGAAGAAAAGGTTACAAGGGAGCCTCTGAGATAATGAAATCTAGTCCATTTCATTAGAGGTCACCAACAAACAAGAATTTTGTTAAGAATGTTCTCCAGAATGTCCAGGATAGATGCTGCCACCTTCTTGCTGCTTAAAAATACTCTGTACCCTGGAGGCAGATGAAAACACCAGAAACAACACTAAGATAGAGGAAGAGAGCAGAAACCTTATAAGCCTCAGTTATCCTATCTCAGAATGGAATCTGTTCATAAAAACTCCAAGGCAATTTTAGGATACTACAAAATCTGTGGTACAGAAGAGGGTGGAGTAACACCCAAGCAGCAATCTGAGCTGGGGATTAAAAACTTTCTGTTTTATCTCAGAACAACAACCCAATGAAGGGAAAGAGTAATCAGATCAGACCTATACATAATGTTATTAAGCATGACTAATAACCAGTGCCTAGAGAAGAAGGAAAATAAAAACATCAAGAATTAGAAAAAAAAATTAGTCTTAGCATGGAAGAACTTGAGAACTCCTTCCTGATTAATACTAACAATCACACTGATAGATACTTTGAGATTTAGGATTAGTGTACAATTGAAAAGATATAGTGTCTTTTTCAAACCATAGAGATATTAAAATCACTGGATATCTGAAAATTCAAAGAAGAAACAGAAACTCTTAGTTTGTTCCCCCATTTATTGAAATATAACTTCAGGAACACCTTCCATAAGTTTATCAGGAGTGCTCCTGCCATAATTTTGTGACAATATCTATCTGTTTCTTTCAGACTGCTTCCATAGTTAAGAATTTCCTTCTAAATTCTGCAATTTTCTCTTCTAAAAATAGAAGAAATTTTAATAATTACAGCTGCTGAAGCTTTAGAGAATACTTTAACTCTTATCAAGGACAAAGTATAAAAGCCCTTGATTTCTTATGCAACCTTTTTTGCTTTTATATGTCACACAGACATAGGAACCCACACAAAATTTGAAGAGAGATGCTGCCAGTCAAGGAAATGAATGCTGTGTTTTAAATGGTGTGTGTAGAACCTCTTTCAGGACTACTGGACACAGTGGATGTGCAGATTTAGAGGGCAGACATTTTTTAAAATTTAATTTTAATTTTTGCTTCAATAAAAGGAAGGCGATTATTTCAAAACCACTAATATTAATAACAAGAAACTAAAAGGTATTTGACTTCCTTAATTTAAATTAAATACCTCTTTGTCCCTCAGCTTCCTTTACATGTGGCTTTTACATGAGCATGCAATCAAGCAGAAGCACCTGAAGCCTGGAATATTTGATGATGCAGGTAATGATGACGATTAAAAGTAAAGACACAGCTGTCACTTGAAGGATGGCTTGAATTTTTGAGACTTCTGCTATGTAGTTCATGTAGCCTCAAAAACTTACCATATGGTTACCTCTTGGGGCATGTCTACACTAATTGGTTTATCTAAAACTGAGATGCATTGAAGCAAAAGCTGCAGTGTAGCTGCTCTGATGCAATTGCATCTGAGATAACTGCCAAGGCATGCTACTTCTCAAATTATTACTTCTACATGAGGGAAATTTATCTCAAAGCATGTGCTCAACCATGGTGCATACATTTGTTATGTTTTTTGAACGGCTGCCTAGTCCTGTGCACTGAGTGATTTCTGCTGCAGAAAAGGAGGAATGCTCCAATTACACACAGATAGGAATCATATCACCATTCTTATTCATGCCATAGGCCTAAAAATTCATAAATGAGAAGACTTCTTTGCAGAGTTCTTATAGAAGTGTGTAGGACAGCTGAGGAATACAACAAAATTTTCAGGAAATGTGTTTTTTAGAACATGGAGAAGAGGGGGTAAGGATTTCTTTATTTAGAATTCTCTCCCATGTGTGCTGCAGCACACTTGGTATCTGATTAACAGATAGATTTGAGTAATGAGCAAACCAGCAGCTGTGGGGTGACAGTGCAGTTACATTCAGGAGACGATTATCTAGCAGGCAGCTAGGCAGTGGCCAGAATTAGTGCTCTGTACAATAACTGTTAGAGGAAAACTGAAGACTTAGCTGAAATCTGGGAGACAGAGACTATCAGTGAGACTATCCAGAGGGTAGCTTGCCTGTGTGTGACATTTCCTGAGGGCATATTATCTTCTATGCTTCTTACTCCACTGAAGAGTGAATATTTTGTCTATAGGAAGGTGCATTAGTATGCTGTACCTGTCTTCATGGCTTTTAAAATTTAGATAATAGCCTAACAACCAATTTTTCAGGGAGGACAGTAGATCTTCAGAATTTTTCTCAGCATCACTGAGGGACCTTATGTAGGTTCAGAGAGATCTCAAGTCTATGCAAAGGGCTGTTATGCATTTTACATGAAACATTCTTGTATCATAGGAAAAATCTTAGGCTTCCTGTCAGGAAAAGAGTCTCTTAGCTTTTCAATAAAAAAAAATCATAAAAACCCCACCCAAGACCTAAAATCAAAAAGTGTTAATAAGCCAAATTATTAATATTTTTCTAAATAAAATGTTAACACAAAAAGTAAGTGCTGTTAGAGATTTTAGAAGAGTGATAACTTTTTTCTAGGTGTAGGTAGGTTCCATGTTTGTGTTAAGGAGGAAACACAGTACCTTATCCAGTTAGATTTCTGTAAGAAGAAAACCTGAATTGAAAAGGTCAGAAGCGGGAGTTGAGGAATCACTTCCTTAAATAAAATGAGGATTAAAGAAGTAGTGAAATATACAGGTAGTCTGTGTAGTCTGACATGAGTTAGAGGTCTCAAATGTGTATGTTTCTCATTGTAAACTATTTTCTTTGTCAGGTAGGACTCTGGAGATCAAAGCCTGATTCCATTCTGTTGGACTCACAGGAACAGTATAGGAAGAACTGAAGTAAGAAAAAACAGATGATGGATAAAAACATTGAACCTACATTTCAGGTATACTTGTTTCTCATAATCCTGTTCATCAGCTTTGTGTTTTATCCTGATCAATCTGCATCTGCCAGTTAGGATGTGCCTAATTAAAATGAGGTCCTATTCTGTCAGATGCAGGGTAAGATTGAATTCCAATCTTAATACTGAAATGTATATCCTTGTCCCACAAAATGAAAAGGTAAAGATATCTCCAGAGGGTTATTTTGACAGGGTCACAATCATCAGTTTGGAAGCTAGTGAAAGACAGTTTCAGCCTATTATTTAAGAATGTTTGGTAACATTTGTTAAATTTGGAATTCCATTTTTCCTTCCTCTTAGTCTGTATTACAGATTTTTCAATGATATGGCCATAATTTCATAATGAGATAGAGACATATGAAGGGCAGCAATAAGCTCAATATGCTTTCTGTGCTTTTGGTTTCCCTGCCTGTTTATTCTGTAGATAATGCTTATATTAATTTCATAGCAAGACTGTAAAAAACATTGTTAAGTGATTATAAATAATGACCTTGAATACTTATTGTTTTGTTAAATTTATATCTTTGTTGATTTTGAAAGATCCAATATTTTAGTGGAAAATCACTAAATTTTCTCTAGCTTCTTGAATTAATAACTATTGCTACCAAAATTTATTACTCACTTTGTGCAACAGTTATGCTAAAGAGTCTGCTTTACTACTGTTTCACATCCAAAAAAATACTCTACGCTCAAACTTGTGTGTTTTTACCTGTGTCTGCCTTGTTTATATCTTCAGACTGATAAGAATAAAATCATAATTCTGAATTTTTAATTCAACAAATGAAATGAGGAAGCTCACCACAAGGACTGGAAAAGAACAGCAATGTCTTCAGACATGTTCTAGATGTATCCTCATGGTTGGTGATAACTGATCTGATAACTGATAATTAATAACTTTACTCAGGTATAAAGCATTGCAAATATGATGTTAGAATCCAAGAGTGACAGAAGAATTCAGTCTCTGAAAAACATCTTTGGAGAGAAGTTTTGTTATATGCAATTTATTCTAGTGTAATCTGCTGTTGAAGAGGACATTCTGCTGTCTTCTAACTAATTAAAGGGCATGATATCTGGTGACTGAGTCTGGCCTATTTTGAAATTAATAATTTAAAGCTAGTTTTTTTCTGTTGAATTGAGAAGCCTAGTATCAGAGAGTATGCAGAGTTGGAAGGGAATATCATGGACTGCAGCTTCTGTCTTGTTTTACTCACTCTCTCTTTGATCCAATGCAAGTGATAGGGTTCAGATGTGCAATCTAATTGTGAATCAGAAGCAGTTTGCATATTTTGAAAAACTTAATCAGCTCTTCATAAAATTTTCCTGCATCATATTTGGACTGGAGATGAAAATGAATAGAATAGAATAGAATAGAATAGAATAGAATAGAATAGAATAGAATAGAATAGAATAGAATAGAATAGAATAGAATAGAATAGAATAAACTCTTCGAGCTGGAAAGGACTTTCAGATTTTGAAAATCTTAAGGCATATTATCAAGAGTATTGACCAAATGCCTCTTAATGACTGACTAGTTTGTGAATTAGACTGACCACTTCTAGGAAAAGCCTGTTCACTCCAAATTGACGAATACAGCAGCTTAATCGCCCCTTTTGACCAGCTGGTCATGCTGTAATTGATACACTCCAGGATGCAGTTTGCCCTCTGGGCTGTCAGGGCACAGTGCTGGCTTCTACTGAGCCTGCCCTGGATCCAGCACTGTCAGATCTCTCTCTCCAGGGCTGCTCCCCAGTCAATATCCCAGTTTATACCTGTGTCCAGTGATACCTTCTCCTAAGTTCAGAATCCACCATCCTGAAAATATCATGGAATTAATTTCCATGTATCATAATCCAGTGCTCCAAATTATCTAGACCCTTCTTCAAGTCCTTTTATCCCTCAAGAGGGACTGGAGCACCTCCCAGTGTAATATTATCAGCAAACTTACTAATGGTGCTTTCAACACCTTCACTGAGAGCACCATGTACCAGCTCATCCTGTAGCTGCATAACTGACTAGAAGAATGCTGCCAAGGTCAGTAAAAAATCCTTACTGAAATCCAGAAAAACTATACCCACTGCTATGTCCATGTGTGACCTTGTATAAAAATATCAAATATAGGTACAATTTTTTCTAGATCACATCTTTCTAGTACTTAAAGAAACCCTTGTTATTTGGCACAATGCTGGTCAGTCTCGACCCTGAGATTGGCCTTTCATGTCCTCTCCCTGCATGAATGAATCACAGCTCCTCTGAACTCTTCCTGTGAAGCCTTGCCTTTCTTCCCTTGCTTCCTGAGATCACACAGTTTCCTCTTTCCCTTGAGCTTCAAGAAGACTTTCCCTGCCTGCCAAGCTGGTCTTGAGCTCTCCTTGTTTGACTTATGACACAAAGGAATTGACTGTTCCCGTGCTTCTAAAAGGGGCTCCTAAAGACTAGCATTTGTGGGCTCCTGAGACCTCAAAAGCACTCCCAGGATACTCTGTTAAAAAGCTTCCTGAATAGCAACAGCTCAAAATTTGCTCTGCTGCAGTTCAGAGCAGCAGCTCTGGAAGAGAGTGGAAATTTCCTATTTTGGCAGATAGAATTAATCTTTTGGCCAAAACTGACCATATAAGAATAGACAGGTACTAAGTAAAATCAGTGAGACTGTCTGCAATTGTATGTCAGATATTTTAAAAATAAGCGATCACATACTTTTTAAAAAGTGATCACATACTTCAGTCTGGCAATAAAATGACTATAAACCAAACTGGCAACACTCCCAGTCAGCACTTTGTCTTCTTAGGATTTGGTACTCTCTTGTTAATCAGCACCAAGAGGATGCATTTCATAGTTGTGACATACTTATCTTACTTTTACTATGTATTTTTTTATTATTTATCCATATGGTCTTGTGAAAAAGGCTGAGACATATGATAGGTAACTGAAAATAGATATCCTGCTCAATAGGAGACAAATTAAAGTTCTGCAAAGACCAAGAAGTAAAGGACTTTATGGAGCAGAATTTTTCATGGGAACATACAACACCAGCAGGAAAGAACTGTCACTGCACACATTTCTTCTGAGCAAGGAGGCAATTTTTTGATTGTGTTTATATTACATTCCAGTGAGTAAAGTTTAATATCTGAATGTTGCAATTCATTGGACAGTATGACTGTGAATTTACACCACTTCAGTAGTGGGATCTCACTTATATAAAACTACCACTATGATAATATGTTCCAAAATTCCTGCTCACTAAGAAAATAAAAGAAAAATAATTGTGGCAAGATAAAAATAAGCTATCTATTTTCAGCTAAGAGGATCTAAAACCTTTTTTCATGAACAGGGTCAGATAAACTATATTTGAAATAATATCTATTGAGAAAATTCTTATTAAGGTACCTAAAATATTATTTTATACAAGAAAATTCTTCAAAGTTAATATCAAATAGAAATTTAATTACTACTAAGGAAAACCTAGTGAACAAGAACAGTATTGTTCTAATTTTAGTTGGACCATATCTCTCACCTTAAGATTTGTGTTGCTGTTTTCTTAAATGTGATGGCATTAAATTGAAAAATGGTGTACAGATTAAAATAAGAGTTCATCTTTCTTTAAATATATGCTGCAGGGTTTTGTTCCACCCCATGAAGCCTACCAAAAACTCAGTGAGCAGTAACATTTAACCTTTAAAATAAATTATCATTGAATTACATTAATATTAAAAATGTCTTTTATGTGCAAGCAAGGTACTTGGAATTCAAATTTTAAAAAGCACTGGAAGCACAAAAGAAAATCAAGAAATAATCTATAACCATACTTGCTTTGCAAATTAAGTAAAATTACAAAAACCCTGGCAATATTGAATGTATGATATTTTTTCTCCATTTAAAAATATGCTGATATACCATACCTAATAAAATTAGAATATAAATAAGTTTCAATGCAGATTACTTAAAATATAGACTTGTTTAAAAAATTGTTGAAGGGGAAGCACATCCTTAGATTAAGTTTTAGAGACTTTACTTTCTTCTTTGTTTTCACCTGAATAGCCTGTACTTTGGGAAAAATGTTCTGCCCCCACTGAAGCCAACGTGAGTTTTGGAAAGCAATGGGAGATCTTACCCTACAGCTCTGTAATGAGTTCAGAGCAGCTGAAACTCTGCATCTCCCTGAGCCTCAGCCAGGTCAGTGGCACTTCAGGTCAATGCAATGGACCACTAGCACAAAGGGTATGTCAAGATAATTCCCAAAACATCATTCCTGCAGAGAAGCTCAGGTGTACTTAACTTTAATGCTGACTTCAACAAGACAAGGAATATTTATAAGCTTGCATGACTGTGCTTGAGGTTCAGGAGAGAAAATAGAGCATCTATGAGAAACTTTACTTTTGCAATATAAAATCTAAAGATAAACATTTTTTTGAAGTAAGGAAATGTATATTCAATGCCTCTCTAGTGTTTTACTACATATTTAGGGCAACCACACAGGCCATACAAACACATATTTAGTTAAAATTTAATTAAGATACAAATTATTTATAGCAGTATAAAATCTTGAATTCCTCATTCTGATGTCTCACACTACTACTCCCATAAGAAAAATAATAAAGAAAATAGAACCAAAATAAACAAATCCCCTATCACCTGATACTTCAAAATGCTTAGTTTTGGATTAAGATGAAAAGGTAAATATTGTACTCACTGCTGTGTTGTGTTTCAGTTAACTTAAAAGAAGCAATTGTTTCACATTAAACTACATTTTACATTTCTGTAAAATCTGAGTATATAAAAGATTAATGTGATACAGAACTGTACTATGAAATATAACTATATTTGTAGCATGCCTTTCATGTTTCATATTAGTGCATTTAACACCTTGGCCTAGTCATAACTGCTTTTGTATGAAATGTCTTCATGTGTGTTCTAGTATAATGAGTGCTATTTTGGTTCAGGTCTTTCTTCAGGAAAACTAAGGTTGTGTTTTTTGTTTTTTGTTTGTTTGTGTTTGGGTTTTTTGGGGGGTTTACTGTTTGTTTGTTTTTTTGTTTTTGTGTTTTTGTTTTGTTTTTTGTTTGTTTATTTTTTTAATTTTTCTTTCAGTGCTGTCATTGGTCTGGTGGCTTCTATGCTTAAAAGAAAAAAATAGTTATTGTGATCAGCTTTGTTTTTCAGACTGAGTTTTACATGAGAAATTTCACTGTAAGCCAAAACCAGCACCTACTCATTGAACTGTACAGATGTCAGGAAAGTCAGTAAGACTGTTTTGTCAAATTTTGAGTTTTAAGACAGTAATTGCAATAAATCTAACATCCCTGGGACTATCAATATACATATTTGCAGACCTGGAGGCATCTACTAAGAACAATTTAGTTCTGGAGCACTGTTTTTGGATGTTTGGGCATGACACCTATCACTATGATCTAAAGAAATCCATGAGATGTGCATCAGTAAGCAATTCCTTCTTGCCATGGTCTGAAAGCATGGCCCTTGCAACTTTATTTACACAAGCCTGATCTTGGAATGGGAAAAACAAACCTGTCACACAGATGGAGCACCAGGTTAAAATACAGTGTTTTAAAAGGCAAAATCACTTTTCTTCAGTGAGACTTTGCTTTGTATTCAACAGCTGATTGTAAATTTGATACATTGTTATAATCATGTAATTAAAAAACTGTAGAGCTAGAATATAACCAAACCCTGATATAATACAATTTTATGTATTAAATATAGAAATTCCTGTAGAAAAATTTAAACTTGAGAAAAATTTAAATATTTTTAAAATGGTATGTGGAGTGAAATTAATGCTTTCAGAAATGGGTTTATTTTGGGATGCAGATAAAAGAAAGTAAAATTTAAACATTCATAAGCATATACATGCAGTAATTTTCATAGGAGAGTGATGCAAACTTAAACCAGTTGATAATTTTGTCCTCTAGGATCATCATACATTGACACTTATGCAAATAAAACTTCATTCATAAGTTTGGATTTACTCCCAATTTATATTTCTGCTAGTGAAAAGAGAATCAGACCCATTGATTTTGTGACAAACTGCTACTACTAACAGTTTTTTAAAGGTGTCCTCCTTTTAAATGAATGTAAGGGTTGATTGCTTTCATACTGCATACTTACTGCTTCCTTCTGTCCTTGACCTTTATCTGAGAGGCAAAATTTCAGGATGACTTGGCAAAAAAAATTAAAGCTTTTTTCAGAAAACTTGAACTCTGCAATTTTCCTTTGTTTCATATTTCACGGGCAAAAAAATAAAAGAGCAAAAAACCAAAGGTGAGTAGATTAATGATATTATATTTCATATATATGTATATATATATGTATGCATGTGAAATCTCCTTCAATATATGTACACATAAAAATGACAAAAATGGGAAGTGTTTGATGTACTCAGTAAAACTTGTGTTATTTGATGCATCGATTTTCCCTGAGGATTGTAAACCTGTCATTGCACTGCTTTTTGAAAAAACAAAAAGAAAAAAGCCTTCTCTCTGATTTGCACAATTACTTTGGATATTTTAACAGTATAAACAAGGAAAGATAGTTTTCAAAGTCCACTAATGTTCTTATAGCTGTACATTTTGAAATTTGTAATATCATTCATGGTATTGGGGCAGAGTGTTATGGCAACCTGGAATTTGTCAGGAGAGTCACAAGAAAAATCAGAAAGTACACAGTACCCGTGCAAAGAAAAATCTCTTACTGGAAGGAAAAACTAAGGACTCAAGTTTCAGGCTTGTCTGCCCATGACAATATGCAAGTCACCAACCATTCATCTGCAAGTCTCTCCATCTCTCTCCAAGACTTCTGATCACCTAACTCCCCTGTGCTTAGGCTAAGCTATTTGCTGCTCTGTTCAATCAACTTCAACCTTTAGGAATGAATTGCCATTAATTTTACAGTCTTGTTTTTAAAAATTTGTCCCTAAAAGTCAGAAGAAAATGTTCCTTAGAATCCCTGCATATTTTCCCAACATATTTTGCTTCCTTCTTTTCAATGTATTTTAAATTAATATTTTTCTACTTTTGTCCAAACCACTATGAATCTTTGTACATTTAAATACACAATACATTGTTGCTTTTTAAAGAATTGCCAATGGGCTTGATTTCTTTTTGCAAGAACATAGCTTCACGTTGTAAATATACTATGAACTTTCATCATGAATGAATGTGTAAACTAATTAAAGGTTAATCACCTTACTCCAGTAATATATCAAGTCTTTCAAGTAAAATTGCTCCATAGAGAATTACCAAGGAACATTTGAAATACATAATTTTTAGTGGAAAAAGGTGTAATTGTATCAGATTGGGCAAGAGTGGTTTCCTGTTGAGGAGTCCACCTTGACTGCTCCTGATGCCCTTGTTTTCTACTACCTGTGTTGTCATAACCTCCAGGATGACCTGTTCCATCAGGTTGATGGAGGTGAGGCTGACTGGCCAGCAGCTTCTTGGGTCCTCCTTCTAGTTTACATACATTGCTGACCAGAACAGATTAATGGAAATTTACTGTTACAGTCTATTTCTCCTTCAATCTTCACTGAAAACACTTGTAATGACCAAGTCCTAAAGTCTTTCTCTAGCCATCATCTCTAAACAATATTCCATTCAAATGTATTCTTAATGCTTCTACTAAATTTCTGAGGCTAAGACTGGCAAGTCAAAACCCATATGTTATATTCATTTTCCTGAATTTATTTTGTGAAAACCTTTTAGAATTTTAGTTGAAGTAAATAATCTGTTTTAGATATTATGTACAATGATTCTACATGAAGGTGTCATAATAAATATTCTGCAAGTTAATTAATTAATTAATTAATGCATTTCTTTGACCATAGCATAAAGAAATCATGTGAAGGAACAAATCATGAGGGACAGTAAAGGCACAAGGGGATATACAAAGGTCTGGCCATCTGTAAGCAGTGTTCTGGCCAGAATGCTTGTCTGGCTGTGTCCTGCCCTGGTCAGTGCAGTCTGCTCTGTTCCCTGATTATCACCATTGCTAGCTCGTTTCCTGAGACAAGTCTCTGGCCTGTGCAGCTGTGCACACCTGCAGAGGGACAGCCTGTAGTGTCCCAGGTGTAACAGGAGTGAGCCTGCAGGAGCCAGGCTGTGGCTGCTAACAGATGACACAGGTAACTCAGCAAACAGGTGAGATGGCTGGGAGCCAGGGCTGTGGGAACATCTCTTGGGATGAGGCACCTGGACAACAGGACCATAACAGTGTCCAGCCCAGCTGCCAGAGAGACAATGGGACCTGGGCATAGATGGAGAGACCTGTGCACATGTGTCTGTAAACCACAAACTCCCTCAAAGCGCTGCAACAGCCTGTCTTATTTTAGACATGATCCTTTAAATGCTGTACATTCCTCTTGGCAATTGTGGAGAGAGATAATCTTCTGTCAAGATAAACCACAAGAACATGTTTCCATATTCCCTTGGGCAGATTGTCTGACTTAAATTTGGAGGACCACTTCTAGTAAACTCCCTAAGGAGGTTTTTTGCCACAGCTACTTGTAATGTGGTTAGATTTGGAATACATGAGGTATTAAGGCAATAAAAGTTTCAGAATATTATATAGTGGAGGGGAAAAAATGCAGTAGCTTTATCTGATACAAGGAGCATTTGCAATGAGGAAAAACATCCTAGAAATGTCAATTAATAATGAGTCCTCCTTTCAGATTCAAAGATTTATCAGACCTTAAGAGAATTGTTGGTATGAATTCGGCTTTCTATATTCCAGATGAATATTTTAATCATCAAGACGTGATCTCAAGCTCTCTAGAGTAAAATTCATGCTTAAGAGTTTTATAGACATTCCAGTAGACAGAAGAAATGAAGCAAAAGTTGACTAGTGGCTAGGGAGTACAGATGAATCTTACTCAGAAAGAGAAAAATCCTACACATCATGAAAGCCTTCCTAGTTCTTGTTTGGAAGAAAGAGTATTGAATACTCTCATTATGACATATGTATTGCAGGGGGTAAAAGCTTAATTTTTCTCAAATTTTAATTTTATATTTGAAAGTAGCTTCTCACCAGTGCTACACAGTACATTCCTACTTCTAAAATATTAATTTTTCCCACATTAAGATGTCACAACAATTTGTATTCATTATTATCTATTATTTATATAAAATGCACTGAATCCTGAGAGTTGACATAGTAAATAGATATCAACCATAGCAACATTAAGAAGGCTGATTTGGGAAGCAAGGCTGAGTGGTTCATAATTTATTTCTTAAAATCTCATGTATTTTTTTCTTCAGATCAACACTCTGATGTTATGATTTATCTCTATGTAAAGTCCATGAAACACTGAACCTTTGTAAATAGCTTTAGTGGTATTAACAGAGAAAGAAAAAAGGTAAAAATAGCTGAGTATTCTGCTTTACTGAAGATGTCTATGATGCCAGAAGATTTTTGCTTTTTATTTATTTTTCATTTAATCATAGCTCTGTAAACTATTATTGTATGGTTATATAGTTTCTTAGCTACCTTTAATTTTTTTAGACAAACACATTCCTGGAATCCTATGCTATTCCTGCTTTTTCAGTGAACCAAGGACATTCACTGTCCCATGTATTTAAACAAAAACAAGGTGGGGCTAGAAGCAAGGAGGGAGGTGTTAGTAGGGGGCCAAACCAAAATAATTAATTACCTCATTAAATGAACTTCTAATTGGAGATTCTTATCAATTACCTTAATTTGTTAAACATAAAAATGCCAAAAGCCTACATCACATGTGCGTTCTGCTATAAATGCACCTGGAGGACCCTCAATAAATGATAACCACTTCTCATTTTAGTCATGTTTGGCTTTTGATTTTAGGGCTGATACATCTGCTGCAATAAGGAAGTGGTTCAATAAAATGCATCTTATGTCTCTTCAGTACTAAAGAGAGATATTAGCCAACACCAGGTTTGATTCTCCTGTTCCATTTTATTTACTTTCTGAATTCCATTTATTCTTTCATTTTATCTAAATAGTTTCATTACCCAGAAGAGTTTATAGAGTTCAGATGAAAATGAGTATTCACAAGGAGAGAGATTTTGAATTCCTTGTTAATTGACACAATGCTTAACAAGTCTCAGTTAAAGTGAGAGTTACTTTCTGCAATGAATACTTGATATTTTGAGAAGTCTAGCAGTAGAATCTAAGTGTGACTACAGGAATATTCTTAGCATTCAATTGTGCAGGCTGAAACCATAATAGTATGTGTGCCTGTATATGTGCACTTAGAATCTTCATCAAGTCAAGGAGAAAAAAAAATTAATTGTGTTATTAGAAAAGAAGTAGCCACCTTGCCAGAAATGCTTATATTTAAATTTGTTACAAGTTTACATCTTTCCTGTTATTGCACAAGTAGGAGCTCACAGTGATTCAACTCAAGGTAAGAAAGAGGCATGTCCATTACTAGCAAGGCAATGCAGGAATTATCTAGAATTGAGAAAATTGTTTTCTTCAAAATTTTTGATTGACATTATATGCCAACAAAAATAATGAATATATATATATATGTGTGTATAATGGATAATTTGTTTTTTAAAATGTTGTGATTTTTTTTCCTGTTTCAGCCTTACAATTAATTGTCCTATGTACAGTGGTTTTGGACAGGTTACCCTTATTTCATCTGCAAAGACATATTGATTCCAACAGGAAAGTGTTGAATGAAAACATGACATTAGGTGTCTTCTAACTGAATGCCTCCTGCCACACCATGGGAATTTTTCTGTGATTTCTAAGATATTTCATCTATACTAAACTGTAATTCTAGAAACAGATTAGCATTGGCTGAGGCCAGAGTCTTCAAAGAGCCCTTGCATCTGAACAAGACTAGATGGACTTCTACCAACTCTAGATTTTGCTAGTACAAGAGTTAATGAATGAGAGTTATATTTTTGTAGCAAAAGCATATTTTAAGCCCTATACTGGTCCAGAATATAAGATAATATGTTCAGGAAATAGCTATAAGTTAACATGGAGCTTATTTAAAAAAAAAAAAAATGTCAGTTGCAAAAGAAATACCAATTGAAGGGCAAAGGCTCATTGATAAATGCATAAATATCACATTTAAATAGAGTTTTAAACATTAAGTATTCTGATTCCTTTTTCTGCTTCAACAATAGGAATTGTGAAGTAAGCCAGCTCTTCCAATCACAATACAAATATAGGATAGTCTTCAAGGTTTGCTTATAAGTCTGTTCTTGCTGTTAATTGAACTCTAAAAATTCTTGCTTGTAAGGTCTTCATAGTACATGTCATGATGTATTATCTATGTCAATTTAAATTCCATTTTCTTCAGATATACTTGATATTTTGTTCTACAAATTTATTCTACTTTGAATTAAAAGCTAATTCTCTTGTCATTCTTTATTTTTTACTTTTTTTTTCCTGCTTTGTGTCCTTAAGTAGTGGTCATCCTTTACAAAAAAAAAAAAAAAAAAAAAAAAACTTATCAGAAGGACCAGGCATCATTGAGATAGTTTAGCCTTCTCTTACAGCAAAAACATGGAAGTAAGGGAAGTCTGATTTAACACAAAGTAATTTTTTATTCAGTTGCTGAATTTTCAGTTGCTCATATTTTTCCTGTTTAATTTTAAATTAAACATAGTAAAAATATGTGCAGAAAAAGAAACATCTAAATTACAGAGCCAAATAGGCAGTTAAATGCAAATTTTGCCTCTTACTCACACTAATTTCATAATTCTCAGTTTCAAATTTCTAGCTTTGCATTTTTTCCAATGTTACTTCCAAATTTAAATTTCTATCCCACAACAGAAAGCTATTTTCCACTGCATTTACTTGTAATTGCAAATAAAATACCCAATGGATTGTTTGGGTAGTAAGGGTTTGGTAGCAGGAGTGGGTTACCAGGGTTGAGCTCTGTGGAAGTTGCTGGAAGCTTTCCTCACATCCAGTAGAACCAATGTCAGCTGGCTCTGGGACTGATCCATCCCTCTCCAAGGTCAAGCCCATCAGTGTTGGGGTCACATATATGAGAATTAAAAAACACTGCACAAACAAAACTGGTGCAACTAGAGATGAACAGGGGAGTGAGACTATGGAGAGAAGCAGCTCCTCCAACAGGAAAGAGGGGCTCCCAGGGCTGGAGCAGAGATCCCCTGCAGCCCATGTGGAGACCATGGTAAGGAAGCCTGTCCTGCTGCAGCCCATGGAGCTCCACAGTGAGCACAGGTGCATCTGCAGCCCCTGGGGAAGCCCCCACTGGAACAGGTAGAGATGTTTGAAGGAGTCTGGGACCCTGGAGAAGCTCACACTGGAACATGTAGAGATGTTTGAAGGAGCCTGGGACCCCTGGGGAAGCTCACACTGGAACATGTAGAGATGTTTGAAGGAGTCTGGGACCCTGAAGAAGCCCACACTGGAACAGGTAGAGATGTTTGAAGGAGCCTGGGACCCCTGGGGAAGCTCACACTGGAACATGTAGAGATGTTTGAAGGAGCCTGGGACACCTGGGGAAGCTCCCACTGGAACAGATGAGCTGCCAGGATTTGTGACCCCCTGGGGGCCCTGTGACAGAGCACAGGTTTGTGAAATCTGTGAGAAGGACCCATTTGGAGAAATCCATGGAAGACTGTCTCCTGTGGGTAGAATCCCAACAGTGGAGCAGGGGAAGAGAGTGAGGAAGAATGAGAGGAAAAGACAACCCCCACTCCCTGCTCCCCTGGGAAAAAAGAGGGGAAGAGGCAGAGAAAATCAGTAGAGGGACAGTGGGAAGGTGTTCTGAGATTTGCTTTTGTTTTTCATGATCCTACTCAGATTTGATTGGTAATGCTACTCAGATTTGATTGGTAATGAATTAAATTAATTTCCCTAAGTCAATTCTGTTCAAACAATTCCTAATTGTAGATATTAAGTATACAAGAAAACCCTTTGAAAATCTTGCTTTAAAATTGCTATTTTTTTTTTCATGGAAAATTATTATTCTTCCAAAAACAGTGACCCATTTCAAATTTCAAACTACTAGAACATGCATGGTGTGCCAGAGTGACACTTGTGAGAAAAGACCTCAGGATTTACATGTAGCAAAATTTTTTCATCCTTGAAACAAAAGAAAAATCTCTTGAATTTGGAGATTATATAAACATCTAGAATAGATGGAATGAATGATGTTGAGGAAGTATTGGGTGTCTTCTCAGATCATAGCATGGCCTAGGGGACAGGATGCACCACCAGAGTTTACCCCAAGACTAAAGCAAACTTCTCCAGGCCTTGCATTTGTTTTCCTTTGAGTGAATCCAAATGACAGTATTAAAAAACCCCCAGATATTTGATTCCACCATGCCTATCTATTAATGCTTTCATGAGAGTTTTCTGTGTGTTCCACATTTGGAGCACTGCAGCTGAAAATACTTTGAGAAATCTAAATGTGGAGAGGCTGTTGATCTTCTGTAAATAAATGGATGGATGGATTACACAGGTGCATTCAAGAGAGAGACAAAATTTCTGCCACAAGATCACATACAGAACCTTGTTGTGAGAGATTATCACTCTCCCAGGGCTACCCTGAGAAAGTAGGAAGGATAAAACTTCATCAAAGACACTGAACATGCACTCCAAAAACATAAGCCTGAAAAACAGTTTCCAAAACTGCTTTTTGGAAATATTCCAAGGATTAATCAACTTAAATATAGTGGTTCTTAGAGATAAGACATTAATTAAAAAAAAATTCCCCTGGCAATTTTTGGAAATTTAGCACCTACAGAAAATATTGTATAGTAAATTTATAACATTTCCAATAGATTTTAGTATAAAATCAAATTAATGGTCCCCCATAGAGGTCTTAGGATTTATTTTACTAATATTTTTGGCTCAGAGTTGTGTCTGGTCTCTGCAGCAGACATGAAGCAGCATGGTCAAGGGCTGCTCAACTTCTCTCACGTCTTAGAACATGTTCCTCAGCTTTGTCACACATACTCTGTTCTCACATCTGACATCCTCATACCTAACTCAGCTCTGGATGAGTGCAGACCTTCATTATCCCTCCCTGCATGCTGCAGAGGTACCATTCTAATTCTGTACCTGAAGAAGGACCACAATCCATTACAGAACAGAAAAGGGGAAGCTGAAGAACCCTGGAGTCCCATTTGTTATGACAACACAGCTTGGTTGTATCTGTGTGTGCTTCCAGCACAAAGAAAAAAAAAAGGTAAAGAGAGTAAATAAGTGTTCCTTCTGTCCCTGCTTCCTTCAAACAAATGAATAACTAGGTAAATAAAAATTATTCCCTAGGGCACCATAAGGCAACTTAGAGCTTTGGTCAGGATGGAGCAGTTTCTGTAAACACAGTGTAATGTTAATTATGAATGTTTAAGCAATTTGCAAAAATAACCTGTTTTATTTCTTTTAATATCAAGACAGAAATGCATGTGTATACCTGAAAAGCCACAATATTTGCATAAAACCCCTAAAACAGCATACAACCAGTCCTTTCATGTATTAGAGGATAAAAATATTTAATGAAATCTCTTTCAGGTTTTAAAAAATATGATTAATTGTAAAATACAACTTGTATTACAGTTTTTCTACATAGTGTTTATATAGCCCTGGAAGACCTTTAGTTACCAATGTCATGTAAATGATGCTAGACCAAGTATTATTGTTTTGGATGTAAGTCATTATTAAACTTGTACTGTAGTGTTTGAGTTAATTTAACGTATTTCCTTTTGTGTATTTTCTAACTAATTCAAGAGAACACAGCTCTCCCATTTGAAAAACAGTCGATAGCTACATTACAGGAATAAAAATGAATATAAATAAGCTGATAAAAATGAACTTGCATTGTTAAGTTTCACCTAGCAGGATGACCTAGCACTACAAGAGAAATAATGCATGACTTGGATTACATTTATTACTGTAAAATGTATTAGTGCCTCAGATGCTTTCAGATGTTACGAGACACAAAGAATGTATCATTATATAAATACATGTGCACATATCAGCAAGATATCCAGAACTTGCAATAAAAGGATAGAAATTTCCCTTCTTACTAAAAGAGTTGAAATCCTTGACTGAATTATAAGCTATGCATACACTAACTGGAGGTTAGAATGTTTCAATCCAAGTTTAATGTGTATTAAACCTAACAAATGAAATTAGATCACCTATTAAACACATTTTATGTAGGTTTTGAGATATTGTCTCAATCTTCAATATGAGACTCATTGAAGGAAAAAAGCTAGCTAGAATAAAACCTGTGGAACATGCATATATTCTCATATTTTTTTATCATAAGCTTTATAGCAAAAAAAGGAGGTCTCTGGTCCCCCAAGGGCAGGGGAGTTTTGCACTGTCTTTTGCAATAGATTCTGGATCTGTTGCAATACGTGGATCATGTGCAGTCCTCTGGTGGAAGGCCTCAGGAAAGAGCTTGAGGGCATTTTAGGGAATATTAATGTTTTTTGACTCCTTCTAAGACATCAGAGCTGCCTCACATCAGCAGTTGAGTCAGTTTTGTCCCATCAGCTGTGTCCCCTGGTAGGAGTGAAGAGGGAATTTTACATCTCAGTGCTTGTGTAGGGGAGGACAATCAGCATGACAAAAGGTGCCATCCCACCTTGTCCCTGCTCAGTGTCAACGATGGCCCCTCCTGTCTGTGGGAATTGCCACCACACACCCAAAATCTTACCTCTGACTCCCCAGGGATGCAAACCTGGCCTCACAGAGCCCCCTGGCACCTCCACATTTGTTTTGAGTCATTTACCATTAACAGTCCCAGAATGTGAAGGTGTGAGAGAGGCTTGGGCACACCTGGCAACCAACCAAGGCAAAACATTCCATGTATATGAAATGAGGCACAGTAATTAATTTCTTTGGTATTGTTAGCAAAACAATATAAAATAATTTGGCATTAAACTTCTTGGTCTGTAATTTTATTGGAAGAATCTTTGAAAAGTGGTGAAACAAAATATCTAAAATTATCTACATAATCATTTTATTAATATAAACACAGCAGATTACATTTTTTATCAGATCTCAAACTTGAATATTAAGGTTGATTGAGACACTAGTCAGAATTGCTTTTAATTATTGTGTGTAAATGATATGGTGTTCACAACCAGTTATTTCCCTTTGTTTTGTGTGTTTGAGACTTTCTTTATAACAAAGATGTTCTGTTCTTCTGACAAATAAAAAATAATAAATAAATAATGATAATTCTTTCCACAACTGGTCACCTTTAGCTGGCCAGTGTATGTTTAGAAACACTCTGCACTCCCACCTGTTTAGATTTATTTTCCTAAAACTTTGAAGGTGACTAAATTTAGTTTTTGCTTTATAACTATGGAAACAAGGCCATCTGAACAGAAACTGCATTGTCAAAGACAGTTACATAATAATGCAAAAGAGCCCTAGCAATGAGTTTATGAGAGGAAAACAAAGACAATAGAATGGGCTGCAGTGGGACAGTGAGATAATATTTATCAGCACGTCAGGAAGCAGCCTGAGCATATAGATCACCTCACCTCTGTCAAGATCTCCTTCAAAGGTCACCACAGGAAAATTTTGTTGAGGAATTTGAAGGAACATAATGCTGCATCTTTGTAGGTGTTAACAGAAATAAAGAACAAAGGTATTTCATCTAAAAGTGACCATATGTGTTGTAGATTTTGTGTTTTGGACTCTTTGCTTGTAAGATTGACAGATGGTAAGTGGACCAGGTTGTAACAAAGAAATCAAGCTGTTTGTGCTGGATATTACCAGCAGGTAGTGATTTTCTACCTTGTAATCTTTCAAGGGCATCTTTTTTCCACAAAATCTTTGTTTTTACAAAAGCATAAAGAAAAACAGCACAAATGAACTTAGGCTATAGACTCTTCCAAAACCGTCTCTCCTAGTAGGACAGTGGTTTATTTATATGAAAAACCTCCAAACAACTACCAATCAGTTTAGATTTTGTTGCCTAGGAAATCTGGCAGTGTTATAGTACTTGAGGTCTCTAGATAAAATACAGGTGAAATCCTGTATGAAGGCACATTGCAAGTGTGTACGAGGTGATCAGCTGTTACTGCCATATAAATTTTTTTTTTTTTTTGCTTTTTATATTGAGCTCTTTAGTTTTACTTATATGATGCTTTAACTTTTTTTTGCTTCTATAAATTTAAAAGCTTTCATACCTCAGAAAAATAACTAATTTACTGTGATACACAAGGTTAAATATCAAAGACTATAATTCTTAATTAGTACAATAATACATTTACTGTATGTTCCATCCAAACCAAGTAGAAGGATTAAGTTTCATTCAAGATTGAGCTAAATTTACATTATGCACCTTAAAAAGTAGCCAAGGAGCTAAGTAGCTACTGAGCAAGTAACTCCCCCACCAAGTCTGAATAATGAGACCAGCTGAAGTTAAAATGTTTTCTGTTTTGAGGAGACCCTTGGTGTCAATCCTGTTGAGTGCACTCCTATTATCCACACTTAGCCCGGAGAAAAATATTTCTGAGAAGTTTTTCTGTGAATACATCTTTTAGAGTTTTAATAAGAAAGAATCCCAGTGTTCCCAGTGAAGCATCCATCTTTGAAAAACAGTTCCATTGAGCTGGGTAGAAATATGTTTTACAAATAATTTCCAAGGAGCCAGAAGTACCTGCAACTTAGGACACAATCTACATTATTTGAAATGTCTAGGACTATTGTATCTCCAATGAAAATAATAAGAATTTATGTGTTACCAGGTGGCCAGGAAAAGAACATAAAAACTAATTTAAATATAGGGTGATAGCTGGCACTCACTGGCACACACTCCATAGTCTCACAATCTTCTTCAACAGGAGATTGCATGCATCCCAGCATGATGAATAGTCTCTGATATACCTATTTTCTATGAATTGGTCTAATCAGTGACCTAATCAAAATTTCAGGCTTCAATAAGAGATTCTGGCCCTGAATCTCTTTCTTTAATTATATAATGTGTGAATATTATTTTTTTTGATTATTCCACAAGGTGCCCAACAATTTTTTTTGTCAAAGAGTAATCATGTCTCTAATCACTCTCTCCATACAAATCATGATTTTTAGATGTGTAACTTAATCTTTAGTTCAATTTATTTTTTAATTCTTTACTGCTTAGTTTATTTTTACATTGCAGTTATTTCATATTTCAAATCACTCATTTTTTCTTTCTTTGAATATTTTTACAGACCAACACTACTAACTCCTTTCAAGAGCACAAGGCCAGAAAAATTGTAAAATTAGAGACATGGGTGATTTACATAGATTTACATAGTTTATTTTATTCACAGCTAATTTCTTAGTAATTTATAGTAATATACTTCTGTTTTTGATCTTCACCAATATTTGACTATATATAGTCAGATAGCCATGATTCTGAGGTGCTAATGTTTTTCTAAGTAGTAATAGTTAAGGAACTATCTTTGTGCATGTGCACAATTATTTGTTGAAAAATAGTGAATAGTGAGTTTGTGGGGTTTTCCCAACCTCCTTCTCCTCCCCCAAAATTCATTTTTTGTCTTTTTTTTTTTTTTGTTTTAATTAATTCACCTGCCTCTCAATATCAGGAAATTCTTCCAGATCTTGTGTTTTGGCTCTCCTGAAACACACTATACCAGCAGATTTCAATACTCACTAATCATTTTCTCTTCTGAATGATTTAGGTAAAAAGAATAATAGGAATTGCAGTTGAAAGAGATATAGTGGTTTGTAGTCAAACTATTTCTTTCTTTCTTTTTATTTATAAAGAATTTCCCTTTTACTTATAAAGCAATTTATCATTAACTTGAAAGTGGCAAACTTTTCTACCATCCCTGGTTGATTTGTGGTATTGTGTGTGTGTTAGTAAGCAATCTAATCTATAATTTAAATTTAAACACTATGGGAAAAATTCTAATAAAACCTTAATGGAAACAATAAACCAAACTTATGCCAAGTAAGTTTCTGTGTCAAGATATGGAGAGTTTTAAAATTATTAAAAATTATGGAATTTAATCTTAAGTTAAATTTGGTTATATGGTCACGTGTGGTCCTAAGAGAAATAGAATAAGTAACAGACTATCCTAAATAGTAGGAGTATTCATGCAAATATAAAGAGGTTTATTTTCTGTGCATATATCATGCTAATATAGATAATGCCATTGAATCACATTCTATTTGAAAGTCCTAGAATTCTGTATCATGGCAATGCTGCACTTTATATAACACCAAGTCTATCTCAGTACCATGAAGTAACCTTAAAGCAGCTGAATAAATATGTTTTCCTCAAAAAAATTTGACACATTATTCCTGTCCAGATGACAAAGTGATATCTTTTCTTCCTGCCATGTAGTTGATACAAAGAACAGGGACCAAAGTAAACAAGAAGAGTTATTATTTTCAATGTTGTCTAAATAACTCAGAGGAAATTTGGTAAGAAGCGTTGCTATCTATGTCAGTAACTATAACAGCACTAATTAAGTTTAACATCCTAAAACGTTGTCTTAGTTCTATAAAACTAAACAGATTATGCTTGGCTGAGAAAACAGACAACTTGTTTTATAATAAATAAAGAAATTAAAGCAGCAATCTGTTCAGGTGAAAACATTTCAGCAGTCATGGATTATCAGCCTTAAAACAGGCAGCCCAGGAGTACCTGTAAGAGTTGTTACTTTTGCTTGTTTCCTCATGGCTATTTTTCTGGCCAAATAAAAAACTGGCAGAGAAGATGGACTTAAATGACTTCCAGTATAGAATTGAATAAAGATTACTTGAGCTTTTCATCAATCAAAAGTGAAAATTTACATCAGCTCTAGTTGCACTAAGGCAATTTTTCACCTGTCTCTAAACAAATTGTATTTCATGTTCATCCAAAATATATCTTATTCAGTCAGTCATTTCCTGTTTTCAATATTCTCTCTTCATTCCATTAAAAAGCATCTCAAACATAAAAAAAAAAATATTTTGCTGGAGAATATTGATGCTCATGCAAAGTTAGATTTCCATTAGCAAAAAAACCAAATCAAACCAAAACAATAACAAAAGGAAAACCGGCCAAATGATTCAAAACTTTAATGAGTATTTTTACCTCTGTGTCTTTACAATACAGGACAAAAAAGATGTGTTCCATCTGATACTGATTTTTTTTTTATTTTTTTTTATTTTGCTATATCTAATTTGCTAATGTTGATCAATGGCATAGCATTAGATCTGAAGTTGACTATGAACTTTGAATAATGAATTATTAATTATGTTACGTCTGCTTATAATAACTTATGGAATTTCAAGAATTCCATGTAAAATCTGATAGGATAAATCTGGAGGAGGTAATCTTTTTTTTTCTTCTTCCCCTTAGTCAGAAAACACAGATCTGAGAAAAAAAAATTTATTAAAATAATGGATAAAAATAACTGATTAGTTTAAAATTAAGGATTAGAATGAATGGCTGCTAGGAAAACCATGCAGAATATCTTTGGGCATCAACACAAAATATGAAGTAAAGGCAGAGATGATTGTATAAACTAATCTGTATGTTAAACTGGTATATCTTTTAGTGATTCTTTTACATATATTTTCTTCCTTTCCCTGAAAGACTCTGGATCTGAGAGGACATAAATGAAAATAGAGGTTTTTTTTTTTTTACAAAAAGCAATTACAAATATTAAATTGCTTTGACATAAACCTGAAAAAACTTGTACTAAGAATGAAATAAATCTTATGGATATTTTTTCAAAGAATTTGGATCAAAACATCCCTTTATGTAGAACCAAATCAAAATGTTTAAAACTGGAAGAGACCAGACTGGATCATCAGGTCCAACCTATTCTAGAGTACATTACACAGGATTTTGTCCAGATAGTTCTTGAATACCTCCAGTGAGAGAGACAGAAAGAGACAGATCCATAACCTCTCAGGAATCCATTCCAGTGTATGGTCACTTGCACAATAAATAAGTTGTTCCTGAAACACAGGAGGGTTTTCCTATTATTTTATCTAACAAGGTGCCTCATTCCTAATCTTTGACTATTGACATACTTTTATACATTGTCAATGAGATTTTTACTGAAAAATGCAGCAACAGTCCCCCCACCCTCAACAACAGAGCTATATTTTGCATCATGTTTCAAGATTACTATATTTCATTTCAGTGGCTGGTCTTACTTTAGTTTTCTCCAATTCAAGCATATAATGCAAATAAGAAAATGTTTATTAAAAGCCTTGTTGATAAATTGCATTGATAAAATAAATTCCTAATAAAAAAGGAGTTAGTCTGAAGATTAAGAATGAACTACTGCCATTTATAATAAACAGATAAAATATTGTTTAATAACAAACTCCCTGGAGTTGCCAAGATGGGTGCCACCTTTTCATCCTGGCTGGATTCAACCTGTCTTGCTCTCAGGTCAGCAAAGCAGAAGATGTTTCTTGGGTGGCATCTTGCACGTATAACCTCTCCTGAATCTGTACAAAAGTATTCAATATTGCAGCCTGCTGATCCCTCCTTATCCTGAGAACCATGGTATTGCTACAAGAGAGGAGACAACACCCCCCCACCCTCCCTCTCCTCCCAGGTTTTGCTCAGACCTTGGCATTGCAGCCAAGAGCAATCTGAAGCATCCCCAGGTGAGTCAGTGAGATGCTCAGACTTGGAAAGATAAGTCTATCAAGTGGGGGACTTCACAAGGTCTTATTATACACTTTTCTGATTAATTAACTGGAACTAGTTTTAGTTTTGCTCTGAGTTATTATTTAGTATTCCTTAAAACCTCTGAAGTGTGGGCATTATAGCACCTTTCATCTGGAATCTGAGAAAAAAAATAGTAACCACCATTAAAGGTTTATATTGTTTGACCTTACTCCATCTATGGAATGATTTTAAGAACTCCAAATAAAAAATGTAAGATTAGTTTCCTATTTTGTGTGTATTTAATCTTTTCACTATTTGAATACATAAAATTTAATTTTTTCTCTTCATCCTTAATAATAAGAGGAACGTCTTATAGAATAAATTCAAAATTAGAATATATAAGTATAAATGTCTAATTTCAGTTATCACTTTTGGGTCTATCTTTTACTTCTTGGACATCCTAGTAGATCATTCTCTCCATGACAGATTATTACTTGCATTACTTTCTTAGTTTGGGAAATAGTAGACAAAATTATTTTAGACTATCTATTTTAGATATCAAGTACAGGAAATGTGGATTTTTGAACAAGTTATTTTTCATCTCTGTATTTGGTGGTGTTCCAAATTGGTGTTGAATATAGCTTGTCCTTTTGATTTATATGCTTTTACATACAAAAAGTTGCAGCTGTATACATAGGGACAGAATTAGGTCCACTGGGTTATTACTATTCACTGGGAAAAAAAGCAGAAAATCTGCTGGTATTGCAGTCTTCCCAATTTAAAACTCATTACAAATGGAAGGTGAGATCCATTTATAGACTTTAACTATATTCTTCCGAAGAAGAATCTTACTTTTCATCTCTGATGTCATTTAAAGGGCAAGGTAAGAGTATATTGAAATAGAATCATGTATCTTCATTCCTTCAAATAAACAGAATGACCTTTTCCTGAAATTTGATGTAATATGTTTTTCATTAAGTGTTTAATATTGTACAGTTTTCATCATGTGACTCAGCAGTGAGAATAGAATTGTTGCTAAAGGACAGAGAGTCATGATAACTCTACTTAAAATGCAATATCAAAAAACTGTGCTGAAAATGTTATTTTTACTTGAAACATCACAGATGATGTGCTATAATCATAGATCCTTAGTTCTGCAAAATTAACTCTATAAGATTACATTTTTGGGGAATTGGGGAAATATTATTAATTTTCTTTACTTTTTCCTATCTAAATGGCTAAATCTTCACTCTGTCAGTGTGCAATAATTTAAAGGATAAATAATGATATTATAGTTTTCATGTGTGAGGGTAAAAGTAAGTGGAACAGCCTCTAAGGTCAGGCTAATGCAGAAGAAGGAATAACCTAACTACAGCTGACAACTAAGCAGGAAAACATGCTTTAGCCACAAGTCAAATCAAATTGCCAAAAACAAAACCAAATTTGAATAAATAAAAAGAAAGTCTTGGCCTATATACACAAACAAGTTATATAAAAATAAATATTCCTTATGTCCAATGAAAGAATAAAAAGTGAAAATTACTTCTTACAATAAAATATCACAACTACACACTAATGAACACATTCCAAAGTGATAGCAAAGGCACTCCAGGGAATCCTAGCACCTCAAGCAAATTTAAAATAAATAAATAAATAAATAAATAACAAAAAGAGAAATGAAAGAAAAAGGAAACATTAATGAGAACTCGAGACAAGCTAGTTCTAAGAATAGCACAATATGATTTACTGAATTAGCTTTCAGTGATTAAAATATAGATTAAAAAGCTAGAGTTCCTGCTGTCTTTTTTCCATGCCATAAATGATAAAATATCGGGAAAATTAATTTTAAGTTGTCTGACTTCATTTCAGATCCCCAAGGAACTTCTCACAACCAGACTACCATCTTTCACATCACATTTTTTTAACTAATGAGAAGAGTACTTGTGTTTTAATCTAGGGAAAAAAAATCAAATCTCCTTATGTATAGGGAACTCATAAGTAATATAAGCATATTTTCCAACTTTTCCTGTATTTGCTTCAGAAGAGACATTTGTCCCCAATAAAGTCTGTGAAAGAAATAATGTAACAATAATCTGTAAACTATTGGTATGACACTAGGAAACAAATAACTGACTAACCATGAACACAATACCCTACTGTTGAATTACTTTATCTGGTGATTTTATTAACCACGTTTTTGAAAAAACCACATGGCATTATCACCACATACAGACAGTAATTTCATTAATTTAAAAGAAATGGGATTTTGCAATCAAAGGCAGTAAGAGAAAAAACATTTTTTTCCAATAAATAAGATAAAAAAGATTAAAAATTAATAATATTCTTTATAACTTGATTGAGTGCATGCTAAAATTGGTAGTTATCAAGATGTAGGTACAGAATTTATTTCTGTGTCTGATCTGCCTTTTATTCTCGTCCGTGTTTTATGAAAGATGAGAAGTTTAATATATAATTTCGTAACTCTGAAGCTTTAGATTAGATTAGATGATGCTTAGATAGATTAGGTAATAGATTAGATAATGTTAGAAAACCCTAATATAAAAAAAAAACAAGAAAAAAAGTTAGCCAACATCAAAACTGTAACAGAAGGATAGCATTGACTTATTTTCATTTATGCTGGGTTTAATTGTGTAAATTCTTGAATAATTCTCTTCAGAAATAAAATTTTTGTTTTTCTGCTTTGAGAACAATGTAAACAGAAGTGTAGGCATTTTTCCTTCAGAAAGTCAAATGAGGGAAAAAACTTTAGATATCTGAGATCAAGTATTTAAATGTGCTTGTAATCACTTCTACTGGAACTAATAAGACAATACTCTGTATCTCACCACAAATAAATAAATAAATAAATAAATAAATAAATAAATAAATAAATAATAAGAGGGGAATGTGCATGGCTGAGTAGATTGGGGTTTAAAACCATTGTCAACATGTAAACAAAGCTATTCACTTCTATATTTAACATTGCCTTTTCTGCTGAGCCACAGGAGCTTTGGAGAATATTATTTCTTAGGGAAAGATTAGGTTAAGAGGCTTAGTTACCATGGCTCTAGTATTTAGTATACATATTTGATAAGATTTCCTATATATTTCCTCCTATGTTGCAACTTTATCATTTTATATCTGCAGTAGAAAGGAAAATTAATAGCTGTCAAAAATTACAATACTTTAAAAGCAGAATCAGCCTAGCCACCCAGTCAAAAAAACAGCCATTCACAGCTTCCTTGCCAAGGTTTCTGTGTTTATATCTCATAAACCTTTAGCTTAACAGGCAAATAAAGGAAGAATAAGGAAAAAATATTTCTCCCATAGACATCTTGAATCTGAGAGTAAATGAATGGAATATAGCTAAAGACGGAATATCCTAATCTTCTGCTGTCAAAAAGGTCTTCTATTGTCTATTGTATTCAAAGGCTTACAGAAGAGCTTTCAGGTATTGAAGTGAAAATAGATTTAAATCTCTGGCTCAATAAGTAGCCTTGCTCATATGCCACATCCTGCACTATTGCAAAGAGCATCCAACAGGGATTCTCCTCTGCAACACATTGTAGGTATTGTGTATAAATGGCTATCACCATAAATTCTTCAAACAAACAAATAAATAATCCAAAACCCCCAACCAAACTGGCAAAAAAACCCAACAAAGCTCATTTAAAGCTGCCTTAGCTCAAACATTGAATAAAATCACAACTTTGTTTTATGATTTTGTACACAGGTGGTCTCTTCTTTTGACATTGGATGAGATGATGTCAACAGGAAATTTTTGTTTTAGGACTGCAATTGTCCATTTCAGAGTGATATTGAACTGAACATTTTTCCAAAACCTAGTCAGCTGTTACATGCTTGAAATATTTCTAGTTGAAAAGCTATTTTTTCTTATTATTTATTTTAATTTATTAAATAGAATAATTGAAAAAGGTAACATTTTTGCATTTTTGAGGATTGGTCTTTTACATTCATAAATAAGGAACATCCAGTTATGCTGTCACTTAGGTTCTTCTACGTTCCCTATGAAAGAACATAACTATATTTGATTGATAAAAGGAGGAATGAAAACATTATAATGAAGATTCCATAGGTTTGGGTTTTTTTGTATTAGCTTTGAAGACACCTTTTTCAAGGAAGAAAAAATGAGACCTTGTGGGAGTTACATGAAAGTCTCCAATTCCCAGACTCAGTTTTATCATTATACTTGAATCAGTGGAGAAAGAGGAATATCCACATATTTATGAATACCTAGTACTGAAAAACTATAAGTAGAAAAAAATAAAAATCATGTATGTGAGAGGTTTATTAACATACTACGTATTAAACTGCTAGGTGCAGTAATGTTTAATTTTCAAGTTTGCCTGAAGGGACTAAAAATGTACTGAGTTTAAAACAGTAAACTTAATTCTCATAAAATATATCAAATCCTGACAAAATTTTCAAGAGTGATAAAAAAATGTTAAGATTAGAAATAAACTGAACTGAAACACCCAATACAGCAACTCTGGAGAAGCAAATGAAATTAGATCATACAACTTTAAATAAATGCCTTTAACCATCAGGAGTTTATCTTATAAACATCTGAAACCTTTATCAACTACTTTTCTATATATATTTCCTAATATAATATTTAACTATAAATTTGAATATTGAATTTCCTTTGTCCTTCAGTGACTCTTATATGTTCCTCGTGCATGGAAAAGGCAACTGTATAAACAGGTATAGAAATATTCAGGTATGCCAAATATGGCCATTTTTCCAAAAGATTTAAAGAGAAAAAACATATCTGTATACTAGATTAAGTATAAAACCTGAGAAATCCTATAGTAGGAACTTTTACTTCAGTTGCAGATTCTGATTTATGGGGAAGAAACATATTTTACAGTATGACAGTATTCCAGTCATACAGTGTGTTATCCTAAAGTACCAATGGGTGATAGGGGACAGTTAATAATTTGGAGTTTCCTTCCAGCTTTGTTTATAAATTAGCTAAGAAAATTATACCAAAACTGTCATTAAGTCCTTAGGTTTCTATAAGTTTTGGCAAAATTAAAGAGAAGTAGAGGACTAATTTCTGCTATATGAAGATTTCAGGGTAAAATGCAGTTTAATTTAATCATTAAATATGCATTTAAAAAGATGTCCATGTGCATGTTCCCATCCTGGATGAACCCTAACCTACTTTTCCTTTCAATGTTTAACTTTGCCAGTCTCTGTAAGCCTCGTTGAACTTCGTGGAATTTCAAATTACATAAAAATTGTAAAATCAGAAACAGAGCCACAGCTCTGCATTAGATTTTATGCATAAGAAATATTAGAATAAAATAAAATACTCCTCTCCCCCAGAATTTGAATTATATCATTAATATAAATTATAGGCAAAACTCCTCAAAAGTTTTATTCTTAGTTTCAATTTTCATATTCACCTTGGGAAAGAAATTAAATCATGGTTGGTTTAGTAACAAGCCAATAAGCTAAAACACTGCTTGAACAGTACAAAAAATAAATATATATCATTCTTTATTTGGTTCAAATGGAAGTGTTCGTCAACCATCTGTTTTTGTTTTTTTTTTTTTTAAATACAACGGCCACCCTTGACTGCTGGTCTGAAGTGTTGAATATAGGATGTGAAAGTGACAAGAATTGAAATGTGTGGTGGACCATTGTATTTCTTGATGATAGGAGATGGTGAGTCTTCATAATTCCTTTCTTTAGTGCCCCACCTCATGCACATTCATGATTTATTCTCATACCATATATTTGAAACTTTGAACAGGTATGAAAGGTTTCACCACAATGTTTCAACTTTCAGACTTTGCATGCAAACTGAGATGATCTACATATAAATAAAATAAAATAAAATAGAAAAATATGGAAAATTATATTATAGCAAACTTTGTATATGTCCTCAAAGTTAGGTGCCCATGCATATAAAGCACAATAAAATGGAATATGAAGCCTGTACATGAACCAGTGGTGTGTCCAGGTGGCCAAGAAGGTCATTGGCATCTTGTCCAATGGCATCCTCCATCAGGAATAGTGCAGCCTGCAGGACCAGGGAAGTGATTGTCCCCTCTACTCGCCACTGGTGAGGACACACCTGGAGTGCTGCCTTCAGTTCTGGGCCCCTCACTTTAAAAAGGACATGGAGTGTGTCCAGAAAAAGGCAAAAAGGTTTGTGATGGGTCTAGGAGACTTGTCATATGAGGAGCAGCCAGCTGATGGAGCTGGGTTCATTGGTCTGGAGTAGAGGATGCTCAGGAGGAACCTCTTTGTGCTCCATGAGTACCTGGAAGGAGATGGTAGTGAAGGGGGAGCCAGTCTCTTCTGCTGTGTCTGCAGTGACAGACCAGGGGAAACAACCTTAAGCTGAGACAGAGGAGATCCAGATCAGATATCAGAAAAGAAATTTCATTGTTAGGGTGCTCAGGCACTGACATAGGTTGCCCAGGGAGGTGGTGGAGCCACCATCCCTGGGGGTGTTTGAGAGGTGTCTGGATCTGGCACTGGGTCATCTGGTTAGTGGTTTGGGGTGATACTGGTGGGTTTACAGTGATAGTGCTAGGTTGTTAGTTGGGCTTAATCATCTCACAGGTCTCATTCAGCCTTGATGATTCTCTGATTCCATTAAATACATTTGCTCTTACTCATCAATATTTTTAGATCTGCTTCCATTTTACATTAGCAAAATAAAGATATTTTAATTATTGGGCCACCTCTATATGCTCTGGTTTTTTTGTGCTTTTTGGTTTGTTTTTTTTTAAAGTTCTCTTTCTCATTTTGCTGCACATAGTAAAATACACTGAATTTAATAAAAACAGTTTATTTTTTTAATAGCTTTTTCTATCCACAAAATATAAATATAAAAGTTTCTATTATATTCTATATTTAATTTGACCCAGTGTGGCTGAAAGACTAGAACATCAGTGAAATAGAGGTAAAAGGCACTCTTAAGGGAATAAAAAACTCTCAGCACTCCCCATACACTCACTAAAATATAAAAACAAGGAGATATTTCTATGTAGTGCTTAATCCACAGTATCAGAGAAACAGCAGCAAACCCTGTGATATTACTTTAGTTTTTTCCAGTCAGAAGGTTTTACTCCTGAAGTAAACTGGCTGTAGCAATCAGATGGATTATTTTCATGTTGTGAAAGATTCTTTAACTGGCTTCAAGCAAATTGTATTAATACTTTCACTCTGTTACCTTGTTCTGCACAGTCTCACCCATGAGATACTGTCCTCCACGAGCTTCTCCAGTGTAATAATTCCTGCAAGTGGGCTGCATTTGTTTATGAACTGCTTCAGCATGAGTCCCCCACAGGTCCCCAAGTCCTGCCAGCAGACCTGCTCCATGGTGGGCTCCTCTCTCCACAGGTCCTGCCAGCAGACCTGCTCCATGGTGGGCTCCTCTCTCCACAGCTCCCCAAGTCCTGCAGCAGACCTGCTCCATGGTGGGCTCCTCTCTCCACAGGGCCATAGGTCCTGCCAGCAGACCTGCTCCATGGTGGGCTCCTCTCTCCACAGGTCCTGCCAGCAGACCTGCTCCATGGTGGGCTCCTCTCTCCACAGCTCCCCAAGTCCTGCAGCAGACCTGCTCCATGGTGGGCTCCTCTCTCCACAGGGTCACAGGTCCTGCCAGCAGACCTGCTCCATGGTGGGCTCCTCTCTCCACAGCTCCCTAAGTCCTGCAGCAGACCTGCTCCATGGTGGGCTCCTCTCTCCACAGGTCCTGCCAGCAGACCTGCTCCATGGTGGGCTCCTCTCTCCACCGCTCCCCAAGTCCTGCCAGCAGACCTGCTCCATGGTGGGCTCCTCTCTCCACAGGTCCTGCCAGCAGACCTGCTCCATGGTGGGCTCCTCTCTCCACAGGGTTACAAGTCCTGCCAGCAGACCTGCTCCATGGTGGGCTCCTCTCTCCACAGGTCCTGCCAGCAGACCTGCTCCATGGTGGGCTCCTCTCTCCACAGGGTCACAGGTCCTGCCAGCAGACCTGCTCCATGGTGGGCTCCTCTCTCCACAGCTCCCCAAGTCCTGCCAGGGGCCTGCTCCAAAGCAGGTTTCCCGGTGGTTCACAGCCTCCTTTGGGAACATGCTCCTGCTGTGGGGTCCTCCAGGAGCTGCATGTGTCTCCCTGCTCCCCTGTGTGTGTCCATGGGCTGCAGGAGCACAGCTGCCCCTCCCTGGGACGAGCATTGGGCTGGAGGGGAACCTCTGCCCTGGGGAGCCTCCTGCCCTCCTTTCTCACTGATCCTGGTCTCTGCAGACTGGTTTCTCTCACATATCCTCTGTCTCCTGAAGTGCTATCCCAGAGGCTCCACCACCACCTCTGATGGGCTCATCCTTGATGAACAGCAGACCTGTCTTGGAGTCAACTGGCATTGGCTCCGCTGTACATGAGGAAAGCCTCCAGCAGCTGCTCACAAAAACCAACTTCCATCTCATCCACTACCAAAACCTTGCCATGGAAACCCAATACAATTTCAAACAGTTAGTTATCCATTTCTTCACTTTTGTCTATAAAATAACAACTGCATAAGAATTATTTTTAGGAAATATTACTCATTCAATCTGGCTAAAAATGTCCTAGAGTTTCCTGGATAGAATTTTCCCCTTTTTTAATTTAATAAAATTCTGATGAGAATATGTAGATGGGTAAAAGGTGATTTTCATAGATACTAAGAATCTCTTGCTTTCTCATTGGTGATTAATCACGCTATGAGGAATATCTGAAGAATTGCATTTTACACAGAGTGAGAAAAGGAAAAAAGGTTAGAAGAAACATGAATTTAAATAGAAGAAATGCTAAACTCTGTAAAAAGAAATACCCATGTCTTAAAAGTGCATGAATAGCCAAAGGGAAAATTTCAAGCTATGTCAGAATATGCGCTGTATTCTGTATATTCTTTGAGTGGTCAGACATAGGAACAAATTAAATAAAAAAGAGAGAGGGGAAAAGAAAGACTTCTTTTTTTATTTTTTTGCAGCTGTAATACCAGGCATAATAAAGACTCAGTATTAGATGGCCTTAAATGGAGTTCACTAGCATTAACAGAAACAAATTTAATTTATTATTTTAAGTGTCAAGTGTAATTTTATTCTGTGTATTTGTTTTGCATGGCTTGGTTTTGGTAGTGGGAGGGCTACAGGGGTGGCTTCTGTGAGAATTCTGTGAGAATCTTCTAGAAGCTTCTATCATGTCCAGCAGAGCCAATCCTTGGTGGCTCCAAAGATGGATGTGACATTAGCTGAGGCTAGGCCAATTAAAAATGGTGGTAAAACCTCTGTGACAACAGATTGAAGAACAAAGAAAAGCAAAATGTTGTTGCCCAGTTTTAATCATGACCAGAGAAGAGTGGAGTGAGAACATGTCAGAAGGACAGCTCTGCAAACACTAATATCAGTGAGGAAGGGGAGGGAGGAGGTGCTCCAGGTGCCTGAGCTGAGATTCCTCTGCAGGCATGTGGTGCATGGTGTGTGGTGAGACCATGGTGAAGCAGCTGTGCCCCTGCAGCCCATGGAGGTCCATGGGGATGCAGAGATCCACCAGCAGCCCATGGAGGTCCATGGGGATGCAGAGATCCATCCACAGCCCATGGATCCATGGGGATGCAGAGATCCACCTGCAGCCCATGGAGCAGTCCCACCGGAGCAGGGGATGCCTGGAGGAGGCTGTGACCCTGCAGGACACTCATGGGAGAGGAGCCCCACTGCCCTGTTGGAGCAGCCTGTCCTTGCAGCCCTCCTGGAGGACTGCACCCCGTGGAAGAGTGGCCCAGGCTGAGCAGTTTGAAGAGAACTGTTGAGTGTGAGTTGGACTCACATTGCAGAAGTTCATGGAGAGCTGGCTCCTGTGGGAAGGAGCCCACGGTGCAGCAGGGGAAGGACTCCTCTCCCTGAGCAGCAGGGGAAGCCTTGGGTGATGAACTGATCAAAACCCCCATTCCCTGCCCCCTTGAACCACTGGGATAAGAGGTAGAGCTGGAAGGAGGAAGGGATGGGGGGAGAGGTGTTTTCAAAGTTTAATTTTACTTTTCATTATCCTGCTCTTATTTTGTTAGTGCAATAAATTCACTTCATATCTCTAAGTTGAGCCTATTTTGCCCTTGACAGTATTTGATGAGTGATCTCTCCTGGTTCTTATCTCAACCCATTAACATTAAATTCATTAAATTTTGTCTCCTCTGCCCAGCTACAGAGGGGAGTGAGTGGGCAGCTTTCATGGGTGCCTGACATTTGGTCAGTGTCAACCCACAGAACTGGGTTTCATTAATATACAACAAATTATTTCAAGTATCAGACCATGAAAACAATGGAAACTCAAAAGTGGTTTTATAACTACATTCTGAAAATTTCCTTTATGTTTACCATCTGCACAATGGTTTTTGGTTCTTTTTTTTTTTTTTTTTTTTTTTTCCTTGTAGTGCTTCAATAAATCAAAGAAAATCTTTGGCTGAATGTGTTTTTAGGTAAACAGGAAGGGAAAAAAACCCAAACAATCTGGAAACAATGTCAGCTCAGTGCTGGTAATAAGAACAACCTGTTCTTGGCAAAGTTAGAATCATGTTTTTTTCATTGTTCAGAATGATTCATCTAAGTTTTCTAATATTTCCAATATCAATTGGATTTACTTGGACTGACCTCTTTTATAGGGGTGAATCCTTGCCTACACAAAACAAAATTTAACTTTTACTCTGGATAACTGTATCTTATTATATTTCTTGCAAAGCTGAAGAACTTTTGACTGAATTTATCAAACCAGGTCATTATTTTGAGAGTGTTGCTAACATCCTAAGTGTCTCCAAATCTATACAGGGAATAAGCAACAAGCAAGGAGACAAGTAGAGCAAAACTACAACTACATTATGGAATTGAAGTTCTGTAAATTAGGCTCTAAGATGCTTTTCTTCCTACCACACAGACTGGAGAAATGGAGCACTAATTCTCCTTTTAGTTTTTTGTTTGTTCCTTTGTTTGTTTGTTTTTCTGCATGCCTGGGTTTTCTACCAAAATAAGCTAGAACTGTAAGGGGACATTGCAGCCAATTTCTTGAGACAACCAAGACACTTCTGGGATCTGAAACTGACATAAGCATGTGCACAGACACAACATTTTAGATCTTGCCATCCTTCCCCTCAAATCTTTCATTATAATATCTCCCTTACTATGAGTGAAATTCCCTCAAAATGTCCTGGAAAGCCAGGTGTAGCATGCAGTTTTAGAAGCTTATCTAATACAAATGGAAAAGCAAGCATATGCATAGTAGTATTCCTGCAATTAATACATGTTGTGGGAAATGTCCCTGTGATGGCATTATGGAGGTTACAGCATGGAGAAGCATGACTGGATTTATTTGAGCACTAATCCAGGAATGTATTCTGCAACAGTAGTGTGGCCTGCATATCCTACTACAGCATATACAATTGTCCAGGTGGCACATGCCTTGTTGAAATGAATTGTAATTAATATTGTCATGAAAATAAGGAATGTTACATTCCACAGGTGAGTTTGCTTTGCTAGATGGAAATCTCTGGATATATGAGGCTTACATGGGGTTTTTGCTGTATTCAGGTGGACAAATTCAGATAGAAGGATTTTATCCTTCAACTTCAAGCATGTCCTCTGCTTATCAGTATCAATTTACAGCTCGAGATTTTTCTTGCTTGACTGTCTGTTGCAGTATGGAAGTAAAATTGGCATCTTTACTGGCAGGCTTTGAAAAATGAAGTAATTATAGTCTTGACAGAGCATTGTGCAAAATGTTGAGCTTTCTGTTGTTGATGTGGGAGATTTTGTGCTCTGGGACTACCAAACCAGCATGCTTTAAAACTAGTCACTTCACTCCAAAATGTCACTTCATTCCATCTAACTACATTATAAAGATAGCTCTATTAAACAGAAAATTATAATCTCAGAAGAACTATAAGGTCTTATACAGAAATCTTTATATAACATATATTTTACAGCAATCATTTACTTCTAATCGTGTTCTTGATAAGATTTTCAGATAATTATCTATAAAAAATAAATTGTAAAACTGAAACCCAAAAATTCTGTCAGTCATTGTCAATCATATAGTGTAACTAGTGATGAAATTATACATTTATATTAGTGCAGGAAAGACTTCTGGTCTTTCTTATAGTAAGAAGTAAATGAACACGGGAAGGAAGATTAGAGATAATGTATATAAATTCATTTTAGATTGCTCTATAGGAAGGTCTATCAAAACAAACTAGAAATAAGAGGGGTTTAAATGTTAAGATTTGATATGATATTAATACAGGTTTCAAAATCAGTAACTGTTGTGCTATAAGTCAGAACTAAAAAGTATGATTGACATATGTGCTATAATTGAAAAATAGAGATACCATTTACTGAACATAAAAGGTTGGATTTTTTTTTGTTGTTTTCTATGTGACAGATCTACCCAGAAGATTTTGGAGTTCTGAGTTGTAGTCCTTCCAAACACAGAATACAGGAAATGTTGAATAGCCCATTAACCTGCCAGATTACATTTATTTGCTGAAAAAGAAGACATGCAGAGTGACACTAGCTATTATGTCATGTTGACTGGTTAGATTTGTTTTTAGAGAGTATTTAGACATTTTGATAAGAGAGTCTCAAGATACACTGCATCATTCCAAGGAACGTATTTTCTGTTCTTTTTACCTGAACTGGTACTAAACTCTTGGTGAGTTCTAGGACAAGGGAAAATGGCCTCAAGTTTCACCAGTGGAGGTTTAGGTTGGGCATTAGGAAAAATTCTCCACTGAAAGGATTGCCAAGCCCTAGAACAGGCTGCTGAGGGAAGCAGTTGAGTCACCATCCCTGGAGGCATGTAAAGCTGTTCAGTGGTGGACTTGGCAATGCCGGCTTAATGGTTGGACTTGATGATGTTAAAGGTTTTTTCCAACCTAAATCATTCATGATTCAATGATCTCATCTCGATGTATAACTTATTTGCATAGCAGCACTGAGAATTTTATTTTTCTAGAGCTCTCTTAGGAAGGTTGACAGCACCTGCCATGCTATAGATCTGCCAGAGATAAATGTCGAATTTAACATGGTGCTGCAATAAAAGACCAAGGTAGCCATAGTCCCTGAAACCCAGGAAGCCAAAAAAACATATTTACTTTTTAAATGTCTTCAGACAATGAGACCTACACCATTAGATTACTCAGTAACTATCATTAAAAGAAAACAACAGAACCATTTATTAGATCATATCAGGTTGCTCTCATCAATGATCATAATAATACATTTGAATTACATTGGCCTATATTTTTTTAACAAATCTCCTGCTTTATGGAATAGTCATTTCCTGTATGGACCAATACAGTAAAGATAGGGAAATAAACATTTCTTTTTACATTATCATTGGTCAAATGTTTATTTTCTGAATTTCAGTGGCATACCAACTATTAAGGATAATTCAAACTCTGTTATCTTTTTTTATAATTTATTCAGTTTTGCTTTAAAAAATTAGTTCGAATACATGTGACAATTTTAAAGTCCCAAAGTTGTGTTGGATTTTGCTGGGATTGTTACTCCTTGGAATCACCAGTCTCAGGTGTTACTCACCAGATTCCCCCTGCTTCCCCCTCTATTCATCTATATGTGTCTTCCCCAGTTTCACACACTTCCTCCCTCCCCCAGGATCTTTTCTCCAGCCAATAGCTTCACCACTTTCTTTCAAGGTCCCCTCTTTCCAGGGCCATTTATTTTTGGTGAAAGTTTGTCCCCGTTTTTCTCAATCTATGCAGGCAGTTTATATGTTCACAGACATAATGTATGATCAGTTTCCCAAGTGATGTTTCTGATTTGTGTATCTTCATTATTTGGAGGACTCAGAGAAAGACACTTGATTTGCCATTTTCTAAACCCAGACTGTGTGAATTTTAACTGGGAAAGAAGTCCTGCACCTAAGCAGGAACACCCCTATCCATCAATATATGCTGGATGGCAGTGGTTGGAAAGCAGATTGTCAGAAAAAGACCAAGAGGTGTCAGTGAACATGAGCAAGCAGAGTACCCAAGAAGACTTATGAGATCCTGGGCTCTGTTGGGAAAAGTGTTGCCTCTGGGTTTGATGGGGTGATCCTTTCCTGCTCCTCAGCACACCTGGGGTACTGTGTCTAGTTCTTGGCTCCTCTGTAAAAGTCAGGCCCACAGGAGAGACTCCAACCACTAAGATGACTAAGGCACTGCAGGATCTCTCATATGATGAAAGGTTGAGAAAGCTGGGACTGTTCAGCTTGGAGAAAGCTTGGAGGGAGTACCTTATAAATACTTGGGTGTAGTGTTCATAAAAGGCTCTTTTCAGTGGTGTTCAATGAGTAAAGAGCATAAACTGAAACACAGAGGTTACCTCCAAACATCACAAAATACAGTGACAGTGACTGATCTCTGACACAGATCAACCAGGGGTGTTGAGGTATTCAAAAGCCACATGATCCTGGACAGTCAACTCTATATGGTCTTGCTTTAGAAGAGGAGTTGGACAGGATGACCTTCAGATGTCCCTTCTAGCATCACTATTTTGTGGCTCTGTGGTTCTGTGATTTTGCATAATGGCTCTGTGTCTAAAGGTTAATATATTTTAATTTCAAAAAGAAAAGGAATGTTAGTGCATTTTTTATTAAAAAAAAAAAAAAAGAGGAGAATAAAAATACTGCAGAAAACAATTCTGAAACCTTAAGGATACAAGTAGCAAGGACTTTTTTCTAGGTTTACTAATTCTTACAAAGATTTTGAAAAATTTTCAGATTCATATTTCAAAATGGAAGCTGCTGAGATTAAAGGAGGATATTTTAGCTTCCCTAATGTCCAAACTTGTTTCAAAAATCTCAGAATTTATTTTTAAATTTTGGAGACAGTTACGTAACGCTAAAGAGAAAGACTGAGTGAGGACTCATGACTTTTTAGATAATTTAGATAATTACATCTGATTAAATTAGAGGGTGAAAAAAATTCAAAAATTTACCATTCATGTTGGAAAGAAAACAGAAAAATCAAAGTCTCATGTATATTGCCTTGGAGAGATCAAACTGAAGTGTCTATTCTGAAGCATATTTCATTATTGACAGATACTGTAAAAAATAGGAGGAAATGAGTGAGTCTATGCCTTCAGCAGGCTTTAGCTGATATGCTGAAGGGGGTGAGGTAGGCTATGAAACTGTGCCTGGAGTTTTAAAATAGACCCTTGACTCTGTGTGACAAATATTACAGATGATCCTTGGAACACTGGGTTACTTGCCTAATTAATTATTATAAGGAGAAATTGTATCCTACATGCAAAGCTGTGATTGAGAGGCTCCCATGGAATTCAACATTTTGATAATTCGGCATATTCAAAAAAAATAACATTTTATTTGGAACGTTTCCAACTAACTAATTAAAACTTACACAGTAGATTTTTTATTAATTGTTCCAGAAAAAAAATACTAAACACAACAATTCAAGAACTGTTGCAATTCAAGTATTTTTATCTTTTATTTTTGTACTTGAAAGAAAGCTTACTCAAAAGTCTAGAAAGGCCAGAATAATAAAAATGACCTAAAAAGAAGACAGGAGTCTTTGTCAGGCTCATGAATCACAGCCTTGAAGAAAATAAGGCAGAATTCAGGACTGTATGTTATTTGTGTCTTCCTTTTCACTGATCTGAAATTTTATTTTTTATTTCCATCTTAATGAATATTAAAAGTAGTCTTGTATGTGGAAATTGATATAATGCTTGCAAATTTTGACACAGCAGTTAAATAGGGTATGCAAATGCACCTATGAAGAATGAAGATGTACACAACACATAATCACAAAGGGCATTTTAAAAATAGCTATCAGAGTAGCCTTTTTTATTCCATTTGCATTTCTTTTTTAGGCACTGGGAAATTCCTTCCCATTTTTAGGAGGGAGGTTGGGCTACAACTATTCTATCCTGAGACAGCAGATCCAGACAGAAAATTCTTTCCCAGACATAAATTATTTCACGCCTTATTACTCCATAAAATAAGACAGAACACTGACATCTCTTCAGAAATGAAGCAGCATCTTTCTGCAGAAGTGTAAAAATATGGCAAGTTTTTGCTACTTGAACAACCATCCATAGCCTGGAAAGTCAATGAGTGAGAGTTTCATGAAGTTGTAAATTGACTTGTATTCAATAATCTGAATTTCTTTAAAAGGAAAATTCAGATGTTAAAAAGTTGTGAAGACAGCTCATTACTATTAATTCCTTATAATCCAAAAGATTCCTCTAAAGAATATTACTTGAAGAATTTAAAAATATTTCATTTCACTTTCATTATTCTAATTTATTTATCGTTTATTTCTTTATACATGCATAGTCTTCCTGTAGAGATATTTATAGAAGAAGATGGAGAACACAGAGTACTGTGCAGGGTTTTGCTGCTTCAGGGATGAGTAACGGATGAATTCTGAAAGTACAATTGCAACATTTTTCATAAAAAACAGCAGAAGGCTTCAGCTGTCAGTTGTTGAGCTACAGGATTTAGTAGAATGGGTTGGGAGCCATCATCTGCTGACAGGTCATAGCACCTTTTCTCTTCAGTTGCCAATATATTTTAGAGCTTTTATGTGCTGTAATATCTTCTGCAGAGTTGTCAAAACAATGCTAATGCCTGAGCACAGCTCAGGTCATGTAATCTCTACCTCTCATCTTTGTCAAATAAGCCATATACTCTGGCACAGATAAGAAGCATTGAAAAACTAAACCATAAAACATTCAGATGGGTGACTGGTATTTCTGAAGTGCCTCACTACCATCAACATAAAGGGAGCTCTTCCAGGCTGATCATTTCTCAGCATACTGTGAGTACTACAGTGTAAAGGCAAAGCTTCCAGTTAAAATAATCCCTAAGCTCTTTTTCTCACACAGTTAAGCTGTACTTCCAAACAAGAAGCCAAAAGGGTAGAACAAATCTTCACTGCTCTGTTGCTGTAATTTCCCTCTCCCCCAGACTTTTGGCAGCTTTACTCTCAGGAACTTTCATGCCTGTTTACATAAGAATGTTTGAGTTCAGCTTTCACCCAAGATTTTATCTAATCACCCTCCAAAAGTGATTTGTATCTGTGACCATCCTAGCACCCTGAAAAAAAATTCTTGGCTTCTGAGTAAATTAATTACTTTAGCAAAATTGTTCTTTCTGTGTGATAAGGCATCAAACTATAGTTGAAATCTAGAATGATTTAACAATAACCTCATTGGACATCATGTATGATTCAGCATAAAAATTTTTTTGGTGAGCTGTAGTCGGAAAAGCACTTAGATGTGTAGAAGATACAAAGAAACAGCATGAACTTCCTTTAAGTGTTTGTGCTCAATATATGTATGTATTCCCTATATTCTTTAGTTTTCTGCTTTCTAAAAGCAATTCTACATACCTGCAAAGGAAGAAAACAATGTTTCCTTCTCTAGAGACTTTCATAAAACTCTACAGTACAAATGAGGATGGATCTGATTCCTTCAACCGTGTTTGCTCAGCTACCTAACCAAATAATAATTCTGACCAAACAACTTGCAACAAAAAAAAGAGTTTTGCTGGGTTTTGTTTCTTTTTATTTTTTCTGCTTTGCAAAAATATTAATTCCCTGAAGACCAAATATCTAACCAGAAGTTAGTTAATGGTCAACAAGAGAAAAACCTAATAGGGTGCCAAAGATTCTAAGGGTTAAGGCAGCCATAAGATGTGGGAAGATCAAGTTTTTGGTAGTTTTCACTCTGGTGAACTCCCCATCCTCTGGTAAGTACCTAAAATTCTTCACTACTTGTTTGCTTTTTTTGGCAACATTTCTGCTGATGCAAGTCATATGACTGATGCAAAATCAATAATTTTAAGCATTCTGAAAATTGTGGTGATATTCCAATATCTGTTGATAAAAAATAAAATGTTTTGTAGTATGTGTATATATGTATGATAATGGATGTTACTTCCTAGACATTTTTTCAGCCTCTCATTTTATTAGAAAAACAATTGTGGGAACTCCCCAAAAATATTTTAGAAGGTAAATTCAATCTTGTTATAAAATATCTATGTATGTGTGTGTCCATAAAATTATTGTCAATTACAGCCCATGCTAATCACAACAAATAGAATTTATGTAGCTGAAATTCATTTTTCTATACATATACACATATATGTGTGCATATATATATGAGCATGGAAGTTTGTGTTGTGTCTAAGTGTAAATCCTTAAAATGTTTTCATTGCAGTAGGGCTAAGTAATCTGCAGAAAAGCAGACTCAATGCATTTTTTTAGTGGAGTTCTAATTCATTATCTTATTACTGGCTTTCTTGAAGAATAAAATCAGTTGCTAAAACATGATTAAAACATAAGGAGAAATGATAAATTTTGAATGAATACATTGTCCAGGATGTTTATGTCCTTTCAAAGTTAATGAATGAAAATTAATCCAGGCTTCCTTGTTGAGAAGTTATTTTTCACCCCCAGCTGAGCAGCAAATACTTTAGTCAGTAATAATACAAAAACTAATAACATATTTAAGTGTTAAATCAGACAAGCAGATTTTCAATTTAGCCCCAAAGCTAGAGAGTGATAACTTACAATAGAAAGAAAAAAACTTCGTCCCAAGCCTAGAAATCTTCAGAGTCAAGGAAAAGTACTTGGGTTCAGGACTAAAAGGTCAAGAGAACGGATGCTGACAGTCTTAACAGCTGGGTTGGATTTCTGAATTGGATATTACAGCCTCAAATTATATGACATTTGGTGGCATTTTTTTTAGTTTGTTTGTCTTGCAAGACTAAATTGACTCTCTAAATTAAAAGTATAAATTAAAAATGCATAATAATATTAAGTATGAGCTATTCTGTTGTCCACTTATGTGGAACAAGCAAAAGCACTTAACTTCTTTGAATAGGTCATGAGATTAGAGCTGGTTAAAAAATATTGACAGAAATGCAGTATTTCAGGGGAATACTAAATCATAGCAATATTTCATATGGAAATCGAGGAACCAAATCATTCAGTTTCCTCAGTCTTCCAAATAAATTTAGAGTGATTTTTCCCAGGCTCCTACAAGTCATTTTACAAATTTCTGCTGCTCCCCATCTGCTGAGTTGTTTGTCTCTCCAATCCTGTGCACACCACAGCTGTTCTTCCTGTGAACCAGCCAAAAGCACCACAACCTTGGTGAGCAAAGCAGCAGAGGTCCCAGGGAGGCAGACAGCAGCACACCCAGCTGTCAGGCCACGAGCTTGAGCAGTTTGCAGGCCAATATCTAGTTAAAAGCATTTCACAGGTGAAAGTGTCAAGGTTTCTTTCTTTCTTTCTGTCTCTTCTTTCTCCTGGCCTGCAGATTTGATGAAGCATCTCCCAAGTTTTCCAGATGGCTGGAGCAACTCCCTTCCAACGCAGCTGTCCACCTCACAGCTGGGCTATTTGGACTATTGACATCCTAAAAAGGTAGAAGTAGTTTTCCTGGAGGCAGCTACATTCTACTAGCAGCTCTGGAAACTACTGTCCAGTGCTTCCCTGGCTGACTCATAGAGCTCACTTAGCTAATGTGCTGGTTTGCAGAAACCTTGTAAGGAAGCAATTCATTAAAGAACAGCTGGAGAAGTTTGGAAACTCAAGGCAATCCTGTGGGATTTCAGTTCCACTAAACAAAACCCAATACTTTTTAACTTTTTACAGTTTGAATTAGTTTGCAGCCATTTGTAAATGTTATACATGTTTTGCACATTACACATTTTGTTTCTTCGGCAGTTTCTGCAATCAAGAACTTATTAATGGCTTTGAGAGCTATCCTTGGGAGAGAAAAAAAGAAAAAGTTCAAGAGAATTCAGAGTTGCAGCCCCCATTTTTTTTTAACGTTATGTAATTAGCTGTTTGTGCTGATGAGATTTACTTGTTTTTCAGTAGATTCACTTGATAATTCTGCTCCTTTTTTACCAGATGTTCTGATATGGATTAAGATAAAAATCCTAATCCTTGCATTTATATTTTCTTCCACCTTCTTTTAGACAAAATATTTGTCTATGAGTCTTACTCCATTGACATTAAGTAGGACTTACTGTTACTAATATTGGTTACCACTGTGTGGTTACTGATTCTTTTCCTCTCCCCCATGGGATACCAAACTGCTGTATATTCCAATTTTATGCCTGAGGTCTTAGAAGCATTAGCTATATTAGTCAGACTGTGCATCCTGAAGTCTGGTGCACTCTGAAGTCTAAGTGCCTATATCTGTATGAATTACCTCCCTGAACTCTGCCTACTGTCCTAACCTGTCTTTTTATCTGCCTCACTTAGTACTGTAACTGCTTTCTGGAAGGGACACCAAGCTGCTTTTTTTAGCCACCACTAATCATGAGGTGGTTTCTGCAGCCAAACTGATGCACCCAGGGACCATAAACATCTGTTTAAGCGTTCTGATAATCTCAGCACCTCCTGCTCTGTATTGATTGTGGCTCCAGATAGCATTTGCTGAGCTGAGTACTCAGCAGAATAATTTATCCCAGAGCTCATAGAAAATACAAGATTCACCTTACTGCTTGTAAATTGAAGTCTAATAATTAAACTATCTTTCCACTTCATCCCTGAATTGTTTCCAGTCTTTGTGTTCTCTCGCTAGTCCTTATTTTTTTCTACTTCTTCAACAAATCATACTCAATTTAAAGAGAAAAAAACTTCCTTAGAGTCTTTAGAGTCATTAGCTAAACCATTTCAATGGTTATTGGAACACAACAAGGCTATCAACCTTTTAACTTTGAATAGTATGCATATCCCTAGTTAGTTTCCCAGTTTTCTTTGTTCCATGCTCACTTGTTTAATTTATTCACTGCTTCACTGACATGTAACAGTGGTCACAGACAGAAACTCCAACAATCCCCTTGTGTCTGTGATGTGAATACTTTTGTCCAGTAAAAAGTAAAGTTCTAGCAGAATGTGTTTAGGTTTTGTGTAAAATTTTAGGTGGTAAAAAACCCCACAATGTTCAGACCAGAATACTGTAGCAAAGATAGTAAATTTTATTTTTGGACTTGCTCCAGCAATTCCATGTCCTTCTTATGTTGGGGACACCAGAGCTGAATGCATCACTCCACGTGGGGTGTCACAAAAGCAGAGCAGAGGGGCAGAATCACCTCCCTTGACCCATTGGCCATGTTCCTGTTGATGCAGCCCAGGATACAGTTGGCTTTCTGGGCTGCAAGAGCACACAGCCAGCTCATGTCATTTTCTGTCAACCAAAAGACAACCAAGAAACTGACAGATAGAATCAGTAACAATTCTATGACCCTATGTCATAAATTGAGCTGCTGAAGCAGAAAGAATATGGGACACCTACCAACACTGGAACACGTTCAGATCACCAAGAAAGGTGTTAGTCACTCAAGATAAAATATGAAAGTACGGGCTCCATTTTTCTTGCCTTAGTTAAAAAAATATAGGTAAGGATGTAGGGAGGAAGGTAACAAATAGATGTATACTGTTAGCAGTTTGCTGGAAAGTCTTGAGACAATGGGCAAAGACATTTGGTTATATCTACTTTTTTAAAGTAAAATATATTTTGTTTCTTTGAGATTATAATATTGTTCAATATCTGCAGTGTTGTAGTTGAGGAGCAAACTGATTTCAATGTCTTTTTTTTTTTTTTCATCTTAAATGCTTTCTCACCTAGTTTTATTTTTCCCTGTGCAGATGTAAATTATTTTTTCAAAATGATCATGACAAATTTCCAGATCTGATTACGAATATTTTTCATTTATCCTGAAGAATTAACAGGACTCCAATAAGAGTAAAATAACATGGGATCAGAGCCCTCTGGGATACAATGAATTGTAGGACTAATAAGGTCTAATGCTGCACATTATACATGGAAATCTACTCCTTACCAATTTTTCCATGTTTACAATTAAATGCAATGTAAAGAATCCTCTGGAATGAAAAATACAATTTTTTATAAAATTACTGGTCTTCCCTCAGAAATTAAATGATCATGTCAGGTCACAAATAACAACATGCTTTTGACCTATGAGTAGAAATGCAATTGCAGAGAAAACTGATTCCCCAGGTTTCTTTATGAGAAAGGGCAGAAAATGGGCAGAAAAATGGGCAGAAGAATCCACAATGACATTAAATTCTCTTCTTAAAGAATTTTCAAGGAAATGATGGAATTTCCTGTATTATATCTATGTCTTGTGCCTTGCCATTTCCAAAGGACAATTTGCTATTGCTGTCAGGACACACACCAGCAATCTGCTGGCCTAGGGGCTGTCTACAGGCAATCTTAAGACTGATTCCTTTTTTTCACAAAACAGATAAATCACCTCTGAGATCACAAATATATTTTCAGTGTCAATCTCCACAATTTCTGTATTTTTTTAGTACTACTGATAGAAACGATGATATCTTAGGGCACTAAGATATTCTGGTTCTGTTTACAGTACTGCCTAAATATAAGAAAGCATGAGATATAATGGGAGATATCCATGTTAAGCACCACTAAATGACAGCTGATTAAGTTAATTCAATTTATTATGGAGGTTAACCTTCACCTGTGCTAGAGACAAACTAAGTCCAAGTCACACTGACTACCCAACTAAATATCTGTTGACTATAATGGGAGCTTAAAAAAGTAGCTTACCTGCACATGTAGAAACGTGGATTTTATTGTCTTAATGTTAAGTCCCTGAATGGACTTCTGGAATGGCAATTAAAAAAAAGCATAGTTTTTTAACCTGGCATGACATGATGATTAAGTGTAAAATTCATAAATTTATTTATATATTTAAATATTATATTTATTTATATTACTTATATATTTATTTGTTATTTAATAGCAATTTATTTATTCAATAAAACTATAATAACCTTTCTTAATTTACTGTAATAATAATTATAGCTTATAGTAAGTATAATAGAATGCCACTTTGAATGTTTGTCATGCATTTGATTTTTTCCTAAAATGAACTAAAGCATAGAAAGACCATTTTTTTGAAGCTGTTAAAGTGAAACCACACTAGTAGCTCACAACAAATTTTGAGCGAGATTCTATATCTAAATCCCAATAATTTTCTCACTCTTTGAAACAGTGGTGAAACTAGTACAAGATGTCAAAGGAGAAGTATGGAAATGAGTGAAAATTTATCCTCTGAAGGCCTCTGTACTATTTTTATTTCTTCCTGCCAGGGGCTGCAATCAAACAATGCACAATGAATATTCATTATGGAGCTGAGTAATCGATTCTATTATTTGCTTTTATACACTTCACAAAACTAAGTTCAGTGGAGAAAGACACATCTGGTTGGATGCTGAAGCAATGCATCTCTGACTCTTTCACTTCCAGAATGCTGACAGGGACAGTATTCAGGAAATGAAACATTCCTCAAATTTTCAAAAACTAACATGAAAGACCATTTTTGCAGTGGTAAATAACTTACTTTTATTTTTGCTGACAGCAATATAAATGTGCATATTCATCTTATCAAAAGTAGGATCCTTAATAATTTTCTCTCAAAGAGACTAGGTTTCACTCTATATGTGGAATACTCTTTACAAAATTCCCTGATTTACATCATCTTCAAATTGTTTTTATTTACACTTTCATGTTGCTCTCACAAAACAGCTATCACTTTAATGAAAATTGATAAGTCTTGGGTGGTTTATGAAAACAATTAGTAAAAGGTAGTGTATAAACTCTCAGTCTGGCAAGAAGCTGAAAGACAGAAAGAGAGAATTTTGTTTTATCTCTAGGTTGCCTTACTGATACCATGTGAATGACTTCTTTTTCATGTTCTTGTAGTTGTGAGCAAAACTATCATGGGAAATCATCTTAAACATTTTGCTTATCTAAACATACAAAAACTTCTCAAACTTTCTTTAACTTTACATGGGACTAAAAATCTGTCCAAATGTTATTTTCCACCTGTGTTCTCTAACTTTTAGAATACTAATCTGAATCCCAGTGTGCTTTCATAGCTGCAATGCCAGTGTCATTTTAAAAGCTTTCTGTTCAGCATGATTTTCACCATATAGCTTCCCTCACTCTTTTATGTTATTCACAGTAATAAAGGCAATTTATGTGGCTCCTTTGTTTAATAGAAAACAGGTATTATTAATTCATGATCTTTAATACTAAGCTGGAACCTTATAAACTCACAACATAAAAGACCAGTGTTAACAAATATTTACACTAAAATTATCAGGTGATTCATAAGGAGGCATATAGAATTTGATTGGTCTTTCATCCTATAGATAGGGCATCTTAGACATAATTAAAAATGCTTAGAAACACCACCTTCGCAATTTGGGAATGATTCCTGATGTTTTTTGTCTGACTGGAAACAACTTTTGAATAGAGATGTCCAAATTTCTGCTTAATCATCAAAAAATTCCACAACATACACACACCCACAATCTTATACACAGTTTTCAAGTTTATCTCTTTGTGAACTCATGTGCCTTTGTAGAAAAACCTAGGGAAAAAAATATTGAAAGTAACAATTTAAGTAGAGATATGAATTTCAGAAGAAAATTTATTTCTAAGAATTAACCTTAGTGTCCTCATGGCAGAAGTTTGTTTCCTTGTTTGTTTTGCCTCTTTCTTGGAATGCAGACTACACTTACATGTTCTTAACTTTGGTAGTGGTTAATTTGCAGATGTTTTCAACATGTGAGCAATGCAGTGCAACCAGTATTTCTCTGTAGGTTTGTCAATAGACTATATAAAATCAGTATATGGGGAAGAAGGAAAAAAGTCAACAAAGACTTCATGCTTTTGGTTTATTGTGTGGAGTGGGTGCTCTTTTTTAAAAAAGTGGGTTTTGTGCTAATTTTTCAAGTTTCCCTCTCCTACCAACAGGGAAATACAAAAGCTATTGAAAATGCTATCTCTTGAACAATGACTAAATGCATTTAGACTTTAGTCCCCACAGGTAAGTAAGAGATATTTGAGCCTTCTCTCCCATTTTTTACAAGGGCAGTGAAATTGTGTGATCAAGAGCAAAAGTAATCTTTAATAACATAATACAAGGGATGTAGGCAATTTGGCTCAGTATCAGATAAACATTTACTCTGGGAATCCATGTAAATCAGAGGAATCACTATTTGTGAGTCTTGGCCCTGGACGTGCTTAATCAGCCAGAATTTTCTATTAATGACTCCTGAATAGTCATGACAAAACTAATTACTTTAAAGATGGGCAAAGAGTTTTGGCAGGAAAAGACATGACATTTTATAATGGTAAATAATATCTCTCCTTCTCAATATGCAACACTGCTGGACTATGTGCAGTGCATACAAAAAAGGAATGGGCTATGTGTTAAGCTCATCAATTAAGAATTCTAATGAAAGGGTTTTTCACAGTTCTGAGATTTTCCAGTTATTCTTAACAAGAAGTTTATAGGATTGATCTCATAGTCTCGTGTTTGGGGTTTTTTTTTTTTCTTCTTTGTGGCTGGGTCTTTGTTTGTTTGTTTAGTTTTTAACTAAGGTAGAGGTGAATCCAAGGAGAGCAACAATGCATAAGAGAATAAAGCACTGCTTAGGATTTGCTGCAACACTGCTACAGAATGTTCATCTTGGCTTTACCTCTCACTTGGGTCCAAATTCTTCAAGGTCATCTTCTTTGCTTTTAAATACAACATAAATCAAATTATTAGCCCTGCTATACAAACACATTCCTGAGGATCAAAAAAGGCAAATGGATCATGTTCCTTAGGATTGTTTTTCTTAAATCCTCAATGATTTTGCTCCCAGCCTGTAGTTAAAGGACATCAACATTTCCTTTATATTATCTAGTCATAGTTCAGATTTGATGGGGGAGTAATACTTATTAAAAGGTAGAATTTGAATGGATTTGCAATTTATTATGGCATCACTTGACATTTCCAAGCTATGGCATATGATATATCAAATAACAGCTATGATAAAAAATATTACCCAAAGATTTTTTAGAAGAACCAAGTGCCATGTTCCCTTCCTTGAATTTAAATTGTTATATCATGTTATTTCCTTTTTTATTATGATAATGGGCATATAGCAATTTTCATGATAGAATTGCAAAACATTTTAGAACTATACACAGTATATTATTGATGTGAGATAATATAATGTTCTAGGGATGTAAAAACAGGCTAACCCTTTGTAGGCTGCTATTTAGGTTCCAAGCTAACCAAAAGCAAGGACTGCAATACTTGTAGTGCTGAACTATTGCATTTGTAGGTAGAAGAGTGTTGTTAACACAGCAGGGTCTTGGCCAGTGCTGAGCTGTACTCACAGAGCATCAAGGCTCCACCAGTCCCTTCCCAACAAAGAGAGGCTGGGGGTGGAGTAGAGGATGGGAAGGGACAGCTTACCCAGACTGACCAAAGGGACATTTCATACCTGTGACATCTGCTCAGCAATAAAAGCTGTGATGAGGCACATTGCTATACAGGTGTTTCCTCCAAAACAACCCTAAAGATCCTCCCCTTTTCCTTACCTTCTTTTCAGTCACATCCACTCATGATTTTCTTTTTTCTTAGAATTAAGTTCACTAGAATTTGTTCATTTTTTTTTTCTCTAGGTTTTTCTGAAGTTTCTACTTCGAAAAAAGTCCAAGACATTTCTAATAGATTCAGCAGTATTAAATATCAGTCTTCTAAAATCAGTCAAAATTTTGAAATCCACTTTATCCTAATATGACACTTTCAGCAAACTACCTTTATCTTGTATCTTTCTGAGGCAAAAATGCCTTGACTCGTGTCTGATTGTTTCTAAGGCTCTGCCCAAATTTTTTTTTTTTTTGGAGAAGAACATTCGAAGAAAAAATAGCACTACTAAATTCAATGTTGTGATTTTCCACATTAAAAGGCAGTGTTTTCCAAATGGCCTTTTCAATGTCTAACCATCAACTATTAATAAAAGATCAGTCAATTGTTTGAAATTCATTATGAAAGCATTTTTCAGATGGCATTGTTAATTGAATTTGACATTAGATGTATTTCAGGAAGAGGTAATTAAACTTTGAATGCTATTGACACTGGCTAGTGACATGTATATTTAATTTTCTTTGATAATTTTTAGAGCAAAATATAACAGTATTTAAACACTTCTACAGGTTTAAGACAATCTTCATTTTTCATTTCACAATTTTTTTTTCACTTGAATATAAACTGCTCGAAAGCATGGAAATTACAGTTTTAAACTGGTTCTTTGTTATGTTAAGGTATTTAAATGCAAGCTGTCTAATAAGACTTGAAATGGCCCCTCTGACCTAGAACTGTCTCTACATTAAAAAATAAAAGAAACAAAAATCAAAGAAAAAAAATTATCTGGAAGAAGAAATCTGAGCCTTTCTCAATTTTAGATCCTGGCCCACAAAGGCCTTCTGTCCTTTATTTTGCCTGAAGATTCCTTGCATTCTTAAAAGTCTTCCTTTAACATTAAAGAAAATCATTAAAGATCATTATCTTTCAGTTTTGCTTGCAAAGATCAGAAGTGTTTCCTGATATACTGTTTGACATATATTTTCTTGGTCTGAGAGTGATCTTGTCTATGACACTGCATGAGAGAATCAAGGATTCATCTCAATTTCAGCAACATGAAGGTAGAGTCCTCCTCTAAGCAGTGTGTCTTGGTGCCCAAACCCCAGTGGAATGAGGAGAGGACAATGTTTTCTACCCCTCATGCACAGTGGTAGAACTTCATTTCCTCCAGGAAACAAAGAGAGGTGTCACTTTCAGGTCACTTCTTCCACTCATCTTGTGTTACATTACACTGGAAATCTGTGGCAGAAGTGGCAAATTAAATCTGTGGAATCCCAAGTGAAAGCTGGAAGTACTAGATCCTGTTTGTAAAGAATGGAATAAATATTTTTATTTTACTTAGGAGACCTTATTAAAAAAACACAAAAAATCATAATAAAAAAAACCAGCAAAAATCCAACAAAAGCAAGCAAACAAACAAACAAACAAAACCAACAACAAAACAAACCCAAGCCAATCCCTGCTCGTTTGTGACTTGTAAATTTTCTAACCACTTGAAGTTTTTAATCAGAAAATAAATCTTTTTTTCATTATATGTTATTAATGCCATAATAGTTAAAATTCTAGACAAGCTCTCCAATGTTTTGCTTGTTGGGAGTTGTTCATCTGGCTTTTAATTAATCTGATGACTGTCCTCCCTTAACTTTCAGTTCAGTTCAAATTTCTGTTCACTACCATGACACAGTACTGGTGTTTAGTTTCTGATTCTCTGTACTCTTATTTAGCCATTAAACTCAAATGGATCACAGAATCATGGAATCAGCTGAGCTGGAAGGGACACTCAAGGATCACTGAGTCAAACCCCTGGCCCTGCACAGGACCAACCCCAAGAACACACCTCGTGCCTGAGAGAATTGTCAAAATGCTTCTCCAGCTGTCCCAGGCTTTGTGCTGTGACCACTGCCCTGGGCAGCTGTTCCAGTGCCCAGCCACTCTCTGGGTGAAGAACCTTTTTTAATATCCAACCTAAACCTACCCCGGCACAACTTCAGGCAATTCTTGTGGGTTCTGTTGCTGGTCACCAGAGAAGAGATTGATTATTTACCACAAGATTGGTTCTTACTTCAACTGCTGTAAATAGTTAATCTTTCTTCAAATCCCTCTGAAACACTCCCTGCTAAGACTAAACACCAAAGAAACTAACTTACTGTGCATGTTTGTACTAGGTAAATAATACCCTTTTATCAAAATCAGCTTTTTAATAGATATAGAGTTTAAAATTCCTGTCAAATACCTCTTCCACAAAAGTGTACATTAGACAGCTACAAAGAATTGAGAATACAATTCAAATGTATGCACAGTTATTAAGCTTAGAAATGGATTATGTGAAATTAGTTTTGCAACCCTATTTGTAACAGAGGAAAAAGACAACCAAGACTGGAATGTGAGGTATATCACAGATTTTCCCATTGCAGTATTTTGGATCTCCATGTTCTAACCAATCAAATTTTGCACTAGGGAAAATCAGATTTAAATGCCAAGTGGGAAATTCAAGTGTTTTAACTGAAGTTTTAATAATTTTATCCCTCCTGATTATGGATGGTATGGCACCTCCAGCCTAGATCATTCACTTGTGTGTTTAACCATCTGCTGTTTGGCCCTTTCCTGGGAAGACCAGTCTTGTTCATGAACCACACCCAGCAAAGATCCTAAGCATGGTATGGATCTGCAACTCAGCTTCCCTATTTTAAAAAAGTTCTCTGATGAGCAATCAAGTCATCTCTGGAATGCTCCCTCCTTTGCAAGATGAGAGATCTTTGATTCATAAAGCAATTATGATTATAATGGATACCAAAGTATGTATATATTTCTACATGTGCATGTGTGAATTTGCTTACATATGTGTAGACAATATGCAGTGATCATTACTATGATTCTTAATTTTTAGTAATTCCTTTAGACACAAGAAATGTATAAGGAATGTCTTAGTAAAGACATTTTAGCAGGGAAAATGAATTTCACCTGCTACAAGAGCTAAAATAAAACAGCAAGCATGATATGAAGCACATGGAAAAGTAATGCTCACTGGAACTTGAGTAAAAATAGGAGCAGCTTAAGTGTGTGCACCAATATGTGTGTGAGCTTAGGCGTAAAGTTTTAGAGGATTTATAAGAGAGTGACAGAGAATTAAATTTTGGGAAGTGGGCAAAGACTTCTAGCAGTCAGATTTGCTGGCATGCCTGCTGATCTTCCCAAGCACACAATATTCAGAAACCATTTCCTATACCTGTTCCTTACTTGGAAGTCTGGTCAGATTAACTGTGAGCTAAAGTTTATGCTCTCAAGCAGCCCCGGGGCTTAGCTTCCAGCAATCCTTTATAGTTAGCACATTAATCATCTTCAACTGGAGATGAACTTGAAAAATAGCTGAAATATCTTCCAAATACCAGCCAGATGTAGAACTGCCACGGGTTCTACTGATAGGAAAATGTCACTGTGTCTGTTAATCAACACTTTACTTCAGCTGAATCTCTTTTGACAACATTGTTTCTGAGGACAGTATTCAGGCAGGACATGAGAAACTCGATAGCATCTCACTGCAGGTGTGTAGGTTGTACCATGTCATATGTGACCTCAGCCACTCCAGTGCAACATTTTCATCCCGTGCCTCCCTTCCATAAATTCCAACTTCCTCTAAACTGTTCTGATCTTTGTCTAAATTCCTTCTTTAGACAGAATTTTTTTTTAGACTTACCCTACCCCAATGCATTTGCATCTCAGAGAGAAACAGGATAAAAATAAAACCTATTCATCAGTGACAGGCAAATATTTTAATTTTCATGAGTTCTGACAGGACTTGGTTTGCCATAGGTAATACACATTTACAAGTTGTATTTTATTAGTGCATCACATCATGTTACAATGAATCACAACTTGTCACATAGTATTAATATTATGTTGTATCTGACAGGGCATTGCTTCTATCTGAGCACACTAAGAAGTTAGCAAACTTATGGGAATTCTATGTGTTTTTCCTGTATTTCAGCTCTTAAAAGGTAGGGGAGGTTGTTGTAGATCAACTGAACAGATAACTGTTAATGCATGTTTTGGCACCAAATCTCTTGACTGATACCTTAGAATTTTTTTCTCATTTTATTTTGACTTTTAAAATTTAACCATTAACAAGTTTTAATACAATGTATAAACTCTAACATGCAGAATCCATTAGGCCTAATCCTGTGCCTTTTAAGTAATTACGGGCTTTGTCACTACCTTCAGCTTTTGGTTCCCTTTCTATAAAAGCCCTCAAGCTGCACTTCGATGTATGAAGTGTAAGGTATTATAAACAGAGTTTAGAATATTGATATATAATGATTGTTTCATGTTACCATGATACTTAACATTGAAATGATAACTGAAATCTTGTGCATACTGAGGAAACAGAATTAGAAAGGATAAATTAAACATGTTTTCAGGAAATGGTGGGAGCACAGTGATCTGATTATTCCTTATACAGTCACTTGCATAGTTGAAGCAGAGGGAAGATCCCATGAGACTTAGAAGAAATTATTTATCTATGTAAATATTTATTATGCAGGACAAGTATTCCACAGTATTAGATATTTCTCATTTTTACCTAATAAAAACAAAGAATAAAAAAAAGGAGAAAATAAAAAGTTTGTACTAAGAAATTAATGAACAAATATGTGATTAGACACACCACTGAACATTTAAATAGGTGCTCTTTTTTCATAGGTGCAGTTTTCTTATGCTTTAGAAAGAGCTTTAATAAATATATACTTTCCAAAATGTGCACGTAGACAGGAACTCCGATTTTGAATACATTATTTTGTTTCAAATCGTTGTAATTTAATTAACTACTGTTAGGATTTCCTATTGTCACTTGTTGCTAAATGTTTCATATTGATTTACAATATTTTCTGAGAAAATATTAGCTGCACATAAACTGTGCATACTATTTTTCTATAAATTATATATTAAAATCTATTCATAGAAAGAACATAAAAATTTAACTCTGTCATTCACAAAAATGCCATCAGAATCAAAGCAGCTTCACCTGTCTCCATCTTAACAGAAACCTCTTTACATTCATTTTAAGGCATCTTTTCTTTTGTGATGATGTATTATAAATGTCTTCTTGACCCAACACCTAATTGATCTCTACCACCACTGCTAAGGTTATAGAAAACTGCTAAAGCTCTTTCAGTGTAATTTTTGAAGAAGGGATTTAAGAAATGTTTACTGAAATATATGTCTAAGTGATTTTATGTTAATCTGCATGACCTGTCAACGTTAATTTAATGATTTCATGATGATCTCTTTTATATGAATGGGGTTATTAAAACTCTGCTTTTCTTCTTTTCTTTTTTTTTTTCCTGTTAGTGTGATGGGTTGACTTTTTCTGGCTGCTAAGTGTCCACTGAGCCAATCTCTCACTCCCCCTTCTCTGCACGACAGCAGAGAAAATAAGATAAAAACTCATGGACTAAAATAAAGTCAGTTTAATGAAGAAAAGCAAGGCTACATGAAGAAGTGAAGCAAAACAAAATGATTTATTATTTATGTCCAATCCTCATGCAATATCTAATGTCCAGCCAGTTCCTGGGGAGTACACACTCTATATGTACCTTGTCATGTTTTATTAGTAAACTGACTAAATCACAGATGTTACTCAAGATTTCTTACATCTTATTCAATGTTTTCTACTTGAATAAAGCCTGAAGGTTGCAACTTTATTGCTAAAGGGGGAAGGAAAAGAAGCTTCCTACCATTATAGCCAAAGAAAAAGAAAGGGCCTTGAGTCAAATTATTTTTAATTTATTGCAACTAAGATTCTAAAGCCTTTCAGTAGAAAAAAGTTTTTAATGGCAGCTTTGGAACCATTTAAAAGTTCCCCGTTAGCTTATAAGTAGTATAAATTTAAAAACACCTGGAAAACATATATTTTTATTTTGTTTTCAACAACATTAATAGAATAGGAAAATTCTGGGGTTTTTTTTGGTTTTGTTCTTTTTTATTATTTTGAAGGTATATTTTCACCTTTTTTCTATTAACTCTAAGTCAAAAATACTTTTGATAGCTGAGGAGTACAAAACTGTCTTATTTAATGTAGCTCTGCTAATCTCTAAAATTTGAAGCCTTTTTAAAATTAAATTAGACTAATACAGCTCTATAACTAAAGGTCAAAAATTCATATGCATATTTAAATAAGCATAAAATAGACCAGAGAAAGACTATATAAACTACTGTCTTCATATTCAATATGAAACAATTATGCGTAGAAGGAAACGTGGAGGAATTTTTTTTTTTGTATATTTATGTTGAGAACAGTGTAAAAATTAGAAATTAATTGTGTTCCATTATTACTTTACATTTTTCCTCTTTTTTTTAAACTTTCATGAAAAGTAAATGTTTATTGGAAGAAGGACAATCATACAAATAAGTTAATACCAGAATATCAGGTACAGCAAAATCTTGTGACTCACAAATAAGTAGGGAGGAATTTGTGAGAATAGTTAAACAAGTAACACACACACACACACACACACACACAGCCCTTTCTCATCTGGCTTGCTAACTTTGAGAGAAGAACTTTAAGTTTCTGCTGAGACCCAGAACAATTTTGATGCCAGGAATCTACAGAAGCAGTTGTTCTGGGTTTATTTCACATGAATAAAGAAGAATTGATTGGTGAAGTGCCTATTGAGGGCAGCCTTGTGTGCAGCTACTATGAGAAAATGCTGCTTGAGATCCTGAGGAAAATGAGCTATAAAAACAGCAGACCTACAACCACAAGCCTCTGGGGAGGATCCCAGATTGTTTAGTGCTCTACTTGGTGAGATCCTGTGGGAACCTGCCCTGAAAAGCAAAAGAGAACCAGAGAACTGGTTGACCTCCAAGGACAATGTCCTCAAAACACAGAAGAATTCTTTCTGATGTGCAGGAGATAGATCAGGTGAGGCAGAAGATTGATGCAGATTAACAAGGAACTCCTGACTGAGATCAGATGCAGGAAGGAGGTGCAAGAAGGGGTGGAGGCAAGCACTGTCTGCACCTGAGTGGTACCAAGGAGATGTTGCTTGTATGTGCTGGGTTGGAGAGCCAAAAGCCAAAGCAGAGTGAGAGTGAGCACTCAGAACAGATGCCAAGGGCAGGAGGACAAGCTTGAAATTCACTGGTAGGAGAAGGAAAGGTGAGTGAGCTGCTCTCCACAGCCTAGTGGGGAGAGGACCTGGTGATGACAGACACAGAGAAATCTGAGGTGCTCAGTGAGGTTCTTTGAATGCTTTACTCTGAGGTCTGAGAGGCCCCAATCCTACATTCATGTTTTGTGGAAATCAAAGTCAAGGCAGAGTGAGTGATCACTTAACCCATGTCAACTAACACAAGCCCACAGCACAGGCTGGTTTGCAGTTGCAGGTGTTGATGGAGCTGGCTGATGTCTTTAGACCTTTTTTCAAGAAAAGGAAAGAAAGAGAGTGTGGGGAAACTACAGTCTAAGCAGTCACATCTCAGTTTCTGGAACTCAGGTCCAGGCAGTCCCAGAAAAGAAAAGAACAATGAGCAGGGATGTAAAATGAGTTATGTGGGCAATTTCGCTGACACTGACAGCATTTTTGAGATAATTTAAAATTGCTTTTAAAAAGTTTATATATCAGTCTCTAAGACTTGAATAAGTAATGAAAAGAACAAAACCATAAATCAGCTACTTATGTATCAATTAATAGGTCATTGGCATCAGCAGTGGTTCTCCCCAGCTTGAATTTTTTATTAATCTTTTCTCTAATTTGTGTTTAGATTTGAATGATTGGTCTAGTACTGAATGGATATTTTTCAGAAAATTAAAAATTATCTACCAAAGGTTATAGACTTTCAGATGAGAAAAAAATATCATTTGGATAACTGAAAAGTAATTTCTTTTGCAAAACCAGACTTTTTCATATCTATTCTGTGTCCAATGGAATCCCAGTCTATCTGGGTACACTGTTCTTTTGTCTCATACAGTTTTACTTTGAGAGAAAGAGGAAAAAATGTTGCCTTAAATCCATGAAATGCTGATCTGGCACAAAAGTCTTCTTTTAATTTTGCTATCAGTCAGCTTGTCTAGAATTCCTGACAGTGCTTTGCCTCTGACACAGTCATATATAACATGATGTATTTGTATGTAACACATCGTTGCTTGGATATGCACTTAATAGTCATGTTATTAAAAAAAATCAAATTACTTCAGTTTTTTTTTAGAACACTAAAGAAATTGCTTTCAAATTTTATACACAGCAAAGAATGTAAAATTATTTATACAAATATATAAAACTGATGTTCCTCTAAAATTCACAAAGTTAACAGCAATTATGTTTATTGAGACTGATGATTTTATTACTGAGATGGTTTAAGCCATCAGTGTGTGTATTTCAATTTAGAGGGTTCAATTAAACAAAAAATCAAATCTTTATTACTTTTAAAGAGTATTAAATAATGCAGTTTTAGTTCAGATTGACAGACTTCAACAGAATTTCATTCTGTTCCTTATCAGATCACTCAGTCTATGCTTAACCTGCTACAGAGAAAAAAAGGCAAGAACTCATTAGGCAGAACTTCTTGAGATAGACTCCAAAGCAATCCATAAGGGAAATCAATGCTCCATTTATATATATATACATATGTATGTGTATATAAACCAAAAAAATTCAACCAACCAAACAACTAACCAAACACCAACCAACTTACCAGAATAACCCCAAGCATACCAAAGAAAACCCTCCACATGGATGTCCTTTATTGTGTTCTTTGATGAAGTATTTCTTATGAACTAAGAAATTACAGCAAGCAACTTCCTGAAGCCAATGACATGGTGAACAAGGGAATGAAGATGAGATAAGCTTTATTACTCCTTGTTTAAGAAAACTGAAGGAACTCCAGGATGCACAACATCTGCTCAGAAGGACTGCTTGCACAGCAGGTATTGCCTTTCCTAGGTCTGGGAACTGGGGACTTGGCATGTACGTGAGGACAGCTGCCTCACTCTGCTTGTCATACACTGTGCAGATCAATTCTGAATAACCTGAATGTGCAAGGACAGGTTCAGATGGGGAAGTAGTCACTTCTCACACTTAATTGGGCAGAGAGAACTGCCATATAGGACAGCAAAATGCACACCATTTTCCTACAGGACACCATTATCCCAATGGAACAGCATGATCATTTTACATGGACTGATAGCAAGAGGTTAACAGGGGACAATTTTAAATGAAAAAGAGCCATTTGGATTAGACATTACCAAGAAATTCTTTGCTATGATGAGCTGATGCCCTGTTCCTGAAGTGTTCAAGGCCAGGCTGGGTGGGATTTAAGCAACCTGATGTAGTTGGAGGTGTCCCTGGGCATGGCAGGTGACTTGAACTAGATGACAGTTATGACTCCTTTTAAACCAAGACATTCTATGCCTTAATGCATCTAGGATGCACTCCTTCAAATCTCAAAATGTAAATACCTTTTTAGATATAGATGCAAATCTTTTTACAACTAGTGTTTCCCTTCCCCTTCCCCTTCCCCTTCCCCTTCCCCTTCCCCTTCCCCTTCCCCTTCCCCTTCCCCTTCCCCATTTTTTCCTAGTCAAATCATGATTCCTATAACTGGCCCACCAGTGAGTGTTAGTTCTGGTAAACTAATCTGCCAGACTGATTTTGAACTGCTCTCAATGAGCCTTCATTTATTAAGGTGATTTACTGGTTCAGTGGAACTCGTGGCATAAATAATAGTCTGTTACTTTTTCCCTTTATGTTTGTGCAGTTTAAAATCTGGAGGTCTCAGTCTCTCAAAAATAATTATTAATCTAGGAAGATGTAATTAATACATTTTTAGTATTTCTTGAACCATTGAAATGTTTTCTTTTTTAGAATCCAAACACTCCATCAAAACATTTTTACTTCATTCTGTTCACTTGAAGTGCAGATTGAGACATCTGAACTCATACCAGTCTAGATTTTCCACTGTTGGTCCATAGACAGTTCTAGCTATGAAAAATGTCACCTGGACTCTCTTTGACTCATTAACTGATTTAGCAAAAAAATTGTGAACTCTGTGTCTCAGCTATGCAAAGCAGCAACATTGCATAATTGTTCATTATTGTTACTGGTCTGTAATTTTCACAGGGTGCAGATTTTAATTACAGAAGAATAGCTGCTGCCTTACTTGGTTCCATGGCAAAGATTTGTTGAGTGATATAGGAAGATATATTTAAATCTAAGACATTTAATCTTACATAAACTTTTTGTGAGAAGACTTATGAATCTCACTCTGTTCATTTAATATTTGCCCAAAACAAATAAAATATTTCCTTAATGTATTCCTCTGTTTCTCTAGAACCAGTTTATAAAATATCTGAAATGCAAAAGAGCCCAAAATTCTGAATCTTATTTTTTGAGACTAGTAGCCATTTACAACTTTGATCATTCTCTCTTCTTGTAAGTTGTATGAAATAAACACGGTAATCATCTGCCCTTTATTTCTAATGGTATCATTTATTTAAATATTTTCTTGTAGCTATACTAGAAACATGAATCTGTCAGTAAAATCTCTACATAAAATGCCAAACAATGTCTTCATGGACTAGATGACAGTGCTTCTGGTATTCAGCTTAGGGAACAAAACCACTAGGCCAGGTTGCTCAAAGCCCCATCCAACTGGGCCTTGAAAAATTCCATGGATGGGGAATCCATAACTTCTCTGGGCAACCTGCTCTAGTGTCTCACCACCCTCACAGCAAAAATTTTTTTCCAAATATCTAATCACATTCTACCCTCTTTCAGTTTAAAGCCATTCCCCCTTGTTGTATCATTGCACATTCTTGCCAAAAGTGCCTTTTCCACTCTCTTGTAGGCCCCCTTGGAGTACTGGAAGATGTTGTAACACTCCGCAGAACCTTCTCTTCTCCAAGATGAACAACTCCAACTCCCCCACACTGTCTTCATGGGAGAGGTGCCCCAGCCCTCTGATCCTCCTCTGCCCCTGCTCTGGATGCACTCCAAGAGGTCCAGGTCCTTCCCATCTTGGGTGTCCCCCACACTTGGCTCAGCAGCCTGTTCTCAGGATGATCTGACTGTCACAAGGCTCCACACTGCTGCAGAACTGCTCTACACTTGTACTAGTGCTAAAAAGAGATGTGAACTTTAAATTTGGACCAATATCTGGATGAGAACTCCAGAAAAAAGCTACCAAACTACAGAGAATTCCCTTAAAAAGGAAATTTCTTCAAGTTTCATCATGCAGCTCTGGTTTGAAGACTGAAGAGCTTTTGAACAGAGAAGTTTTGTGAATACTCACTGTCCTAAATTTCCTGGGTTAACCCTGCTGATCAAAATTTCATTAATAATGTAATTAAAAACATGCTTTGTGTAACTCTAATCAGATATCAGCAACCAGAATTTTTACTGTCACATTGCAATGATTCCCCTTATGATTTTTTTTTTCTTTTAGAAACATCTTTCACCTTTGCTGAAATGTAAAACAATTTCTTTGAAAAAACATCTGTAGTTAATCTCAAGGGTCTGTGAATGGAATTATCCTTAATGCTAAATCTTTTGGTGCATAAGACTTATCAAAAGAACCTGAAAGCAGGGAAAAAAAAAAAAAAAAAAAGCAAGCAAGCAAACAAAAATCCCTGCAAATGCATCCTTATAAAATCCTCCTGCTTTTTACACATGAAGAAACACCTAATATATAATTACAGTGAAAGAGAGGGCTTGACACTCTGAGCCCCTGCATTGATTCTTGCTGATTCATTTAGGATTACCCTCAGACAACCTGAAAAACAAGTGTACTGAAACCAATCATTCCACTTTCAATACCCTGATGTCCTAGTAATACAAAAGGATCTGAGATTATTTAATATTTCATAAGACTTTGCCATGGGATCAAATGCTCTGATGTCAATGGGACCATACATACATGGAAGTTAAATATAAGGAAAGTTTTCAAGAAATATGATATTGAATATCAGTGCAATAAATATTCTGATTACATATATCTTAACTGGACAAGATTCTGGTTTGGAAAATTATTAGTCTTTAATCAGTTGGTATATGTTAAGCACCCAACTAATTTCCACTCAGCTAAAGTATACATAAATTCTGATTAGACATCAGGTGACATCTTCTTTATGACAAGCACCATTTGCTCAAATGTCTCCTGAAATTGGTCCAAGTAAAAAGATGCAGAGATACAGGAGAATAAATAAGACAAGAGATCTGAACATTCCATTAACTAAGAACTTTTCCCAGAAAAAAAAAAAAAAATGGCAAATCTTTCTACTTATGCTCTAGTCTGAAGGAATTTTTTTTTAAATAGCAGGATAATGTGCATTAAATATTTCTCTTTAAAATGTTGACAAAAATAGCAAAGGACTGTTTCAAAATACTGGTAATCACAAAGATTTGCAAGAGGAAGAACATATTCTTTAGAAGTCTAGAAAGCTGATTTACTTATTTTTATATGACAGCTATTTCAGTGATATCAGAGATTTTAATCAAAAGTGTATCATAAAGTTCTTTAAAATGACTGTCCATGAGCTACAAGAATGTATAATATTTATTTTAAAACCTTTTACCACTTTTTTTTTTATATGTCTCCTTTTGTTTTCATAAGATCTACTTCAGATGAGGCTTTTATTTTTAACCTTACTGTCTTTAGGAACCAGAGCTGATAATCCTCAGTGTACAACACAGCTCTAGAAGAGCTATAATTATGTTACTGAAAGAGGACAGAGAGGCTTCTATAATTGTTCTGCAGCAACATTCAGTGCCGCAAAACACAAACAAAAACTTGGGTTTGCTATGGGGTTTACTGCAAGTAGAGTTTGGAAACACACTGTAGATTTTTCTGGCTTACTATTTTATGACATGTTGCTGCAATGAATAGAAAAAAAACAAAAACATCGAAATACTTAACCAGAGCAGAGCCCTGTAACACTTTAGAAAAGTCTTGATGGTTTAGAAAAATTAGACAGTTTGCTCCTGTATGCAAATTAAGAAGGAAAGGCTGGGTGCAAGAGTGAACATGAAAGCCCTGGAATTGGTTTTTGGGGCCAGAGCACAGCCTAGAAAGCAGAGCAGGGTAAGTATTTTTGTATGCTAAGGGTCTTTCATTTTTACCCTTAACCTGGAGTTAGATGTCTGGTCAACTTCACAGAGAACTGACAGCCTGGTACATTAAATAGTCTTGATTGCTCACCTCACTGACTCATCTTTTCCACGGAGCTTGCCTTTTGCATCAGAGTTCAGCTTCCCTATCACTTACTGATGGTATGCCTGCCTGCCTTTCCTGGTGTATGAACTGACAGACAGATGCAGGTTCTGAAAGTTCCTCAGCAAAAGCTATCTCTATTTTTAGTGAAAGTATTAGCTGACAGAAACAAAGGAAGGTTTGTGCATAATGAAATATTTTACGTGAAATAAAAACATGTCAGTAGCACTAAGATGTTTTGCAAACAAAGTCTGACTGCCAATGTTGAAACATTTCAGGTTTCCCTCTCATTTAGAATTGGATTTCTCTCCCCCAGGTTCGGTGCTCTTCCTAAGGGTGCTGGTTTTGCACAGGCTGTTTTTTGGTAGCAGAGGGGCCACAGAGGTGGCTCCTGTGGGAAGCTGCTGGAAGTTTCCCCCATGTCCAGCAGAGCCCATGGCTGATATCTCTGAGGATGGACAGGCTGCTGGCCAAGGATTGCCAATGAGAGAGGCTGGTAGTGGCTCTGGGGTGACATGTTTAAGAAGGAAATCAAAACAATGATGTAGTGTAGTTTTAATTCCAGCCAGAGAAGAGGGGGAGGCGAGAACACATGAAGTAAAACAACATGGCAACACCAATGCCAGTGGAGAAGGAGGGGAGGAGGTGCTCCAGGTGCTGGAGATGAGATTCCTCTGCAGGACATAGTGAGACCATGGTGAGGCTGCTGTGCCCTGCAGCCCATGGATCCATGGGGATGCAGAGATCCACCCACAGCCCATGGATCCATGGGGATGCAGAGATCCACCCACAGCCCATGGGGATCCATGGGGATGCAGAGATCCACCCACAGCCCATGGGGATCCATGGGGATGCAGAGATCCACCCACAGCCCATGGGGATCCATGGGGACGCAGAGATCCACCCACAGCCCATGGATCCATGGGGATGCAGAGATCCACCCACACCCCATGGGGATCCATGGGGATGCAGAGATCCACCCACAGCCCATGGGATCCATGAGGGATGCAGAGATCCTCCCACAGCCCATGGGGATCCATGGGGGATGCAGAAATCCACCCCCAGCCCATGGGATCCATGAGGGATGCAGAGATCCACCCACAGCCCATGGGGATCCATGGGGATGCAGAGATCCACCCCCAGCCCATGGGGATCCATGGGGATGCAGAAATCCACCCCCAGCCCATGGGATCCATGAGGGATGCAGAGATCGACCCACAGCCCATGGGGATCCATGGGGGATGCAGAGATCCACCCCCAGCCCATGGGGATCCATGGGGATGCAGAGATCCATCCCAGCCCGTGGGGATAGCGAGACATAGCGGGGGGATGCCTGGAGGAGGCTGTGATCCAGTGGAGAGAGGGGCCCTGGTGCCAGGCTGGAGCAGCCTGTCCTTGCTGGACTGCACCCGTGGAAGAGTGACCCACCCGCAGCAGTTCGGGAGCGCTGCGTGCCCCCGGAGGGGCTCACGCTGCAGCAGGGGCGGTTTGGCTGCTGCTCCTGGGAGTGAACCCACTCCGGAGAAGTTCACGGAGAGCTGTCTCCCGTGGGAGGGACCCCACGGCCTCACAGGGAAGGATTGCTCTCCTGAGCAGCAGAAAACCTCGGTGATGAAGTGACCAAACCCCCGTGCCCTGTCTGCCGCACTGTCGGGGGAAGGAGGGAGGGGCTGGGGAAAAAATCTTCTGTAAGGGCTTAATTTACTTCTGATTATCCCAGTCTGATTTTGTTTTTAATAAACTCACTTTGTATCTCCAAGATGAGCCTGTTTTGCCCTTAGATTGTTTTCTCCCAGTTCTTATCTCAACTCATGAAGCCTCCATCAAATTTTCCTCTGCCGAGCTCTGGCAGGGGAGAGCGTGAGTGAGTGAGTGAGTGAGTGAGTGAGTGAGTGAGTGAGAGTGAGTGAGTGAGTGAGTAGAGTGAGTGAGTGAGTGAGTGAGTGAGTGAGTGAGTGAGTGAGTGAGTGAGTGAGTGAGTGAGTGAGAGTGAGTGAGTGAGTGAGTGAGTGAGTGAATGAGTGAGTGAGAGTGAGTGTGTGTGAGTGAGTGAGTGAGTGAGTGAGTGAGTGAGTGAGTGTAGTGTGAGTGAGTGTGAGTGAGTGAGTGAGTGAGTGAGTGAGTGAGTGAGTGAGTGAGTGAGTGTGAGTGTGAGTGTGAGTGAGTGAGTGAGTGAGTGAGTGAGTGAGAGTGAGTGAGTGAGTGAGTGAGTGAGTGAGTGAGTGAGTGAGTGAGAGTGTGAGTGTGAGTGAGTGAGTGAGTGAGTGAGTGAGTGTGTGAGTGAGTGTGTGAGTGTGAGTGAGTGAGAGTGTGAGTGAGTGTGAGTGAGTGAGTGAGTGACTGACTGACTGACTGACTGACTGACTTTCATGGGTGACTCACTGACTGACTGACTGCCTGACTGACTGACTGACTGACTGACTGACTGACTGACTTTCATGACTGACTGACTGACTGACTGACTGACTGACTGACTGACTGGCTGACTGACAGACTGCCTGACTGCCTGACTGACTGACTGACTGACTGACTGACTTTCATGACTGACTGACTTTCATGACTGACTGCCTGCCTGCCTGACTGACTGACTGACTGGCTGGCTGGCTGACTGACTGACTGACTGACTGACTGACTGATTTTCATGACTGACTGACTGACTGACTGACTGACTGACTGACTGACTGACTTTCATGACTGACTGACTGACTGACTGACTGACTGACTGACTGACTGTCTGACTAACTGACTGACTGACTGACTGTCTGACTAACTGACTGACAGACTGACTGACTGACTGACTGACTGGCTGACTGACTGGCTGACTTTGATGGGTGCCTGGCTTTGGCCAGTGCCCAGCCAGGACACTGAGCCAGCCCCAGGCTGCAGCCAGCCTCTGCCTGGGCGGTGCTGCTGCACTGCTGACACAGACCAAAGCTGCCGATTTGTAGTGGAGCAAATGATAAAAATAATGGTGTATCAGCACATTCCCTTACCCTCTTTAGTTTATATTTTCAGCAGCCTTCTGTAAGGAAAGCAATGCAGAGATACATGAGCTAGCATAAATTTACTGGGAAAGAAAGCAACCAACAACATATGGCATGCCTATTTTAGATAAGGCAGAGATATAGCAGAAATTAATTTTGATTAATTAAACTCTTTTAAAATAATGCATAGTGGTCCAGACATTGTGCTGCACTGATGTGTGCAAGCACTTCTATGTTGTCAGCCAATAAAGCAGGGTATTTTTAAGATCTCCCCTAGCACTCCTCACCACACTGGCATTGATTCAATAAGATGTGGGACATTATAGATCTGTTTTTCTTCCCTGACAATAGTTTCATGGAAAAGGTGGAATAACTGGTTTGCCTACTGGGAAACATTTAGGTGCTCTAGATACCTGTGCAATGTAAAAGTGATTCAATGGGGCATTCCAGCTAGTACATTAGTGACACATTACAGGATTAAGCAAAATAAAACCAAATACAATATAGTCATGCAGATAAGACTAGATAACCAAAGAAAGTAGGGCAAGTCTTTCATCTTTATGTTGTTTGGTGCAATTCAGGTCATACTGGTATTGATTTACTGCTAGCAAATTATTTTAGAATTATTACCAAGTGAAGTTACTTTATCATATTTTCTGCATCCATTTCAATTACACACAAACCTTCAGTAACTGCTGACTCTTCTAGATGAGTTAAGAACTGAAAGATCAGTACTGAAAAGATATTGATTATGGATTTTTCTTCTCATCTCGGAGATTCAAACTAAATTGAGTTCAGACAAGTAAGTTGGGTAGTATAGGAAACTTCCCTTATCATCTAAATTAGTTTTGCAAGTATATGTGTATAAGCCATTTCTCAGTTCCATGATATTACAGTTGCCTACAAATAGGAACAGAAATTGCATTTAATACAGTCCACTATAAAGTCATCTAAGTGGATCAATAATTAAATTCCAAAATTTCTAACTGTGAAGAGTGCTGTTCTCTTCAATCTTTACCTAGTAAAGAGCAGTACTCAGAGGCTTTGAAGCATAATCTAGTATGGGCACAGAAGTCACTAATATCTCCAAAACCCATACTTCCATTCATTACATTTGGAACAAAGGAATTCCAATATCAAAACATTCTGTTCTCCACAGAATTTTCCATGGTACCTTGTAACTTGCAACAGTATATCTAGTGTGACTTCCATAAAAAAAATCCAGTAAAGAATTATAAGGGCAGGCCTATTTAGATCACCAAAGGAATGAGAAATTAATGAAATGAAAGTTATTCTGTGGTAGTGTTGGCTCAGCAGCAAAATGACACAAAGGCACATCCACACAGTTTACTAAAGCTTAATTCATTTGGATACTTGTGATCAAAGGCTTTGAATCATTACAAAGAAATGTCAAGGTTGTGACATTGTGGCTAGAATAAATCAGACAGAAAAAATAAGGCAGGAAGGAAAAGAAATGAAAACAAGAACCCCAGCAACAAAATTACATTTCCAAAATTGCTTTTTCCAAGGGGGAAAAACCCCCTGCTTATTATTTCCCCCAGAAATTGCATTTTCTGGGCTATGAAACAAAAGAGTTCCTCTCATTTTTTTTCTTTCAGACTTTGTGTGACTGTCACAGTGCAATGGTGGCACCTATTGGTCTAAGATATCTCTGAAAATCACACTCTGCAAAGGGCATTTTTTTCTAAATTAATACAGTTCACTCTCTTTCTGCATGCTGGGAGCAGCACTAGAATGACAATTCCTGCATTGAGGTGACAGCATGACTCATGGTAATAACTCTGAATTTAGTAATTTCTGATTCATGATTCTTCCCACATGTTGTGACTGTATTCTTGAACTGAAGCAACTGCAGCTGAGCTGATGGTTTAACAGGTAGTGGGTCTATCAGTTCCCTCCAGAATAACTGGATGGGTGCTCCCTTCTGTGCATGAGTCATTTCTCTGATGTTTCCTCAGAGGAGAGAATAAATAAGGGGAGTGTACCTGCGGGAATAGGTAATGAGAGTCCTGTGTGAACCAAGCTGTGCAGAATGAGGTTTGCTGTTTCTTAATCTGTCAGACAGAAACGTAAAAGCTGAGGTGGCATGAGGGAATGACAGGCACAGAGGGCAGATGTAGGTTCACAGCTGTCCCTGAGCACACTGTCCTGAGCAGAGGTGCTAAGCAAGCACATTGGTGACCTGTATTTGTTTGAGCAAGTATGCAATGTGTAGGAAAAAGATCTAACAAGATCTATTCTGTTTTTTCCAACTTTTTTTTTTTTTTTTTTTTTTTTTTAAATCCCTGGATTTTCTCTTTAAGATAAAGAGCTTCTCAGAAAAAGTCACTGAGAAACAGAATTTGTTTTCACTACAAAAAAAAAAAAAAAAAAAAGATAAATATTTGGAAATTATAACAGTGATTCAAATTGCAAACCAAAAATACTCCAATATATTCTCTTTGAAGAAACAATGAATCTCAACAGGAGCAGCCTTCACATTCCTTGCTTACCCTGCCTTGCTTGGCCTTCCCTCCCTTGCCTTTGTCTTTCTCCTGCATCACCCTAAGAAAACTTCAGCAAATATTTAATATTTTTTATAAATAGAAAATAAACAGAATCTGGGACATTTGTATAGAAAATAATTTACAATTTTTACTTTAGTTAATTTTATATCTGTTTTAATATTAGAGACATATTTAGACTAGTCAATGTATGTCATAAGCTGAGACCACTACAGCTTATTACTGTGTCAGGTAATAATTGCATTAATATTTAATCCAGAAAGAGAACTTAGTTAAAATATGAATGCTGGACTGACAAATCTGCAAGAAGCAGAAAGGGTAAAATGAAGTGTAAGAGAATCTTTTTGAGACACACTATAATAGCAGTTCAGAGGAAAAGGGACAAAATAAAATCTTACACAGCAGAATAAAGGGGAAGATTAGAAGTATAATATGACCTTCAAAAAGTGGAAGTCACTTCCAAACCATGTAAAAAATAATAAAAAAAAAGAAATTTCTGACAAGTAAACAGTAACACTGTAAAAATTGAGGCCAGAAGATGTAGGAGGAATGTGAAAACTACCAATAAAATCTTTTTCACAGTCTGTAAGAAACACTTAAGAGAAATTGAGGGCTGGTGGGTAATTGGTGAAAAGGATCTTTCAAAGAAATGGGTGAAAAAAGTTCCAAAATGCTTCTTCACCTTGGAGTTTAATACAAACAAGTCAAAGGCAATTTCTTTTCCAAAGACTTTCTTTGTAGCACACCATCTTAAGGAATAATATCTTCCTGAGGCTGAAGATGAATAAACTGAAGTTATATGGACCAAGTGCTATTTAAAAATGTAATCAACCTATTTACTCTTACTTAATAAATACTGTGGACAACAGGAATGGATGGTCATACATGCAAATTTTAAAATTTCTCAGAGGAATAACTGGAAAATGCAGGAAAAAAAGTGTGATTTTCAATAGGAAAATTGGAAAAATATATAATAAATAGAGAAGGCAGATACATGGAATAGAATCTTTAGAATCTATAAATATGTAGAAAAATAATTTTGTTAAGAATTCAAAATTATTTTAGACCTTTGAGACTTTCAATGAGAATTTAAATAAAGAATGAGGATGATGTTACCATTTCTGGAAAGAATTATTGGAAGTTCTTGCTAAATAATAATTCTTTATATGCTTGGTAAAATATCAAATTTTTTTAAGTGGAGTATAGAAGAAGATATACTGCTGTCTAAACCCATGGTGCCTCCTCAAAATATACACAAGATAAAAAACATGTTAGATTTTTCAGTATACTTTAAATGTATGGAACAACAGGATTCTCCAGCTCAAGAAGGAAGTGATTGAATCTGGCAATGTACTATTAAGTTGAAAACAAGAGAAATTAAAAAATAAAATACTATTTGCTATTTCTTGTAGCAGACACTTAATCTTGAATGAACAAACCAAGTATCACATGCAAAAAAAGGTATAATATTAAGCATGAGTTTTAATATAAAGAAAAAATACATTATTTTTACTCTGATAATGTTTGATATTTTGAACACCTTAAAAAATACTAATTTGATTCTTACATGCAAGTCAGTTTCTGTGTGCCAAAGAGAGGAAATCCTTATAATTTTGTATCTAAAAAGTTCTGCATGAATGTGAATTTTTGATTAGTGCCCAATACCACATCTGGATGTTACACCAGTATTTCAGTCACTAGAATTTCTACTGTGCTGAGATTAATGAAACTGTTCTCATAAACAAATGTGCACCAATTTTTCATGATTTTTCACATCAGCTTTAATTTTCTGGGATTTCCATATTTCAGTGGTTGACTTGTAAAGTTCACTTTTAGAAACAAGGCATATAAAAGTTTTTTTTAAATGCTCTGGCTACCTGGAGGAACACACTGGTAGTTCCCTGAATTCATGCTTTTTGGCCATATCTACTTAGTCTCAGTTATCTCTAAAGTCTTTGCACTTTTTACATCATATTGTCTGTCAAATCTTAAATATATAATTTGCAATAAATTTTACAAAAAGATGATTCAGCCAAAATTATGGCAAAGGTCAAAAACCCATTTGATTTACTGGGGTTGGCACGTGATTAAATCTCCTCCAGAAGTTTTAAATTCTCATTTTCCACAGGAATTTAATGAGAGATCCTTTAAGATTTAAGAGATCATTTGCTCACAAGGTTCCCTGACTCTGAAGACAATTGTAACAATGAACTTTCATGAACAAGTTCAAGAAATTGACTGCAGCAAAATAAAATTTCATGGCAAGGGAGTTTGGCATTTTTTTAAAAATTATGCTACTTCTTGTGAGATCTATACAGTGCAGGAATCCCAGCTGTTTAAATATTTTTATTTTTTTTTAGCCTAAGCTCACTGTAAGAAAAATCTACAGGTACATATAAGGCAATCTCGTTCTGTGATAGAATTACACACAATCCATTAAAATTAAAATTAAAATTAAAATACTCATGTTTCACTTACTGTATTCATATTTCACTACAATAAAGAGCAAATGACTTTTAGGATGAAAAGAAATCTAATAATCTCACAATATACACTATTATCTAGTGGATATAGTTTATTGGCTACACAACATCAGCAGTGTTCAGAGAATTCACTTCTGTCATATGAACTGGTGTTAGTATTTAGTGGGTTTATGAATTTCTATTTAATTTTTAAAATGTTATGTATTTTGCTTTTTTTCTGAGAATGATCCTTATGGACAATAAGCATTCTTCTTTTTTTTTCATAATATTTTGAACCGATATATTTAATATTGTGTGTGGATCATATTCTCAGCACATGATGTGACTTTTGGGCCTGTCTTGTGTAGGGCCAGGAGCTGAACTTTGATGATCCTTGTGGGTCCCCTCCAACTCAGCTTATTCTGTGATTCTGCTAAGCAACTAATCAGTCTATGAAATATTACAATAGTACAGTTTTGGTTCACTTGATAATCTAACCAACTTGTATTAGAAAATGTAAAGGTATAAATAAAAAAAATCTACATTTTACAACAAAGTATGACTCCACATCTTTTACTAGTTAAGTCCTCTTAACATCATGAGGATGCTTCTCATGCCTCTCCAATGACCATCTCAATCTAAGAACTAATGAAAAATTGTAAGTAAAAAGCATGCATAGCATAGCTGTATCTTTATTTTGTTCTTTCATTCTCTGATATGGTTACATATGACAGTAACTCCTTTGTGGTGGTTCTTGTATTGGAAATCTCTTTTTTTTTTTTTTTTTTTAAGGAAGCTGAAATGTGTTAAGTATGCCTTTCTTTCTGATATGTAATATCAGATATATAATGCAGTTTTCCTTTCTTTTTCTTTAGTTGCTTTATAATTCCACCCCTGTATAGTGTTTGTCTTTTGTTCAAAGTCTAAGGATTTCTTGGCCACATTGAGTAATATTTCATCTTTGTGGTTTCCAGTAGTGAATCTGCTTTTTTTTTTGTGAGTGTTGGAAATGTGTAGCATCAGCAACAAAAATAGGAACATATTTAAAACTACAAACAACACAAATACCTCAGACATAGTCTTGATCCTGTACTAGACAATGTACTATTATAGGGGTTCTATTCCACTATCATACCAGAGTCTAGTTCTGGTTCCCCATTTTCTCTTTCATACAGTAATCTCAACAATTATTTTTTTTTTTGTAAATAGAACCAGTTAGAGATAAAAACTTAGATTATGCAGAATATTTTTTAACCAGAGTAAATAAGTCAAAATTTCTCAATATTGACTAAAACAGAATAAAAGTTTTGGAAATATTCTGCTTAAAACATTTAATGCTGAAATATCTTATATATTTAAATGAACTAAGATATAATGATGACAAAATTTTCCACTGAGATAGTTTAGAAATTTCAAGGCCTATTATGTAAGAGAAACACTCACTGCTTGTTGACTGTTAAATGAAAGCACATCAATTTGATTTGTTATATTTTACTTTCATTTGTTCCAGTCACCAAATTATATCAATTTCATATTTTATTACTAATGTAAAACATTATATTAACATTATCAGAAACAATTCTAATGTAATTACATTTTAAGTTTCTCCAGCTTGTCAGGGATAAGACATATTAGAGACACTAATGATATCACTTTGACTTTCTTTAAATGTTTCTCCACATATTTTTTAATCTTCTGAAATTACAAAGACCACACATATATTAAAATTTTTATTTACCACAAAGAAGTGTATTTTTAAATCTAATTCTGTTGATAACCTTATTTTGGTAGCACTACACTTTGCAATATCACTGTACTTAAAATAGTATTGGCTAATGAACAATTATTTTAATTGTTGTTCATATGATCACAGCCTCACTACACAACCACCTTACAATGAACTTTAGTATAAACACTTAAGAGTCATCTTCTCACCACACATTTTAAATGCACAGGCTAACTGCATCTGTCAAAAGCACAAACCTTTTCTTGTGTAGCCACCATATATTCCTGTCCGAGGTCACACACTTTGTTTCTGCCATAAGAAACTAATAAGACTTAGATAAGTAATTAAAAATATAATTGGTTTATGCTTGTGTAGCCATTATGCTGAAAGCTTTCATATAAACCATACATCAAAATATAATATATTCAAAATCTATTAATGAAACCCAATTCAAATATACAACAGGAATTACTATGTCTTTCTAGTTATTTCCTCAGCACCAAAAATTAAAATATTGAACATCAATATAAAAATGAGCAAGACTATGTTATGTCTGTTATGGAAGACTTAACCTAAAAAACCTTGCTTTTGTTATTTTAGATTTTTTGGCTATCCACCATTGGTGTGAGATTGTCACATTTTCACTTCTTAGAACTTTTTTCAGAAGGATTTACACAATCCCAACATTCATGCAAGGTTATTAGCACAGTTCTGGAACCAAAATGGTCTGGATATATTTCTGATTTTCTGCTTTATGTACTGTTCAAATACACTTAAATAATAATTCCTGTAGACAACATTTCCTCTCTCTTTCTATGTTCAATTTCTTTGCTCTACCTATCAAGCCAGAGTGTCTCTTCCATAAACAAAAGGGCCATAATTAGGTCTCTTCCATAAACACCAAGGTCTAGACATTAGTGCAGGTTTAATTGTTTAGGAATATATCTAAACTGAGCTTTTTTCATCTATGAAAGCTCCTGATTACACCTTTCTTTACATGTTGACCATGGAATCGTAAAACTTTAATTCCACTCAGGATATTTTTTCTATTGAGGTTAAATTTCTATTTACCTGCCTTTCAAACAGACTCTTTTCTTGCTGAACCAGAATGTATAATTTTGTATTCAAGTTGCTGCAGAGAAGACAAGAGAAAATATCATAGTGTTGACTAAATTTTAATTTCTAAAAGTAAGGTGATTACTATTGCAAGTAGCTATTGTTCTGTGTGTGAAAATGTAACATTCCATGTGCTACCAAATCAGACCTGTGAACTTTGGATTTTTTCTTTCAGCAGTCATGTTATACCAATGGAAAAAAAGGAAAATAAATCTGACTATTACATACTTTTAATGTATGTAGCATTTTTCCATAAAGAAGGAATGCCTCTGTGATTTCTTTCTTTGAAAGGCCTAAAGCTGATTTGTATAAATATGTTTGAAGACAAGGAATTGAAAAATGGCACAGTAGTTTTGAATCCATGTATTTTTAGTATGTCTATCTCTAGAATCTAAATATTAAAAAGAAAATTGTAGTGATTAAGCTTAATTTTCACAGTCTGACTAACACATGAAAGGGAATGATTTTATCTTTATTTTTTTGTTTCTTTTAACTGCTACAGTATATTCTTTTGATAAGCATCAGGCCCAATTCTACCACCATTATTCAGATATTACTCAAAGAAAATTCTGCTTTTTTAAAAAATGCATTTAGGTCAAAGACTTTAAGACTTTATTCAGTTATTGGGATTTTCATTAAAATTATAGTCGATAACTCCTCCCCCAGCCCCTGAGATCTGGGATTTTTTTAAAACTTTCTGAAACAATGTTTTCACTTGAAAATATATGAAAATTATTAATAAACTTTAAAGCAGAAAGGTGTTGTATATACAGCCATTTTGTTCCTTACCACAACCCAATGGTACTTCTGTAATGAAATACAGCCATGAATGAGCAAAAGTTAACAAGGGCTTTCTACGAATTTAATGCAAACAATAGTGTAAATAAACAAACAAAGAAAAGCCAAGCTGCTTTGGTTTGGACATAATATATAATAAATAAATGTCAATATTTCCAATGAGCATATGTGATGAATAGGATAATAATTTTATAATTTTCTCTGTGTGAAGTTACTTGCCCAGCTTTGTGTCCTCCTCTCCCTGAACTTGGGTCTCACAGGGAGAGCCATAGCAGCACCATTACAGTTTACAGACACTTGGACTTTGCATTGGTCAAATCAAAATTTTGTTGGCTGTATTCTGGAACAAGAAACTTATCCTCCTAATGATCTCATTAGACTGTGATGAATAATCTCTCCAGGGAAGTCATCAAAGCCATATCATCAGCATTACTTAAATCTTCTACCCTTCTTAATCATTTTTATTATACTATTGTCTATAAACTCAGGATAAGATTGAAAATCCCATTGTACTGGGTGCATGGTTAAGTGCAGTCCTTGCCTTGAAGAGCTTAACATCTAATTAGATTAGACAGCTGTGACAGCAATGTTCAAAATGTCACAAACATTTTAAAGCCTGCCACAGGTTTTCCATCAGTACAACCTCAGGCTTGAACATAAAAAAATATAAAATAACAGGATCAGGATTTTCAAAGTATCAGGTTTGTACACAAAATAGGAAATAGGGTCCTGAAGTGGGATAAATTGGAGTCTAGAAGCCTATAATCACAATTCTCACCCTCCCCTTCTTGATTTGTTCTGCTATTCTCATCTCCAGGAGAATTTGTTTTCTTGACATAAAGCAAATAATGCTTTATCTAACTCTGTCATTTAAAAATACTGACATGTTTAAGCAATTCTATAAATTAGACACAAACCTGAGGTAAGCATAAATAATTCATCATGTAGTTCTGTCCAAATGCAACCTAAATCCTTACACACACATTTAAACCAAAAACCATACATATATGCAGGTACCTCTTGGTACAAGAATTATTAAAGGCACAAAAGAGATTGAAACACTGGCAACATTTGTAGTGGCTTGTCTATTCAGGCAGATTTAACCCCTGGCTCATTGGAGTGTGCAAGGATCATTCAGTCACACTGGTCTGAAAACTCTTAGTTAAATATTATGTACAGTGCATCTTAGTGAGCTCAGCACTGAGGTCACAATACACTCACAGATATTATGTGCAACTGCTTATACCATTCTCATCACTGTAGCACCAAACTTGCTTTCAGAAGAGCAAGTGGTGTGAGAAGTTAATGTCAGGAGTGTTTTTTTCTCCTATTTGTCCTTCACCCAAAAGGAAACTTCTGTGTGCAGTAATGTGAAATGGTTTAGCAGCATTATATAATTGTGAGAGACGGCGTCAGAGAATGGGGGCAGAGAGCAAATTTTCTGTAGCTCTCCACAGACAGAAGAGTGAAAACGTGCAAGCATTTCATCTGCTTGTTTGGGAAAAGGAGAAAATTGAAGTGTACACACCTGTGGATTATGCATAATTTACACACAGCTCATAAAATATGCATAGTGCAATGTATCATCATTTTAATTGTGCATTGCTTAACATCACATATTGCTTTCATTGTTATACTCTAAGTTATATTTTCTATGAGCTCTTTGTGCATTATTCCCATCTTGCCACATTTAGCATTACATTTCTCTAAGTTGTGAACAAAGGATTTAGGAAAACCTCATATGGCACTCTTTGATTAAACAGAGATATTGCCTAGTGGGCTGGGACAGAGGAGCAGAATTAGTGTACAGGAGCTGTCTGTGCAGCAGAAAGCACTTGTGAGACTTGCAATCAACTCTTTCAGCAATTAAAAATACAGCAAAGCACTCACCCTTTTGAGGCTCCATGGGGAACTTAGACTTCCATTTTTACCAGAGTTCAGTTAGGAAAACTACAGCGAGAAAGTTATAAAAGAGAAGATCAAAGAATGTTCTTTTTGGGAAGACCTAAAATAGAGTTTTCATCCAGAGAAACTTTATTTAGGCTACTATTCTTGCACATTGTCCTCTATTACAGAAGCCATGTAACCTTTAAATTAATTATTAAATATACAAAGATTAAGAAAGAATGGCAATACAGCCTGGTGATCATGGAATTCCCCAGTCTGATGAATATCTAGATCCCAAAGGAAGTGCCTTATGACTTTTTATATTTATAATAAAAATCCAATTACTTAAGTATCTGCTCCAAAACATAAATTCAGTAAAATACAGTTTAATAAACTCTAATAACTGGATACAAAGGAAATTCATGGTGGGAGTGGGGGGGGGAGTGGGGGGAAGATATTTTTGACATTTTCTCTCTTTCTCACCGTTCTACTCTATTTCTAAGTGGGAATAAATCAAATTAATTTCTCTAAGTCAAGTTTGCTTTGCCTGTGGCAAACAAGCTCCCTGTCCTTTTCCCAGTCTGGGATTTTTTTTCATCCTATTTTCTCATCTTGTCCTGGAAAAGGTGAGTGAGAGAGCAACTTCTTAGGGGTCTGGTAACCAGCTAAGGCAACCTAGGAGAGGAAGGAGAGGAAGAAAATCTTTAATGGATGGAATGGAATCTGAGAAAGAACAAAAGGACATGAGACAGAGAACAGAACAGTTCTTCATCTTGGAAAAAGAATCTGGAATGAATTCATAGGTAAAAAGTAATTTTGTTTATCAAATTGAAATCAAATCTTTAAAGAGACTGCTAAAAATAGATTATTAATGGCAAAATTTATATACACCATATTCGTTTCTGAATTTGCCATAAACACAAAAAAAACCCAAACTAAATATACTGATTGCAAAGAAAAATATATTTGCTGTTTGAGAAACAGTAAATGGCATCCTCTTAGAGAGTCATAAGTTAGATTTTCAGACTTTTCTTGAATTTTGGATTTTTAAGTAGTAATAAATACATGCAGCAAATTTGACCTTTTTAAATAACTTCAAAATAATTAATTTAGAAACAATATGAAATGCCTTAATTTCTTTCCTGGTACTTATTTTCTATATTGAAGGCATAAATTTATATCAAACAACATGAAAGACACAGCAAAAAGAATTAATGGAATATTCACAGCTTAAGGTAATAATTCTACATATTCATTAGTGCATTTGGAATATGCATGTATTTTAAATATGAAACTGCAGATTAAAACATTCATAGACAGCATTGTATAAACTCATCAAACACAAATCTTTGAATCATGAAATTCTAAGTAACAGCTTACATTTAGAATTTTCTCATTATTTTGTCTTTAAATTTGTGATTTAATGCAAAATACTATTTTATTACCAAATCTTAATTTAAATGAACACTATTTGAATTACTAGTTTTATTCCAGTCATTTGACACAAGAAAATGAAAGGGAAAGCACCTGAAAAGGCAAAAAGTAAATTTTTTATTGGTAGAAGCAAGATCCTTTAATAAATATATTTGAGGAAAATCCTTTACTAACATTACCAAAATCCAAAAACAAGTAGTGAAAGATCAGCATCTAGTATTTAGGAAAGAAACTTAATGATCTTGGTTTTTTTTAAATTTAAATTTCTGTGTTTTTGTGATTTTGCTATTTTAGCTTTTTTAATCTTGTGCTTTAGTTGTTCTTAGTTCTAGTTAATAGATACCTTTGCTCCAATAAAATAAGATAGATATCCTACAAAAAGTAATACACTCCAAAAGTTTTAATGTGCAATCCACCTGCAGAAATTAATTAATAGTGAATTGCTTAGCTAAGAAATTTAAATTAATATATTATTGTTAAACAAGCCGGGCTTTAAGTTATCTTTAACTAGAGATGGATTAAATGTAATTGAAGCCATAAGAAGAAAAATTAGGACTTGACAAAAGGAAGGGGGGCAATGGGAAGCCTTTGTGTTGCAATGCATATAAAACCTGGAAAGTTTCTGTTTCTTTGGACATCTTTCATGAATAAATGACCACTTGTCCCCGACACTGGCCAACTTGTTCAAGTTTGAATCTTTTGGTTCTCTCCTTGGACTCAGTAGTCAAAGTAGTCTAAAGAAATAGTTTCTGATTTTCACATGTGTCAAAGAAAATAATAGAGGAAAAAAAAAATCCTCTTTTTTTGATGAAAAGTGGCTTTTCATGAAGCAACAGACAAAGGTTATTTCAGGATTTAGATGATTATATTTTCCAGTGATTCAATACAAATTTCAGGAAATGGAAGAATGCTTGCTTTGGTGGCTTAGTTCAGCTACTGGATATTATCCAGTGTATAATATTCTTTTTTCAAGAAAAAAAAATAAAGGTCTCCACCTTGCAGTAACTCTACTGAAAGAAATTCTGCTATGGCTGATTTAAAACATGAGCAACACAGTACTAAAAATATTTTTCCAAGGCAGTAGCTCTAACCACCATCTAAATTAAAAAAATAAACTTCTCAATCTTGTCTAGAATATTCTCATGCTGTATAATAAATCACATCAGTCTCTTAAGCCATTACTACATGGTATTCTCTCATCAGGCAATTAGATAAATGCATGGCAATAATCAATATGATAAAATGATACATTTATGATTGTGTGGGAAGATGAGTGAGGGTAAAAAGATAATGGTACAGCAGTTATAGGGATGCAGCTGGGTCAGCTTCCCAACCTCCTTTACACAGTAAGATCCAAATGGGACCAAATGGAAGGTGGAACAGAGTGGAGGCACCATGGCCAGGCTCTGCTGAAACCCCTGCAGAGGGAGCTTGGTGGTGCTTTTGAGATCATAAGCCACACAGCAGCTGAAAACCAAGGGAGATAAATGAAGATGCTCTGCTCTGGAATCAGCAGCTCTGGTGAAATCATTGTCCTTGTTCTAACATGAGCCCATCCCAAGGTTGTCACAGGTACTGTGCTGAGACACCCACCCCCAGGCACAGCCCCCCCTCAGAGTGTGATGCATGACTGAAGTCATTCATGCTTCACACAAACACATTTTCAAACCTTAATCTGCTACAACGTTTAATAAAGAATGTTATTCTTTATGTAAAATGCTGACATGAGTCCATCAAGGGAGCTGGAATTCCCTGGAAATGTGCAAAGGCATGGAAACCCAGGAGGGAATTTCTCTGGCATGTGACCCTGAAAAAGTCAGTTGAACCATCCTCTGGTCTAGTGAACTGCTCAGTGAAGGGTCTCTATAATGGGGTGATGAAACACTGGTTGGTCTCAGCTTTTTTGGGGTACTGGCTGACAAATCATACTGAGAGCTTGAGTAAATCTTGGCTTTTCATGTGACAGTGTCTCACACATGATATTTAAAAAATGAATGTCAATACTGCTTTCAGTTTCAGATTAATAAAATTGTAACTATTCTTTTAAAATTCATTTAGAATTAACCTGCTGATGTTCAGAAGTACAATTTTTAATGCTTTTAAACTAATTTTTAGTACATTCAGGGATTCAAACATAGGTATATCAGTCTATGCATATTCTTCACTAACAATTACTGTGCTATGTTTGCTACTTTTCAGTTGAAAGTAAGACTGAGGCTTTCAGGAAGACAGTTCATTAAAACAGAAAGGAAGATGTAATATTTTCTTTCTCGATTATAATCTGAATACAATTTCTAGAAATGAATAGTGATGGGTTTTGATCTACAGTACAGTACAAATTTAATTAAGTCTTACACATTCTAAATAAGGAAAATGGTTTTACCTCCTGACATTTCAGATGAGAAATTCCAATCACAGGAACAATGAAGCACAGCAATTTCAGATACATATCTATTTAATTCTTGATCTTCAGAGTCTTATTTCATTAGCCTGCTTGGTATTTCAAACTACTCTACCAGGCTGCAGATAACTTAAATAAGAACATATATTTATCATAGATAAAGATGTCATCATTCAGTTTACTTTATCTCATCCATTGAGAAACTTTATTTTAATGTGATTATATGGAATTCCAGGTCAGCTGACATTTATGCTTTGGTATAGTGAATGCAACCTCTGAATTTGGACATTAGTCACATCAAAATAGTTTTCCAATTAGATTACATAAAATTCAGCTGACATGTAATAATTTATTATAACTGCCACCAATTAATTAATAAAAAGTAATACTGGAGTTGATGAAAGTTTCTCCAAATTATCTGTGACATTATCTCAATTTTTTCAGAGAAAATATCAGGGTTTGGTATACATCTATTTCTTCCAGTGCAAGCTGCAACTACATTTTTTCTCTATGGGCTGACTCACTGTTACTGTCTCAATCTTCTTAGGCTGGTAAGAGTGTATAATGGATTTAACACCTAGGTTTTAGGTGGGAAAACCATCACTCCTGTTCAGGGATATCCATAGCATAAATGTGTGCTAGTGAAGAAAAAGTTGTAGCCTAAATAAAGCAATTTTACAGTATTGAACATAAACTCATAAAGATGCACATAGATATGCACATGAATTAACAGTAAGTGCTTGGAAAGAGTAAGACTTAGCAACATAGAAATGATCCAGAAGCAAAAATGCCTTTCTTCAATTCCTATTCAGAATATGCAAAAATGTTTCCTCCTAGCTGCCTTTTTAATCAAGTACTTACCCTGCAACAGTAACTTAAGAAAAAGCAGTTCATAATGTTCCTTCCTCCACTGGTTCACATATAGTGTTAGATCTTTGCTAAAAATACATGCACTACTTGTAGTATCTGCTCAGACTGAATACATGAGTTGAATTTTTTTACTTTGCTTTTTTGCAAGTAACTTCATCTCATTTATTCATGGGAATGTCAGTGTGTAGTGGCTTTGTAAGCTTGAGGCTTGATATTTCTCATTAGTTTTCACTTGCATCCATAAGAAACAAAAGTATTCTTTCTCTTTCTTCTCCTATTACTTCCTTTCTGCCCTTACTAAGTTTTTAATGGTAAGTTAAGCCTCTTCCTATTTAAGTTACCTACTCTGCTGAAATGTCAGACACATTAAACCAACATTCCCTGGCCTGCAATCTTTTTCTGTTAGAAATCTTAAATGCATAAAGCAGAAGTTCATATGGGTCACACATCACAGTGATAGTCTTAAACTGATAGTATTTCAACATGTGGCAGCCTATTTTCTCTTGTTCTTTCACCTGATACCACCAAGAAGCACCTCCCTTTTCTTTGTTTTCCCAATAATGCATTTATAGATATTGTCAGGACTGTACCACTGCCCCTCTTCTACACAATGAAACTGAAATCAAAACTGAGATTCTCACTTCCCAAACCCAGGCAGTTTCAATAGAACTTATCAAATCATCCCCTTGACCTGCAGGCAATAGCCACTGACCCAGCACATTATATTGTTACTATTTTTTGCTGCAAGAGCACATTACTGGTTCAAGGCCAGCGTGGTGTCCCCCAGGATCCCCAGGCCATTTTCTGTAGTGCTGTTTTTGAGCTGTTCTGCTCTTGGCACATACTAGAGCATGGGGTTGCTCCTCCCAAGCTCAGGACTTTTGCATTTACTTTTATTGAATTAGTAAATTTCCTCTCAGCCCTGGTGAGGTCCCTCTGAACTGAGCACAACCCTCTGATATATCAGTCACTCTTCCCAGCTTTGTATCCTCTGAGAACTTGCTGTCTATGCCTGTCCCATCCAGCAGGTCATTGGTGAATATAGTGAGCAGTACTGGTACCAGTATTGAATCCTGTGGTAGACTGCTTCCAGCTGGCCTCAAACTGGACTTCATGGTTGCTTAAACCAGCATCTGAGAGAGTTTTCAGTCTGTTAGCTAATCTATACCTCATCAGGCTGTCAAGAAGTATGAATTAGGAGACTGTATTGGAAACTTCACTAAAATAAAAATAAATAATGTCCATTGCTCTCCACTCAAGTACCATAAGGGGTCATGTTCTGTGAGTTTCTAATTGTGTTTCACTTCACTAGCCTGAAAAAATCACATCTGTGATGGATTTTGCACTTTCTTTCTTTTTTTTTTTGCTATCTACATCTTTATTATTCTATTCTACAGACTGATTTGAATATTTAGCCTTCCTGAATGTAACTTATTTCAAAATACTTTTCTAAAATATATAAATTTTTCGCATTATGGAATGATTTCCTTACTCTAATCACCAGTTACTATTACTTAAATTAAAACATTACTATTTAATTTCCTTATTTATAAACAACATCCTGGAACAGAAGCCACAGCAATAGTATGCTGCTGTCAATCTTCAATAGCAGATACTGACTTTCAAAAGTATTGGATTGTCTATGAGTAATCTAAAATGATCTTCTCCATCCTGAAATGTGCAGAATATAATCAGAAAAACTTGCTCTAAACATGTCACATCTGTATTTTAACATTTTTATTAACCTGACAATACAGCATTTAAAAATTCTAATTTTTTCATACACAGAAAAATGTGCAACACAAGCTTGTGTTATCATAATAAAAGATATTTTCAAGCCTGGTTATATGCAGGTCATTACTTTATTGGAGGATTATAAACCACCTTTCCTTATCCCCACAAAATACCTGCTTCCTTATCTCATTCCTTCTGTTTTTCTCTTGTTTTGGAATATTAGTGGCTCAAAAAAAGCCTGCTAGAGCTACTATTTTTCATTAGCATAACAAAAAAGTGCTTTTATTCTTCCAAACCTGTCTTTTGACTCAAATACATTTAAAGATGATGAGGGGTACATTTTATAAATCCCTCTTGGGAGGCTGTGTGCTCAAGTCGTGCTTACATTAAAGAGATTTGTTTGTGTAACTCCCTATACACCATTTTGAAGATCTGCTTCTTGGAATATCAAATCGCATTTTATTTGATAGATGTGAAGTCTGGTAAGAATAACAGAGTGAATTTTGTTGCTTGCTTGTCCTTCAGCTCAAAATTAGCATTTTGAAAATTATTTAACTTAGACTGATAGGCACATAAGAACAGAAACTACATAACATTTCAAATGCAAGTATTAAGATATTATCATATTTATAAATCTCAGATTGCACTGGAGGTTTGGGATATTTTAGTACTATGATAAATAATTTCTTTTCTTGAATTTATTTTCTTAATTTTTTTCTCAATTTTATAAGTTTTTGTTATGCAAAGGGGAAAAATAAAGAGGCATTCAAGATGAAAAAAGAATGACATTTTAGAGAAACTTTCATGGTAATATGTGCAGTTTATGGATTTGTGCTTCACATAAATCCAACATCTTCTCAAACCAGGAAACCAATAATCTTCTATTTATAGTCAAAGAGTGAAAAATTACAGTGTGTCAATTTAGGGTCACACTGCCCTGGGTCACACTCAAAATAAGAGCAATTCTTGTAATAAGTAAAATGTCCTTATGATGCATTTAAGTATATAGATATATAGCTAAGTATTTCATTTTATCATTACCTGAATGTTAGTGCACCTAAAGAAAATGTGAAGGCTGCATCTGAAATCAAATGGGACAATTGTCTCCTACAGATTGTATCAAAACTTCATTTCTTAATGAAAGAAAGGATTCAAACCATAACCTCTAAATTGATGACACTTCTCAGCGTTTTGGGCTGGCTAATTTTGCTGCTTTGTCTCTGAATATCTTTTTTTTTTTAATATATTTTTCTATATTAAGTTACCTTTTATGCAATCTGAAATCATCTTGATGTTTAATGAAAAAATGCACTGGAAAAGTTATTAGGGTAATTAAATTATTAAAACAAGTATTCTTTATGATAAAGCAAAACTACTCCATCTTACTTCTTTTTTCCTTCTTAGTATCTGTATTCATTGAGAAAATACAGATAAAATGTTATTCTTTTAGGAGAGAAAAATAAAAGAAGAAATAATAAGAACAAAACATATGTAATTTACTGCTAAGTTCATAACAACTTCCAAGGAAATCAGATAAAGAATTAATTACTGTACAAGGAAAGACTTTGGAGAGGCTGATGGGAGTTGCATCCATTTGCTCTGGACAAAAAACCAGTAGTTATAGTTACAACATCTCTGTTAACATTTTTTATCAATTTTTCTAATTTTTTTAATTCAGCCAAGTTTGGTTTTTTTTTTTAATTTTATATAATGAGGCAAAATAAGGAAGAAAAATATTAATGGGGTAAATTAGATGATAATGTTTGTGCCACCCTTTGTTTTGATGGTTTGGCTGTTCTGGTGAATACTCATGAACCTGCAAAAAGCACTCTTAATTTGCTCACTTCAAAAATATCTAAATAGACACAATGTACTCTTGATAAGAGAAACTTAAATAGAGCATCTAGTAGCATCTCTTTCATAGCATCATATTTGAGTTTCTTTCCATTTCCAGTACTGAACAGAAGCCCAAGTCATGCCTCATCTAAAGCAAACAACCTGACAGGAGGCCACTAAAACAAAAAAATATTGAAGAGCCTTGCTGAAAGATCTTCATCATATTCCTTGGAGGTGAAGAATGGCTCTGGGACCCTGTCCTTCCTGTGTTCTTTGTGACCACTTATAGTTTGATGGAGAAAAACAGAAGGTGATAATTCAAAGTGTGGGAGTTAAAAGAAAAAAAAATTGGGACAGGAAATCAGCTGAAAGTGCAGTATAGATCTAAGAACTCAGGGGGAAAGATAGATGTAACTGCATGAAACAGAAATTACAGCAAAGCAAAAGAAAATTTGAGCTAAGTTGGACACCAAGACTGGGACTAGCAAATGTGATATAGGCAGCTGAGAAAAAGGGAGAGGTGCAGGCAGCATGTTGAGATGAGAGAATGGCACAGACTGCAGGGAGAAGCCCTTGAACAGAGAATGGGCTGGATTGGAAATAAGTCAAAAAGCCTGGATGACCACCATAGGATAAAGATGTAAAACACTTCAGGAAATGAGCTCACAAAAATATACTGACTGCAGATTATGGAATGAAACTGGCTTTCCCCAATGTTAACAAGTTTTTGTAAAACATATGGACACAGAATGTGGCATCAACAGTGTGATGTAAAATGTCAAGCAAATGGAGAGAAAGACTGTCAAATTCTTCAGCCATCCTATTCTTTGAAGTTAGGAAGCAAAACTGTGGTATTTGGAGATGTTATAGTGTAAGCATGAATTTAACATAGTCCCAGAGAAATAACTCCCATGATGTTATTAAGTTCAAAAAGCTACCATATAAAAGTTATCTTATTTTGCTTTTGTCATATATTGATGGTAACTGCTCCATTGTAACTTCTGGGACCTGTCAAGGGGCTGGACCCCTTTTCTCCCCCACAGGCACATCATTTGGGTGAGAACCATACTCTATGCACACTGAATAATTTTACTGGGGAATACAGATATTGCTTTGAATACATTTTAGCAGTCACTGGCAATTCTTGACCCTTAACCTGGCACAATTTTATATTAATAAAGAGTGTTATTCTGTAATCTGTTGGTGTGACTCCTCCATGGGCACGAGCAGTCACTGGCAGCAGGTAACACACAAAGTGGGAAGAACCACTGAGGGGTCCCTTTGTGCTGCTGGGGTGTCCCTGCCCAAGTCAGCCAAAGCACCCTCTGACCCAGGACTGTTCACTGTAAGGTGAGCAGTAATGAATGTAATGTCCCCTGTACTGGGACACTGACAGCCTGGCTGGGCACAAGGCTCTCAGCTTTCCTGGGACACTGACAGACAAATCACATTCCAAGTGTTGTGGAAACCTCTTCTTTTCATGCAACACTGATCCAAGGCACCAGCAAAGAAGAAAATATTTGCAAGACACTCTCAGCTGGAGAGGAAGAGAATTTACCCACCTGGGCATAAACCATATTGTGCCATATTCCCTCAGGCTCGGTGACTGCAGCTTGAACTTGCCCAGTATGTGTGATTAAGGTCAGATTTAGCTGTATTGGAGTGCTTATACATAGACCTCTTCACTGACACATAAACACAGGTGAGTGAAGTTAAATTCAGGTTATGCCACACTTATTTGTGAATTTTCATTGTGATACAATCAGAGGACTGAAACATTAATCAGTACGTGTAAGACGCAAGTTACAACAGAGAAACATATTTTACATTTCTTAAAGTTTCAATATTTTTTCCTTAAAACCTACCCAACATTTTCAAACATTCCAGATTTTCTCCTAAGGAACATAGAGATCTAAATTTTTTGAAAGTTTTAATGTCAAAACTGTCAGAAATCATTATGACCTTCAAGACTTAAGAGAGAAAAATCAATGCCTGAGATTTTAGAGGGAAGGAAAAAGTAATTTAGTACTCTCTTCTATCTTCTTGAAAAGAGATAAACATAATAGGAAACCAAAGTCTGAGAGCTGCTGGTTGCTTTGCCTTTCAAGTTCTCCTCTTTCTTTCCTATATTAAAACTATTGTTTTATGACCTCTAGGTAGAATTAAAGTGATACTTGTGCATTATTTTAGGGGACATTTTTGCATCATTAAGGTCTACCACTCTACTGATTTTAGGTAGATGCTGTGTTGTACAGTGTGTATGACATATGACACTTTTACTTATCAATTTAGCTTGTAAGAACTTAGATACATCATTAAAGGCAGTTTATTTTCCCCTTGAAATATTTTCACCCATTTAGATTAGCTATTTAGGAAGTTTTGGGGTTCAAGATGTTAAATTTAATAGTCAGTAAATTAGTTTTAGTTAACTTGTAGAACATAGCATAGCATATAAAATTAAACCAGAAAGAGAGAAGTAGTTAACATTTCTGATGTGTAAGTGGTAACCTATGTGGTGCTTTATCCATAGGCAGAATGGCACTTCTTTTGTGCCATGGACAACACAAGATAAAGAATCATTTATAAAATCACAGAATCACATACTGGTTTAATTTGGAATGGACCTTTAAAGGTCATCTAGTCCAATTTTCCTGACATGAGCAGGGGTAGCTTTTCTTAGAGGGATAAAATGCACCTGTCTTCATATAGGGATGAAAACTTTTTTTTTTCCTCTTGTCCACAAGATAGTCCATAATTGTCTTCCTCAGAACTCCTAGTATTATCTTTTGAGAGTGTATGGACCACTGTTTTTCCTTGTATGCTTTATAAAGATGCATATTTATACAAGAAATTGTGCCATTTATATGGGTATTATTAATTTCATTATGTACAGTTAAGTCCTACACCTGTTGTTTCAAACCTAATAGATATATAAACCATTTTAGATAACTGGGTTTTGTTTGGAGATAACTGGATTTTCTTTGGAAACACTGAGATTCTGAGCTCAGTTCTTTGCAGGCTGCTAATGACAAACGTGTGGCTATTATGTTACTCATGCCACTGAGACTGTGCTGTGCTAAGATATTGCCACCAAAAAACTGTAGTCCAGAGCATATTTTCTGTGCAATGAACTTTCTTTTTCTTTTTTGTTGTTTCCAGGCATATTTTATCTCCTTTTAGACTGGAACACACTTGTTTTTTGTTGTTCTTAAAGCTAAACCATGGAAAATATCAGTATTTAAACTCTTTCAGGGAGGTACTTATGCTAGACATTCACTGATGCTTGAGATCCCTTGACAGACTTGGTATCTCCAGGTTTTATCATCATACCCACAGGCACCCTAACTGCCTATTAAATACAATAGGGGAAGACATACATTGCAGACTATTTATACCAAACTGCTGTGTGCACATAAGTCAGTTCAGACATGTAGAAAGACAGCAGTCAGACACAACATAAAGTCCAATATAGAAAGTTTTTCCCTGGGAAGGGCAAGTGGTTTTTCTCATCTTCCTTCTGTATAGAAACCCAAATTTTTTAATTATGCAATTCAATTGCAAATTTAAAAGGCTTGTAAAAGAGATCTTTCCCTTCCCATAAAATATGACACACAAACCTTTTCCAGAAATCAACATTCTTTTATAGAGCATTTTCCTTTCCTTTGTGTGCTTCTGCCAAAATTCAGATGAGGGAGGTCCTTTCACTAGTCAGATTTAAATGACAGCCACCACACTTAAACACAAATTTTACTGCACTGTAATTTCTTTGTCAGTTAGGTGCTTATGTCCAAATAAAATGAGTTCAAGTTATAAGTTCACATTTCCAAAAATACCTTAAACAGAGAAGAAATATAAGCATTCAAGAAAACTTTGTTACACAGGTTATAACATGGTTATAGCAGTCCAGATATCAGAGAAAGAAATAATATCCCTGTGTTCATCCACTATCAGTAAAAACTTGATCTCCACATTATCTGCTTATTTGTAACACACATGATGCTGGAAGGAAGATCCCATGAGTACAGAGCTTCTGGTTCTGCCTCTGTTCTCTGCCTTTCCCTGAGCATATTAAGTGCAATGTTTTTTCTTTCATTGCTCTTCTTTTATCTGCTTTTCTAAACCTCTTTATTCCTCTGCTTGGTTTTCATCTATCTTGAGCTGCTGCTGTGGTACAGAATGCTGATGAAACAATAACTTATTCCTACTCAGAAGGTTGTTTTTCAGCTGTATTTCTTAGCATAGCATAGCTATCCTGTATTTATACAGGGAATTCCTGCATCCAGACTAAGGGCTCAGCTGTTTGAAGTACCCTGGATGTGTCAGGGATTGCAGGCGTGGATCAATACTGCAGCACAGACAGAGACTGATAATGTGACACCCCTTCCACTTGTCACTGATTCTGACACTCTTCCTGCAATCCTAATGCTCTGCAGTGTCTCTGCAGCTCTGTCATTGTCACCATGTGGGGACATTCCCAATCCCATCCCTCCTCTGCTGCCTCCTCAGACCAGCCAGCTGACATTTCCAATTCCTTCTCTGAGTGTGTCAGCTGCCACTTTCAACAAAAATGTATGGGCAGTTACACTAGCTCAACTTTTTTTTTAGTTTTGTTTTTCAGGACTGGAAGGAGAAAATTAAAAACCATAGGACTGAAGTTGCCCTTTGAGGTCACTGAATCCCTCCACTTAATGGGATTTGTAGACCACAGCAAAGTGGTCATGTGAATGCTTGCATTTGTACCATGAAGGCACAGCACAAAACAACTTTTAACAGTCAGAAAATAATAAAACACTTAATCAGAGAAAACAATATCATACTTTGTCAAAGGAAGAAAAAATTTCCAGAAATAAGGTCTTCAGAGGAAAGCAGTTTTAAAACTCATCTCTATTTTTCATCTTAAATAAGATAATATGAAGGCAGAAATGCTGAATTTGAACAAAAAATGTAAGATACACATGAAGTAAATCACCATTAATAGGGACAAAAGTCAAATTTCTTTCACAAGCTTCATAAGAATTTAGTTTGAAAGGACACAATATAACTCAAAAAATATTTTTCAGACTTTTGCTTGGCATCTCTGCTAGAGGGTGGCAATAGAGAGACTATCTAGATTCTGCATTGCTGTATAGCATTCTATCCCCTCTAAATTACATTTGAAATCTTTCAAAACAAAAGTTACTTTTTATTTTTCTTAGTTCCTTAATAATTTCCTCTGTGACTGATATAGATAAAAAAGCTGTGTTTTTTCCCACAGTCAGTGTAATCTTCTTGTTTACCCTTTCCATTTTACAATAGTTCATAGTGATCCATCTTCTAGAACAAACACAAACAAGATGCATTCAGCAATTTTTCCCATCACTGCAACCCTTGACAGAATATAGATTGAAAAAAAAACCACAAAACAGTTCAGAGAAGGTGAAAATGATGCTGATCAATTGTTGGAAGGAGCTTGACAAAGTGGGAAAACTGAAGTTTTTTCAAATTGTGCAGTGAGCCATCACATTGCAGCTGATATTCTATGCAGGAACTGATTTTCTCTGCAGATCTGAAAGTTTACTATTTCTGTAAGAGATACAAACTACTGGGACTACCAGATCTGCTAGTGCTGTTGTAACATCAGATAAGCACATAGAGTATATATATATATATATATATATATGTGGCTAGTAGCTGAAGAAAAGGTTCTTTTTCCATTTATTACTATAGTGTAGAACTTCTGCTTGTACACCAGATAACTTTATGGAAAAATCCACAGGATTTAATAAGGAAACAGCATAAATTTACAGAAATACTACTTTCCTTACAAAGTTGGTTTTATTTATTCAAAAATGCATGTAATTTTTATTATAAAAATTTCTAAAGACTCTAAGTTTCCCATAAGTATAATTTGCCCCTAAAGCCATGTGTAAAGTGGTTGCAGCAGGGATGGGTTTTTTTTTTTCCAGGAAGTGTGTTACAACTGTCTCTTTGGCTTGCATCTCTTCACCTTTAGCTGTGATGCTATTGTCTAGGTATTCAAAGTGTTTGCTGCTTTGGGAGTAGTGTCTTGTCATGTAAGACATCCTGGAAATTAGCATCTGCCCCAAACAAGGACTGGAGAGAGGTTGCTGCTGACAAAGACAGTTCTGCCACTCTCCTTTTAGGCATTATTTTAATGGTATAGCAGCATCTCTTTACTCTGATTATTTCAATGGACTACTTCCTGAGAGGGTTTTAGATAAAGAGTTCAAAGATTTTTATTTCAGACAGGAACAGCAGAGATTTGAGATCACCTCTAGCCCTGAACCCATCTCTAAAAGTACTATAAAAATGAACTAACTGAAAAAGATCTGAAGGGGTGGATGGTTGTTTCAGTTTACACTAAGCTCAGGTCACAAGCAGGTGCACAAACTGATCTACAGGAGGCTTCTCACCTGGGTAAACACGTCCTGTAATTCCTCTCACCTGCCATATCCAAGCTCCAACTGCTGCCAGTACTTGAGGATTCACCAAGGAAGATTTAGAAAATAAAGAATCAATGGCGTTACTACTGTTCAGATGAAAGGATTCTTTGATCCAAAAGACAGTATCCAACAGCACCACATTTTCTGTGAATTTCCCTAGAAACTCTTTCAGAATAATAAAGCAGAAAAATGTTTTGTCATTCTATGACTAAAGAAGAGTAACATTGTAAGATGTTATTTCAAATCCAAGTGTTGATTTGGATTTTAAGTGCTCTACAAGGTTTTTGGGATTTATCTGTTTAATATATTTTTAACTGCGGTAGGTTGACCTTGGCTGGCTGCCAGATGTACACCCAGCAACTCTTAACCCCCTTCTCAATTGGAGTTCCCTGGAAATTGGGTGGAAAAGCTCATGGGACAAGATAAAGAGAGGGAGATCCCTTACAAATTCCTATCATGGGTGAAATAGGTTTGACATGGGGAAAATTTAATTTATTGCCATTTAAAGAGAGTTAGGTGGTAAGAAATGGAGGCACAGAAATATGGTCTCCCTTCCCCCAGGCAACACAGAGGGAATGGGTTCTACAGCCAGTCTGTAGTAGTTCTTTTCAGCTACTTCCTCCTCAGACTTTTTGCTCTGCTGCAGTATGCACCCCCTTCATGGGCTGCAGTCCTTTTCTTCTCCAGTGTGGGGACTGCCAGACTGCAGCTTCCTCTAGCACTTATCTACCTGCCCCAGTGTGGGATTCCCCATGGTCTGTGGTGTGAATATCTGCTCCACTGGAGTCTCTGCTTGAGCCCCTGGAGCATCTCCTCCTCCTGCTCTAACCTCAGTGTTGGAGGGATTGCTTGTTCCACTTTATCCTCTTCCCTGCTGCACAGTGTTTTTTATTGTGTCTCACATAAATTGTCCCAGAGACACCACAAACTCCTCTGCCAAGCTCAGCTGTGTCCTGCAGTGATGGCTCCATTTTGGAGCCATCTGGAACTGACTGTCCAGCACAGAGAAGTCCCTGGCTCTGCTCACAAAGGCCTTCCCTGCAGTTCCCACCATTACCAAAACCTTGTCACTTAACACTAAACACCAAGAAGTTATTATATAAATTATGTCTATTGCAAATATAAAGAGTCACATATACACTGCTCCCAAACACACTGTGACTTCTACACTTCTTCTCAAGTTGGTTAAAATTGATGAGCTTAACACACAAAAACATGAAGAGTAGACACAGCTGCAGGGACTGACCTGGGAGTTGTGAGACTTCTGGTAGACATATTTTTTAGGAAATTATTTTGTATTTTTCCTGTATTTTTAGGGTAATGAATTAATGAAGAATAGAGTGGTCTAGCACAAACATGTTTTAAAAGTCAATAAATTTAATCAGTTATAAGTTGGAGTTGGTGCAGATCTAGTATCAAGATGTTTGCGTCTTTTTGTTTGTTTGTTCTGTTTTATTTTGTTAGTACTATATCTAGGTATGAGTCTGGGAAAAAACTCCAATAAAAATACAGGGGGGTGGACTGTGTTCTCATTGGAAATATAGAGCAATGATTGTAGCACATTACAAAACAAACACACTTAGCAGTTTGTTTTAAAACAAACTACCAGCCAATGTGGCAGTGGGGAGTGAATGATGATAGGGAGTTATTAAGGAACCTGATAGGAACAGACGGACTTCTAGGTTATATGTTTTATTTATCCAATTAGAAAAACAGAACAACAGAAATTCCATTTGATATTTACATTAGAAGATAGGGATGCAGATAAAAAACTAAAAATAATGCTTGACTGAGAATACATATGAGCATGCCAGTGGGAGAGAAGTAAGTGCTGTCTCCATGGTCTGGGGAATAGATGAAGGTAAATTGACTCAAAGATTGCCAGCACAAATGGGTCTGAAAACCCTCAGCCTGCTTCTCTCACTCTGGTCCTTTCCCTTTGCAGAGGGATTCACATGTCTGTGAGTGCAAGCAGCAGCAGAAAGATGGACAGAGAGCTGCATGTGGGAGGACAGGACCAAGAACAAGCCTTGACAGGAGTGGCTGAGGGAAATGCTGGTGTTTAGTCTGGAAAAGAGGAGCCTGAATGAAGACTTGTATCACTCTCTACAACTACCTGAATGGAGGTTCTGGAGATGAGGGTGATTGGTCTCTTCTTCCTAGTAACAAGGAATAGGACCAGAGGAAACAGCCTCAAGTTGTGCCAGGGGAGGTTTAGATTGGATATCAGGAAAAAAGTTCTTCACCAAAAGGCTTATAGAGCACTGGAGCAGGCTGCCCAGGGAAGTAAATGAGTCACCATCCCTGGAGGTATTTGAAAGACGTGCTTAGGAACATTGTTTGATGTTGAATTTGGTTAATGGTTAACAGCTGGACTTAATGATCTTGGAGGCCTTTTCCAGCCTAAATGATTTTAAAATTCTATGACCTGAATAAAATTTTTTGCTGTGGATTATTAAACTGCTTCTCCACCTCTGTTGTTGTACACACAAAGTTCATCCCAGAGCCCTCTTCTGCTTTAAAAGAGTACAGATGTGTAAGAGCCATCTATAAACAGTGGAAGGAGTTTTTCAAGAATGGACAGCATACTACTGGGACAGAGCTTCTGATAATCATATATTTTACTATTGGGTTATACAGCTAAATCCCCCCCACCAAAAAAAATACATAGCACTATATTTGTTCTCTTAATGAGTCTGGTGTTCAAGCTAATTTATATATATTTTTATGTATATTTCATATAATATTTTATATTCCAGGAATGCTGGAAAGGTCCCTTCTTGCATTGCTTTTACTCAGAAAGAAAAGAAATATCTTAATACAGAAAAAAAAAGTGAGTTTGTAAGGTGAATTAATATGCAAAAAGTGTTGTGAGAATGTGTAAAATTGTGAATTTTTATCTAAATTTTCAATGAAGCTATGGTTTGGCATTAATTTAGTGATATTAGTAAAGTGACATGAAGAGCTGTATAATCATTTAATTTTATTAGCGATCAGAATTACAAATATTTTATAGATAGTGGAAGGGATTAGATGACAAAAAATAATATTTAAGAGATTATCTTACTTGCCCATGCCACATTCATACACACATTTTAAGGCAGACTCCTTCATCTCCAAATATTTGTTTTTCTTTCAACTTTTCAGGAGACCAAGCACCATCTGTTTATTGTCACAAAAATCCAACCATGTTAAATTTTTGCTGCTGATGGCACAAGTCAGGAAAAAAACATAGATGATTTACTCTACCATGCCAATAATTAGTCAGCAAGATCTCTTTAATTTCTGACAAGATGAGAAGAGCTTAAACAGGTATTACAATACTAGTGCAATCTATACCATTGCAATTAATAGCAGCACTGACATTTTTAAAAAATTCTGAATAAGAGCCAATTTACATATATATTTATTCATATATCTATATATCAACTGGAACAGAAACAGAAACCTGGAATTTTTTCATATATCAGCTCTCATTCATTTTAGTAATGTGGTGTCAGTACACTGCCAACATTTACAACAGAATTGTTGCAGATGGTGTGTTTAAAATAGAACTGGCAAATTCACTTGCTTCACCTGAGATGCATTGAGGTGGTGTTATACTTTATGGAAATGTTTAAAATGTTATTCTAGATTAGGCTAAAAGAAATTGGATTAACTCCTCAAACATAATAATATATTTTTTAGCCATCTCAGGACCTCAATTGGAAAGTTACTTCACTTGGGAAAATTGAGGGAGAGTTGATCATGGACTTTCCATGGCAATATGAGTGTTTTTTTGTATTTCAAGTTGAAAGAAAATAAGCTTCCATAAATTCTAAATTTAATGTAAAGTTGTGGCTCAGGGGAGTTACAGATAGGTGAATTTAAAATTGTAGTTTAATTTCACAAGCCAGAAAACTGGTTGTGAAGATGTAGCATAGAATTTTGCTTTGTTCTTTTAATAGACCTCTGTTAGCAAGGGACAACATGAGAAGTTAGTTCAATCACAGCCTATGAAAACTTAATTATTGTTTTTTTTACTGCCATTGAACACTATCAGCTGATGTACTGATGATGTAGAGTAGTCTGAGACTAGGCAGTGGAAGAATAATGTACTCTAAAGCACTGTTTCAGGCTAATTTAAATCAGTAATAGAGTGATAAAGCTTTTACATTCTAACATCATTTTTCTTACCATAAATATGATAAATATATTACTCATGTATGACAGTGTTCTGGTTCCATATTAACTGATAAATGAGAGTCTAGATTTACAGTTATAGATACAGATCAGGTATAAGCTTGTCCTGTATGGAGTTGCACTGTACAATAGTAACCTAGTTAGCAGATACAACATTAATGCCAGTAATTAAAAAAAATTTTTGAAGTAGAAATTATTTATAATTATAAATTATTATTGTTATTATATAAGAGCTGGGGAAAATCAACAACAAATTTTGTAACATCTCCTGATTTTTATATGTAAGAATATTTTAAAGTTAAGGACTTGCAAAGTAAACTCTCCTTTCTTTTTACATCCCCAATCAAATTGTTGCCAAATTTTAGGAACCCTTTAAACATGGAAAAGAGTCAGGTTTAAAAAGGAGACATTGTTTATTCTGTGCATGGTGGAAAGTGGAAGTTTTCCATAAATCAAGCACACTAGAGAGTAAAAAGCAAAAGAATTTATACACTAAAATTTACATAAACCCACATAATACAGAGTTACCACCTACCCAACCATCTAGTTTGTGTACCTTACTCAGTACATGTTTTTGCACCTGTGTGTGCCTTTTTGGGGCTCTCTGGGGGTCATCTGGGGAGGTGACCCTTACTCAGTTTCAAACCAAGTTCAGCAAGGACCTGCAAAGCACAAAATTTTGTGCCAATTATGATGTGATCTGCAGCTTTAGAACCACGTCTAAAACAATTGCCAAGCAGGACAGAGTACAAAAGATTTCCATAAGCATTAAGCAGAACCTATTTAACACACATGATAGGACCTCTTAACATTCAAAAGTGGGGTTAAAGGTGAGAATGAAACCATCAGCTTATATTTACAACAGAGATCAAAACAAGGGACAAAGAATTCTGTTCACTGTCAACAAAATCAGTTGCACTTACTACTCTTTGTTGTCTTCTTTTGCTTTTCACTCTGCTCCTCACTCCAATACTGCCAGGCCCCACCAAAACCCAAAAGTGCAGCTGCTCAGGGATGGGCTGCCCATGACTGACTGCTATAACCCACTCCTGAAGGCATGGTGATTGAGGTTCTTCTTGATAGATCCTTTGGGGCAGATGACACTGAATGACCAGTGTTTATATATATATATATCTATGGCAGCATTATTTTAGAACAATTGGGTTGCAAAGGAAAAAAGGTATGTAGCCATTTTTGTTATTATCTATAGAAACTTAAAAATATGAAAGGATAAAGATATCACTGTAAAAAACAAATATATGAAGAAAAGATAGACAGATAAAGAAGAGATAGCAGAGGGGAAATCTATTAGCACCCATGGTTCCAGCAATGAGACTTGGTTTTTACAGTTTTTATGGCCAGCATGCAAAATGTTGGTCTCATTCCTGACCCAACAGGGGTGGGGGAAGCTCGTATAACACAATCTTCATTGTGTTCAGGCTCCTCCCTTGGGGCAGAGGGGGTTTACAGTATTTGATATAGCACTGGATCATGGGTGGTCCTCTGGTGGATGGCCCCAGAAATGAGTCTGGGGGTACTCCAGGGGTCTTTGATGGTTTATGACACCTTCTAAGACCTGACAGATGCCTCACACACCCACCAACATAGTTGAGTGGGTTGTGTCACACCTGAAGGGATGAATACCCTCAGGCTTATGTGAATGTGAATGCCTGGACACCTTTCCCAGAGAGATGTGGGGAGGGAAGGTTATAGCTGATCCTGTTGTGTAAAGAAGGACATCAGCAGGATAAAAAGCATTACCTTACCTCCAGGATCTGCTTTTTATCAGCCTTACCTGGCTCACAACCCAGCCTTTTGCTAATCAAATGTTTGGTGAGGCCTTCCTCAGTGGTGGAGATCTTCCTCTGGCTGGTTCTGACCCAGTGCAGGGGTTTTCCCAGCACACTCGAGAGCTCTCCTCCTCCCCTTGGGTTGTGTGTGTGAGTTCTGCTGCCTTGGCTGCCAGGGCAGTGCCACAGCTTGGCCTCATGGCTCTCTGACAAAACCAGCTGTGACACCACACTTCTGCCCAGAAAGTCATTTACATCTTGTATCACACAGTCTTCCATTGTTTATTCTACTCTATTATGCATCCTGAGCACAATTTTAGTTGTTTATCTGTACACTAAGCATGCATTGATATTCTCATTATTCTCATTATTATTTGCAGTCATCCAGCATATCTTTAGATGATGTCTTTTTTTATTTCTCCTCTAAATATTTTCTTCAGATAACTCTGGTGTTTTCCACAGACAATCTGCTTTGGAGTCAGTTACCTAACATAACTAGTTCCATACTATTTCAGTTGCACAGCTATAATGATTTGAGATCAATTTTTTCAGGCTGGTATAACATGTCACTATCTTTGAGAATAATTTTGATTTGCTTTTCAAAAGATTTTTTTTAGAGTGCTTTTCTCCCTTAAAATAAATAAATAAATGAAGCAGTGCCTCTACTAATGCAGACATGCTAAATATGGGTCTGTATGTATTAAATAATTAGCTACAAACAGAAGTATAATATTTTGAAATGTCATTTAACCTGTTTTAAATTGTCTTCATTTATTGTTGATAGAGAAGGAAAGGTATGATTTTGTTCTTTTATTATGAATTCTAGGAAATCTTGAACATTGAGGGTTTTGAGATTCTCTGGGTCTCCTTAAAGACCTGTGAATATTCATTAAATATCAGTCACTCCCTTTTGTGCCATGTGGTGTGTTTACTTGTCCTTTCAAAGCACTTTCTCCTTCCTAATACCAAGACCACTTCTATGACTGGTGCTACTGGTAACAGGTGACTTTTGATCTACAGATGATCTTATTTGAAGAGGAGCTTAGAACCATAAAGTCTTTACAATGCCAAAGGGAACACAATTTATTTCAGGGAATTCACATTTAAATGTATAAATGCAGTTTAAAGATTTAAATTTTAAGCACAGAAGAGAAAAAGTTTTGTATAATTCTGCATACAATCTCTTTTGTGAGTAAAAAAATGCACCTATTTCACATACAGTCCTCTTTTAATGTTATGTAACAATAAGTATCAAAACATTTTGGGTTTTTCCATAAAACAAACATAAACACTCCCTGAGATGTTTTCCTTAAAAAAAAAAAACAAAGGAAAAAAAAGGGGCACTGTCACCTACTGTTTATTTGCTTTTTAAAATCCTGTTGGAATTTTAGGTTGAGCTGTAGTTCAAGGAAATGGCAGGGGAAAATATTACATGAAATATTAATTTTTTTGTCTATATTAAATTAAGGATGTCTTGAATAATCTAATTATAAGAAGTATTTTTTTATTGTAAAACAATATCCTTCAAGGTGAAGCCTGAATTAATTAAGAATATAATCAAGTTTTATACCTTTTTCACTATTCAGTCTGTAAGTCTCTAAGGCTCTACAAACAATTCATTATAATTCAGCAATATGATATAAAAGGTCGTGAAGGTTGTTGGGTTATTTTATTCACCTCCTCTATCTTTTTAAAGTAAATTCATGTTCATAAAACCCAACACGTTTCTTACTGTCTGAAATAAAATTCTTCTGACAGTTATTTTAAGAAGTAAGAGCTAAAGATGAAAATTAAGTTTATAAATTGAGATATAACAAAAAATTGGACAAATCATAGAATTCATAAAATTTGAGAAATTAATATTAACAGCCTTAATGTGGATGGAGAAATAAAAATTATGCAATGTGTCCCTTTTCTTTAAGTTGATGTGAATTTAGACCTAATTAACTAATTATGGATTATACTGGATCATATTGATTTTTTTTCCAATGACTGCTGCTTTAGATTTAGCCAATACTTCAAGCATTTCCCCTTCAAGCATGTCCTTGAATTTGGACTTAATGAAAAGTGAAATAGTAAAAGTTTTAATTTTACTTCTTCTTCTATTTAATCTTTTTGGACACTGGGTAAAATTATATCTGGTCAGAACATGCCAGAGAAAGTGGTTATAATGAGCAGTGATAATATTTTCCCAAAAGTCCTCTTTCTTTGTATATCATACCTGATGGTGGTCCTTGGCAAAAATACAAAACAAAACAATTTGATGATTCTAAGAGATATGTTCCCTCTATCTTAGGTGGTACTTTGAAACTTTCTTTGGCAAAAAAGACAAATCTAGCCCAGAGCCTGAGAACTGAAGGTCTGATTAGGGCCTCCCAATGCTAAAAACCCTATAATTTTATTTTACAACAGCTACTCACTCTAGGAGAGTAGCAGAAAACAAAGCAAGAGCAGCCTGGTCTATCCTCAGGTATGAGAAACTGCAAGTCATCAGTGACTCCCTTTGCCCTCTGTGCAATCAGAAACATCCCACCTCAGAGAGGTCAACAGCCATAGCAAAGCTTCTTGGTTTATTGGCAAATTTCCTACCCTTGCCACATCCTTTAGTCTGTCTTCTGGGAGCTGCTGAGAAATTTCTGAACAGGAGCAGGGAATCCTGATAATATCCCCTACTAGGGTTCTGAGGCATGCTCAGCTCTCAAAGTTAATTTTAGGCTTTTTGAAGACTCACATGGATTCAGATGCACTGTTTATATTTGACTTCTGTTTGAAAGCTACTGTTACTTTAAAATAAGAGGAGTTTATACACCAATTACAAGATTTGAAAAGCTTTTGTGTGGAGATAAATCCATTTTCTTTCTTACATTTGATGTGGACATCATGGTGAATATATTGCTTTCCCCTTTTGCTTATCCAAAATTTATTAACTGATATATTTAAATTAAATATGTATATATGCATACTGAATGCATTAATTAGCAAAAAATCAGCTTTAATTCAGGATTCTTTTCTGCCAACCTAGATGAGAAAACACTAAAGCCAAACCTTCCATTTGCAATGCAGTCCTTCACTTCTTAATTTGCCTTTCTAAACCAAGCACAGAGTTTCACAATTATCTTCACTCTTGTGACCAGTGACAGGACTTGGGGTAAAGGCATGAAGTTGTATCAGAGGATACAACAGTCTCAAATTTCCTCTTGGAGATCGTGTTTTCATTCTTTCTTTAAATATTTGTAACATGACATCAACATTTCTTTTGTCTACACATTTCAAAATATTTCTGTTAAGTGCATTTAGAACTTTTTTTTTCTTGTACTCTTGTATACTTTGCTAAACATTAAGAAGTTTTATTATGATTATTATTATGTGCACAAATATGAAACATTTAGGTATAATTATAAAGCAAATATATCTTAGTAATAAGATTTTTTCTAAACACTTTCAGAGTTTCACAGAAATTCCTATCTCTCAGGGACTGTTACTTCCAAAAGAAGAAATTTCAGGAAAAAAAAAAATAATGAAAGCAAAAATGCTGAGAAGAAAGCTGAAATTAAAAGATAAGAAAAGTCTTTGGTTCTGTGATACATATATAAAAGATGAGGTTTGTATACAAAAAAAACCAAAAACTAAATGTACTAGTTCCAAAACTTTTCACAGATCTTATGAGAATTACAATGCACAGGCTTTACCTAATGATTCACCTTTTCTTACTCAGATGGACTATGGGAGTAATTGGTGTAACACAATCCTTAATTGCTGCCATTTATTTAAATGCCTTATGTTAAAATAAATTGTCTCTGTTCTTGGCTCATGTTCTCAGAGTAAATTTGAGTAACAAATTATCTTCACAGCAATTCCCAGTGCTTACAGGCAGCTTAGATTTGTATGTGGGAATTTTTTGTGTGGGAAAATTTTCCAAATTATTCTGTAAAATGCTTTAATCAATATGTACATAGTGATTTAAGATTATGTCCACTACCCATTATTTCAAAAGGTCAGTTGTTTATGACTGTGTGTATACAAGGCACTATTACTGTTATGGCTACTATTATTAATAATATTTAATCCAATTCAATTTTATGAGTGGAATACTGCTGCTGGCTTTGGCTATCATGCAGGTCTGATTAGCAGGTACTAGAGTCATCTTTGTATTTATTTTTGCATTAATGTCCCTTTTGCTTAGGCATGTTCCTCCCCCTACTTCTTAATTTGTTTACCTTAGAGACTTTTTCACAAACTAAGTCAATAATTTCACAATTCTCATTGATCTCACCTATTAATGGGTCTACTGTATCATTTTAGTCTCGCCTACTTTTTTCCCCCCAGTTTATGCGCAGATTTTTATGCAGACCAGTATCTTCAAACCTGTGCAAAATCTGATGACTTTGCTGAATCAAAACAGTATTGTAAAGGATTACTCATAAGTGCAGGATCCTATCAATGCTTTTGGGAAATGTGTGGGTGTTGATGTGAGAACCAAAATAGGTATGTTGAAAGCCCACATGTGAAGCTTCTACAGGGCATTTCTAGAGCCAGGCAAAACATTCATCAACATTTTCTTTCAAAAAATACTCCCTTTCTGAATATGTATTGAATGATGTGCCTGCTACTGCCATCCACTCTCCTGACAATCTACCAGGAACTTGATGCACTGCCTGAAAACCCTCCAGGAAATGTGAGAGGGGTAATTCTTAAATCACATTTTTGACGTCTACAGGAAGTGTTGTTAATCCTTCTGATGAATCTTACTTGGCTTTCTTGCTTGGAGGAGTTCAACACTTCTGTGTTCAGCAAATAATTTTCTTTTAAAACTGAAAGATGATGTATGTATTTCAAACATTTTACTCAAGCAACAGTTCAAGAAGCATTAGTTTCTCGAGAATTTGAATTTATCTGATTTAAAGTTTATTTAATTTTTATGAAATAAAGACAAATTTAGTCATCAGGAAAGTCAGACAAAGTGATCAACACTCCAAGTCCTTCAAGGAAAAAGTGTGTTTAAATTCCACTTTGTCTTATGCTCTGAAAAATATTCTAAAATAACCAGTACTGTGATTAAATTGAATAAGCCTAAACAAATAATTCAATGTAGTATTCTGCATGATAAGGAAAATTGGCTGCATCATTGTGTAACTCTGGAATGGTTTCACACTTTAAATGTGACTTTTATGGACTTTTTGAACATTAGGCATTGTTGGTGAGTCATATAGCTCTGAGAGGTCTTATGAAGCCCCTGTATGAGACTTTCATATTGTTTCAATGATGAAATAGAAAGAGTTTATGAACAATAAACAAATTCATTACAGAAAATGGAAAGCTTTTTAGGAAGTAGTGGTAGCTGTTACAGTGTAAATAAATATAAAGCAATCATCTGTAACATTTATGTTTTTGTAGATCACATCTTATAAACCCAAGTTTGCTGCTCTGTCTTTTGTAGAAAAAGTATAGGCTGTGTACTGCTTAAATTAGTTTTTTTTTAATTGGTTTGATTGGCTGGTTTTGAAATTTAGTATGTTATAGAGAATTACTAAAATTGATGTACATATTCTTTAAATAACTGGCCTCAATTCTGACTGCCTCTCACTTACTCTGGAAGATGGAAAATAATTTGGAGGGAGGAAAGATAATCTGGGGGAAGGAAAATATTTCTTTGCCTACATCTAATCTAAGTTTTGAAGAATGTCTGCAGATCAAGGTAAGAGAGAGGGAAATGGAATTAAAATAACATTACCTAGATTATATAAAAACACTATTAAAACACTAAGAAGATTTATAATGAGACATTTTTAAATCCCAGTTCTTACATTCAAAGAAAAATTATAGTTGTATTTTGTTACTATTCTGAAAATTAAACATAAATGACACAGGGTTCTTAGTTTTAGGCAAATTCTGCTAATCTTAAATAATTACTGACATCAGAGAACAAGTTACTTAGGTGAAAGCCAGTAAATAGAAATAAGTGCTATTTAAAAAAGGGTAAACTGCACTAGAAAGAGTTCTACATGAGATTTCACCTCTAAATATAAAATCTCTTAAAATTTAATACTGCTGTCAAAGCTCCTGAAATGTTTTCTGACTTTCTTGTTTTCCCATTTTCTTTGCCTACAAAACAGTGGAAGACCAAAGGAAGCCATCTTTTTAAAAAATTGTACTTATAGTGCAGAGTAATAAGTTTGTGCATTGATAAAACCATGTTAATCATGTTAATATTGTCTATAGACACAAAATATTAAGATAGAATATTATAGTGCATTAAAACTAAGGTGTTAATAGAACTACTTGCATCTCTTCATTAATTTTCTTTTTCTTACTTGTTTAGCAAAATAAAAACTTACTTAGAAAGCGAAGCTGATGAAACATCAGGTATTTGTATGCATCCCACATATCCAAACTTCACTTGCAAATGAACTGATGATATTTAACCTGCTCTTTCAGTTAGCATGCCTTTAGCTAGGCATCCAGCCTTTCCAGTGATTTATCTTCCTGGCTCTGCACAATATCCTGCTGTTACAATGCTGCCTCCTGCTACCACAGGGAATGCACAGAAGCTCTTTCACCTCTCTGAAGATAATTACAGGATTTCAGTCTCCAGAGCAACTAATCAATGTTCTACTAGTTTTCTGGAGAACTCAATTGTTCTTAAAAAAAACCAAAAAAAACAAAAAAACAAAAACCCAAAAATAAAAAAAAGAAAAATAATTGGAAAAGATAAATAGAAAAGTTTCATTTCATGCAGTAGTTTCAGAACATCTATACATTAAGAACAACCAGTTTTATAATTCTGGAAGAGCTAGTATTGAACATAATGGATTGTTGTGAAAAACTCTGTGGTTTCCTTAATTGTTTATCACTGCACTGCATGTACACACATGCTGATATAAAACCCCAGAACAACGATATATCTTGATTGTTGTCTCTCTCTTATTCTGAAAAAGTCCAACCATTATCCAATTTTTAAAGTAATATTAAAATGGAACTCTGAACTTTAGTGCTGTATCCCCTGCTGCAAAACTGGTTCACATTTTTCCTACAAATATTATGAAATTAAGATATGTTGAATTAGACATTTCCATATAATCACAAGTTTAGTATCTTCTGCTATGCTTATTTAAGTGAGTAGTACTGTAGTGCTTAGGCTCCTGTATAAACACAAGCTAATGGTCAATGTTGGCAGCACCAAATATTACCTTAAATGACTGCAGAAAACAGATTATCTCAGCTAAACTAGGGATATCCTTTTTCCAAGCCACATATTTGAAAAGAACAGAAAAGGCAGAATTAAATGGATTAAGAAAAATAATTATATTAGGTAAGGAAAGGCAACACCTCCCTTTCTACTTGCTTTCCTCATGAATTATAGAAGTAGGAATAAGGATGTGCTCTCTTCCCTTTTTCCTTCTCTATTTTGGTGTTACCTTTTTGGCAGATCACAACTATTTTATTCATGCCATGAGTGAAGATGGGGAATACAGTGGCTAAGTTTATCTTGGAGGGGACACTGCCACTTATGGGGAAAGGAGAAGTAATGAGGATATTGTGACTTACTCCACTATCAATAGAGAACCTCTGGCTCTTAGATGATCGTGGAAGCCAAAAGTTCTCCAATTCTGTAGAAAAGGAGCTAAATAACAAAGGTGAAACAGCCAAACTTCTAACAGACATCGAGTCAAGGATTGCACCTGATTTTGGAGGTCTTTTCCAGCTCCTATGATTCTATATCTTGTCCATCTGCCTGAAGTAAAAAGTGAAGAGTAAATTGTAAAACTGCAATAGATCAAACTTCAGCAAGACTTGTCACAGTTGATTCAGTCAGGGATCCATTCAGTAGTCTAAAGGAAGATTTCCGTGCTGTTGGAGTTCCCCTAAATATCTGAAACTGTTGCATGGCACTCAAATATGGGAAATTCAGATAATTTCAGAGATTAAGCAGGATACCTGAGTCATCTCCAAGCAGGATAAATGTTTCCAATCAGGTAAGTCAATCAAGTCCCTAACGCTTAATTACATGTCTTGTAAATGAAGGAGTTCAATGGCCTTTGATATGCTCACCATCCCCCAGATTCTGAGTCTCCAAATTAAAATATAAATACTATTCCTTTTTTATGACATCAACTTTATATCAAAAACATCACCAGGTTTGTGTTGAAAACATATTCCCTTCTGCTTTCCACTCCATATGCACCAGCACTGTGGCTTATATACTTGCTACCTTGGGGAAAAAAATGTTTTCCCTTAGGAGAACACACTTGATTTTAAAAATCTAACTTCAGGCAACTAAGTTGTAATTTGAAAAATAATCTCAGTGAAATTTTCTATATCCCTTCCCCAAGAAACAAACTTGGATGATTCTAATAAGGAAATTATTTGAGAAAGGTAGAAACAGGTTAGACCTTAAAAATTTTGTGGAAGAAACCAAGCTTGTTGCAAGCGACACAGGTAAAGTTGTAGAATTGTCGAAACTGAATATTTTGTTGCTCCCAAAAGTACCTTTTGACAAAAAGAAGCAGAGTAAATAGCTGGAGTGGGCAGCATCTTCCCTGGATTCTTGTTAGGTAATGTCCCAAGTTTGTGGTTCCTCCTCAGTTTTGGGCTTTTTTTAGCAGCCCGTGTTACCAAGCCTTGCTTCCTTCTCACCAGCCCTGCTTCTGGTGCCACCTTGCCCAGCTCCAGGGGACATCATGGGTGACTACCTGTCCTATGGTGACTGCCAAGTTAGCTGACCTTGCTCATCTGTGTCCAGCACAGAGGTCCAGCTCAGGCCAGACAATGGTCCTGTGGCCACTAGTTTGCTGTCAGAGCAAGCTGGCAGCAGCTCCTAACCCAGGGAAGCTCTGACACAGGTTAAGCACTGTCCTGGCAGCCCAAGCTGATACCTGCTGCCGTTTTCCAGTGTCAGAACTCCATTTGCTGACCAACCAGCAGGTTCTGCTTGGATACAAATTTGGCCTAAATTTTCTTTAAATATAGAGCTCTCTGGGTGCAGTTCAATGATGCATCTCTGAAGACACATCAACAATGGAAAACGTTGGTGCTGCCTGGATGAATTTGCACTCTTTTGACAGAAACTTCATCATGTAGAAGCCTGAACTGTTTGCTGACCTCTTCTGTAATGCTCTGCTGCCTCTCTATTCCTGCCTGCATTGAGTGCTCTTTCTTATCTAGAAGGATTATTTAAGCCTAACTTGTTATGCATTCTCTTTTTCCAACCAATGGTTTGGTAAGTGATTTCAGCATCAAAACCACAATGCTGCAGATTAATGAACTGCACAAAGTTTATTCTTGGCCTGTTCACACTCAATATGTGGGCTGGTCTGTGGGATACAGGTGGCCATACATGTTGACCTTCTAGTAATAACACATGAGAATGCAGTGACCTGAGCTATCATGTTTATATGAGAGCTCCTTCCCCTCTGTTAGACATTTTGAAAGCTTGTGATCATTTAGAATTTTACTGAGCAAGAGACAAGGAAGGATGTGAAAAAACACATTGTAGAGCAGCTTGATATTCAAGGTGATGTAAGTAGATGCTGTAAAAAAGAATATGCATTGCTGTTGAATTTTAAAAATTGCACCCTTACGTATATTCATCTTCCAAAATCGAGGAAAAGAGATTAAGGAAACTAATGTTTTTCAAGCCAGACACCAAGTCAAGTTTCATTTTTTTAAAATAATTTGTGAATTCTGTCAAGATATATAAAGCAATAAATGAAACTGCCTTGTTCTCTTGCTAATCTGGAATGATGCAAAACCTTGAGAAAAGAGTACAGTATAGTAATTTATAGAGAAAAGAGGAGGTATTTTATTGGAAGAATAAGTAGTATTATATAATTTATTTATCAACTATAAATAATTGATGGTAAGTATTAGTACTTTTTTAACATCTGACATGACCTTAATTTATGAAAATGTCTGCTGGTCTCCCCTTCTGATACTACTACTGGTCACAGAACAAAATAAGAAGCATGTTGAAGAAGATAGGAAAGACATGTAGGTAGAAATTTAGTACAAGCTGATTCCTATATGATGCAGATATTAAACTGAGATGGAGTGAGGATCCCTTTTCCTTGACAATTCTCTACACAATTGTTCTAACTCTGCTGAATGTAAGGACAGCTCTGTATGCACAAGTAGGTGAAGAAGCAGACAGTCTACCTTTGCATTCCAAGTAGCAAAAACTCCAAAGGTGGAAGTTTGAGGCTGTTCACTTCCAGTAGCAATAGGAATGTTTCTGCCTGACTTGTTTACAAGCAGTCCTGGTTTACCTGGACAGGTACCAGTTGACTGGAGCTAGCAAATATAAGGTTGTGGGAATAGTGCTAAACACCTGGAGACTTAACCAAGACTAGAACAAGAGAATATTGGCCCTAGAGGCTCTGCTAATCTGTGTGTGTGATTAGAGGTGCTGTGGGAAAACTATTTTGGTGGAAAACCCACCATATGTGTGTGTGACTCACAGTGATTGAGAGCAATCACATGCATGCAATGCTTGAGACACTTTGTGTGATACAAAATTAGCAGAGGCTCTAGGGACCAATCAGAAGGCAGTGGTTTATCTGTAACGAGATTAAAATAGAAGGGAGCTCACATGGGAAAAAAGGAGAGAAAAAACAACACCTGGATAGCTCAAAATTATAACACTGCATCACTGTGTCTTTTTTTCCCATTGCCGACATATTTATTTTTTGTATTTAGAATTTTATTTATATTTGATCTTATCCCCAACATAAGATCCATCTACAGAAGAGTTCTAAGGAGAATCCAGGGAACTACAGGCCTGTCAGCCTGACCTTGCTGTTGGGAAGGTGATGGAACTGGTCATCTTGAGTGCCATCACATGGCACATGTAGGAAACCAGGAGTTCAGGCCAAGCCAGAGTGCATGTGTGAAACACAGGTCCTGCTTGACCCACCTGAAATTAAATTAAAAAAAGCATTTCTTCATAAACAGGTTTGTAAAGTATTGTAACAGGGTGCCCAGGAAAGGGGTGGAGTCAGTATCCCTGGAAGTGTTCAAAAACATGAGGACGTGGCTTAGTGGCACTAGGTTGATGTTGGACTTTATTGTCTTAGAGGTCTTTTCCAAACTTAAAGATTCTATAATTCTGTGATTCTATGACCAATGTGTAAAATTACTCTGCATTACCAAAGATCAAAGAAATTTAATTATGTCACCGTTATGAATGCTTTACAAGGATCTTTAATCAAGATAATATCAAAGAAATTGTTCCTCAATATTTTAAAAACAATAAAAAAAAGACATAAATAACAAGCCAGATTTAAAAAAAATTGTAACAAAGATTTAAAGAAACAGCCAATATTGTTACAAGGTTAAATAGTGAGTCAGGGTATATCAATGGGTTTAATTCCACAGGCTTTTGCACATTATTGTATTCAATGTGCTATGGTATTTTTAAAATATGTAACTATTTTACTTTGACTTTCAGGTATTGTATTTGGCATCATTAAAATCACCTGCAAGCTCTTTGTAAGGTCTTCTTCAATAAAACCACAATGAAAATAAATCCAACACAAGGACATAGAATATAGGACAGACCTTCAGACTGGGAATTCTGTTTTAAAAAGAGTCCCATTGGAATACGTTATAAAGCTTAATCTATCAAGGCAATAAAGTCTGGACTGACCATAAAGAAATATAAAAGTGTCTCACACCAATCAAACAATTAAATAGTATGTAAAACTTAGTGGGGATAAATTTCATCTGATATACATAGAGAAAAAAAAAACAAACTAAGAGAGCAAGTCCTGGATCCAAGCTTGCCATTATTACTATGAGTGAACTATTGGAGTTAAGCTTTGCAAAACCCATTTTAGCATATAACTCTAGTTTTAAAAAAAGTAGTAAAATTTGCATTCCTTTGCTAATATTAGAGAAAACATCAATTTTTCTATGTTAATCCTGTTGGTAGTCACGTCATAAGTGATATGTTGTAATGGAAAAGTTGTCAGTCAAAGGCAGCAAGTATTGACTTCTGTATTAGACATCACTCTGTAAAAAAAAAAGGATAAATAAGAAGGATTTTATGAGAGGTCTACCAAAAACAAATGTCCTGGGGAGATTAGGTGGGTAATGATTATTGTTTCTCTTTTCCAGTATCAGCAGTAGATAAAAGAAGCATGAAAGATAATCAAAAGATGCACTTACACATAGAAATTGAGTCTCTGACAAGAAAGCCTTAGCTAAAATGGATCAAAAGCTTGGAGAATTTTCAAGGGAATTTTCGTATGTGCTTGCTCTATTCTTGAATCCTTATTTAGATATGCACTTTTGTCCATTATCAAATGCAAATTCTCTGCTAGATGGACCTTTACCCAGTAACACTGTACTTAGGTCTTGTGTATTTATAACAAATGTGATTGCTCTGTGAGGTCCTACAGTGAAATTATTTAATGCAATCCTTGGCTATCTAATGAGGCAAGAAGAGCAGGGATTCTGCCCTTGAACACTGTTAAGCTGTTGCAGAAGCACAATATATGCTTTTGATCAAATCTTCCAGAAAAATAGTTTGCAAAAATGAAAAATCTGAAAATAATGTATGAAAACCTTTATAGTAATGGATTAAAGAAACTCAAGTTGTCCAGGAACAAGATAAAAAAGTGTTCTGATCACTGTCAGCATGTATACATACCAGCAGAAAAGATTTTTTGATGAGTAGTTGAGCTGGTTTTGTCTGGGATAGAGCTAAATTTCTTCATGTTAGAGTACTGGGCTAGATTCTGGATTGTGCTGGAGACCATACTGGTAATTCAGAGATGTTTGTGTTATTGCTGAGCAGTGCACAGAGTCAAGACCTTTTCTGCTTCTCACCTCATCGTACAGAGAGGAAGCTGGAGGTGTTTGAGTTGTTTGGAGAGGACACAGTCAGTACATTGACCCCAACTGACCAAAGGGATCTTCCAAACACATGGCATCATGGTCAGCATACAGATTTGGAGCCATTGATCAGCTGGTGAGCAATTGTTTTCATTTCCATCACTTGTCTTAGAATGACAGAATCACAGAATCACTTAGGCTGGAAAACACCTCCAAGACTGAGCCCAGCCTTTGGCTGATCACCACCTTGCCAACCACAGCACTATGTGACAAAACCAGCCATTTCTTGAACACCTCCAGGGATGGTGACTCTGCCACCTCTGGGCAGTTAATTCCAACATTTGACAACCTTTCCATGAAGAAATTCTTTCTGGTGTCCAACCTGAACCTCACCTGGTGCAGCTTGAGGCCATTTTCTCCTATTACTAGCTGCCTGGGAGAAGAAGCCAATCCCCAACTTGCTATGACCTCTTTCAGGTAGCCTTTTTTGCGTTACATTTTTCTCTCTTTCCTATTTTCCTTTCTGTGACAATATTGTTATTGTTGTTATCATTGTTATTAAACATTCCTTGTCCTAACCCACAGGATTTTCCACTTTTGCTCTCTCAATTCTCTTCCCCCATTCCTTTGAGTGTGGGTTGAGCAAGTGTGGTGCTCGGTTACCAGATGGAGTTAAACCAAATTACTAACCTGTTAGTGGATTATTCTCCTCAACTGAAGCACAGCACAAAGCACTAGCTAGCTGCAATGCTGGGTACTCTTTTGAGGCATGAAATATGATCTGTACAGAGACTGTTCAATTACTGTGTATCAAAGCTATTAGTTATTTTGACTTTTTTATAACTCAAATCATACATATTGTTAAGAAAGTAATAGATTTCCAGTAAAATGGATTTGGCCAGGCATCAAAAAACCATTATTTGTGAAATTTAAATTAAATATGCTCATGTGTTATAAAGGTATAGGAAAAGACAAACTTTGAAAATATAAGAAACAGGAGCAGATCCTTGTAATTCTGGTACAGACCTTAACCATATATTTATACTTTCAACGAACAACTTATCATTTTAAAAATAAAATTGAATTATATTGGTATGTTTAAGTTCTTTCACTTTCTAATCTGTTTGTAAATGTTCTATGTAGGTTGCTATAAACAAAATCTAGGATATGTAACACTCTGCAGGTTAATTAACAGTTAAGCATTAATATCTTATGATTGGGGGAAATGCAATTTGAAAGAAAAAAATAGTAATCAGTTGAAAAGACTATGTGTAACATTATTTATAGAAAATAATATCACTATTCGCTTCTTACTAAAGAGAAACTAATGTATTTTTTCATTCTAGGATTATTTTACAATCTAATGTAATTCAGTCCTCCTACCTATATGTTGAAACTGCCAATTTATAGACAGAAGAATTAGTAGAGAAATATATCTTTAGAAAGGAACAAATGTATTAAAAGATATAAAATATGCTGAGCTTTACAACAGGACCTCAAGAAAATAAATAGTTAGAATAAACATTTATATTTTGTTCCGAAGCACAGCTTAACTTTCTTTGCTCACAAATGGTGTTCTTGATGAGAATAATAAATCTGTTTAGATGGGAGACAAAGTTTTTATTTAAAACTATGTAATTCAATATGGATCTACCATGTAAATTAGTTGCCTGACAGAACTGGCAAATGTAAGGTATTTATTGTAAAAAACCTAGAAACATGGGTAGGATGCAAAAGACAGTCGGGGGTAATGGAGTAAGAACTTGTGTGTAGAGATAAAGACAGTTTCACCAGTATAGCAAAAGCTGTATGCATAAGCAAAAGAATAAATTCACCCCTTTCCCATGGGCAAGCAGGGGTCCAGACATCCCCAGGAAAGCAGGATTACCTGGGAATCACTTGTAATGTCCAACCTATGACCCAACACCACCCTCTCCACTAGACCACGTCACTTGGTGCCAAGACCAGTCTTTCCTTAAACAGGCACTTTCCAGGTAAAGTGGCTTCACCACCTCCCTGGGCAGTCTATTTCAATATGTAATTTCTCTTTCTGTGAAAAATTCTTCCTAATGTCCAACTTAAACCTCCCCTGGTGCAGCTTAAGAATATGTCTCTTGTCCTATAGCTTGTTTCCTGAGAAGGTGCAGAGAGCAATAACACCTCCTCTTCTCCAGGAAGAGAAATGTCATAGCTGCAAATGTCCTCCCCCTTCCTTCTTCTACCCCCAGTTTTGTGTTTTATATTTTGACTGTGGCAGCAGATGGTCTGGGATATCCCTAGGAACGTTTGGTGTCATCTGTCCTGGCGGTTTCCCTTCCAAACATATAATTCAGAAAGACATGAAGCATAATGTTCATAATTTTTAAAATCTTTCTTATAATTTGTCCCTTCTAGTAGATTTTGATGCTCTACTAGATATGTAGAGACCAGATGACTATAGAATAAATCTGGGGTGTGGGCAGACAACTTGTAAAGATGTTGTCTTTCCAATATCAGTAAAGACCATATATGCTTATAATAATAGTAAAAGTCTGATTCAGCTTCCCTGGAAGAATATGTGCATCTTTTCTCCCACAAGAATTGACCTACATCATCAGCTATCATAGATCTTATTCATAAGGTCAAATTTTTTGGAGAGAAAAGCATAGATTAATCATGAGTGAGAATTTTGGGACTGACTTCAGTAAAAGAGATAGCAATCTTCTAGACTACACCATTATCTAAACGCAGAAATCTGGAAAAATAGTGTCATGACAATATTATCATGGGCAGACATTAAATTAATCTAGTGAAATTTTATGCAGGCAGAATAAGTTTAGTAAAGAATGAAGAATTTTGTCTTGCATACCAGTAACAATACAAAAATAAATTGAGAGTGACTTAACCTGTCAGAAAGGTATTAGTCAGAGAATCATGGAATAACTGTTATCCAATGTGGGAAAATAGGTTGAAAGGATAGTACAGAAGGCAATCTCTGCTGATGGATTACAGCTGTACTGATTAGTGGAGATTACTGAGAAGTGGAAACATCTGTGTCTGCCCAATGAGTTTGGGTGTTATAAAAGAGTGGGCTAGCTGGCCACCAGGTACAGCTGGAGCTTGAGACCCAGATCTGCTGCAGTTTGGGTTGGAGTCTGCTGGCTGTGCTGTGAGGAGCGAGTGACATGCAGTCATGCAAGGGACAGATAAGGTAAGAAGATGCTGTGTGAGGGACAGTCAGGATAAAGTGGCCAGGTAAGGGACAGGTTGGGGTTTAACCAGTCATACAGAAAGAAGGGAACCTTGCAGAGAGGAGAGGAGTCAGTGCTACATGGAGCTGCCTGTAAGAAAAGGAGTTGGAGTTGTCAGAGAGAAATACATTGAAAGAAGGCATGAAAAGTTTTCTAATAAAGGACTGGTGGTGATGCCTGTCCAGTCTGTTTTGACATAACTGCAACAATACAGTAAATATTAGTGTTCAAACTTTCACAGGAGTAATGAAGAGAAATAACTTAGTTTGTTCATGGCAGGATTTTTAAAGTTCTTTTTTTATCTTGTGATTTGTTTTAATTTTGTAGCTCTTTGTGCTTACTGTGCCAGCTGCTGTCAGGGGCACCATGCAAACACAGAACTTTTCCTGTGAGATTGGCTCAGTGAGAGCTTGGTGCAGGTAATAGATGGAGATGAGTAGGTATTTTGAGTAACTGGGAAAACAACACCCTGACAGAAACCCGAGCTATTTTATGTCTCAGGTGGCCAGGAGTTCCGTTGTGGAACAGTTCTTAATATAAATTCACCAGACAAAATTTAGGTTCCTAATAAGCAATTATTTCATCATTTACTTTAAATTCATTATTAGATGCAAGGGTACATACAATCACTGTGGGAAACAAAAAGGAAGGTTATTTTACATATAACCAGAAGAGGGTTTGGGGCAGTACTCCTGTGTGAGCAGAGGGCAGGGGCTGCTGACAGCTGAGCCCTTCAGCCAAGCTGGTGGTGATTCTGTGGTAAGATATTATTAAAAAGGTAAAGTGCCAGAAAGCAGAGAGGGCTAGGGGAGGAAAACAACAAGCACAAGACATGATCCTGAGCACACCAAGGTCACAGATGAAGGAGGGGTGGAGGTGCAGCAGGTCCCCTGCAGCCCGTGGTGAGGACCCACTGGGGCAGCTGCAGTCCATGGAGGTCAGAACACCAGAGCAGGTTGACCTTTCCTGAAAAAAAATAACTCTCATGAAGACTCCATGCTGGAGCAGATATTACTGAAGGACCCATGGTGCAGCAGGCTTATCCTGAAGAAGGGGCCCCATTCTGGAACTGCCCAAGGAAGGAGAGATGAATTGTTATGAACAGAACGCAATCCCATTCTCCATCTGCACCCCTTGGGGAGGATGAGGTGTGAGAGAGTAAGAAATGAAAGGGTGAAGATAAGCCTGGGGAAAATAAAATTGTCTAGGGGAAGGTGCCTTCACCTTCCAAATCTAATTGTCAATATATAAAATTAATTTCCATGAGGTCTAGACTCAATGGTAGAAGCATTAATTGATCTCCGTATCTTTATCTCAATTACTGACTTTTTTTATTTCTCTTCTTGTCCTACTGCAGACAAAGAGTCACTGGGTGGATATCTGAAGTAGCACATAAAAATATGGTAGGGTAAGTGATCCCTAAAAGCATTTGAAAACAAATGCCATAAAAACTTAGATTATTTTTAAGCCATTTCTTTATAGACTTCATTGTGTGTGTAGTACTTGCAAACCCTTTTTCACCCTCACAAGACCTTTTCTGTCCTGATGTTTCTTAGTTTACCTGTTGCTCTATTAAATATTCTGTATATCTTTGTTTCAATACAGAATTCTCAATTAATTATCCATTAAATAGCCACTTACAGGATATCAGCAATGGGTACAAAACAAGCTTGAATGACCTATGGTAGGTCCCAATTCTTAACCACAGGAAAAATATCTGAGGGCAAAATAGTGACCTGTGCCCTGGGAATTGTTTCACTTCCCAGATTAACTGTGTTTTCCTCCAATTAAAACATATAGCAAATATCATGTTTGTTTAGAAATTAGTTCAAAAAATATATATTAAAAAGTTTTTCTTGTACTTTATATCATCCTGCATGTTTGAATGTAGAGTTACAGCACAAGAGAATAAATTAGCTGTTTTTCAAAGGAATCTACCATTCCTATCATAGTGAGTGTGCTATTCTGTAGGGAATAGCTAAATGGATTAAAAAGACAGCAGGAAGTTTTTTTGCCAACATCTTTATTAAAGGCAAGAGAATTCATATAAACTTAATCCAATTACTCAAAGTACTCAAACACTGTGCAATGAGCAAGGGAATATACCAAGGGATACAATTCTGGTTTCATTATTTCATTGTTTCTTCCTTTTGTTAGTTTCTGAGTAAATTTAAATGTCATAAAAAGGGTTGTTAATACCAACACTAGTTACAGAGGTTCTATCCCAAATAGCACTAGCTAACAACAATAAATAAAGCCCCTAAATCCTTTAAAATGGCACCTCTTCCATTGGTTAGCCCAAAGTGGCTAACATCTATCAGATTTTACAATGAAAGGCTACACATTTCTTTTTCTCCAAAAGTTGATTAATTTTATTTGGATATTAATGAGAGAAGCATGTATCTGTGAAGAAAGTACTTCAAAGATCCTATTAATTTTATATTTTATACAAGCCTCTTCCCTAAGTGTAAGAGGCCAGATTTTATGCCTTTAAAATCTATAAAGTAATTTTAATAATAGAATAGCATTTACTTATTCTTTACTCCAGCAATAAAACAAAATATAATTCACCAAGAAAACATTCAATTAGAATGTGGTTGTTTGACCTTGGCTCCGAAGTGCCCACCAAACCACTTTATCACTCCCTTCCTCAGCAGGACAGGTGCAGAAAATACAAAAAAAGATTGAGTTCATATAAGGACAGGGAGAATTCACTTGGCAGTTATTTTTACAGGCAAAACAGACTCAGCTTAGCAAAAATAATTTCTTGCCAATTGTATTGATAACTATAGTAAGAAATAAGAATAAATCTAAAATCGTATTCCTGCTGTCCCTCCCTTCTTCTCAGGCTCAGCTTCTCCCTAATTTCCATCTTTTAAGGGCAGCAAGGGGATGGAAGATGGGGTTTATGGTCAATTCATGATGCATGGTGTCTGTTGCTCATGTCCTTCTCCAGTATAGGGTCCCACATGAAGGAGGCAGTCCTTCCCAAACTGCTCCAATGTTGGTTGGTCCTGTGGGCTGCAGTTCTTCATTAATTCCTGCAGTGAGTCCCTTCCACAGGGTGCAGTCCTTCAGGAGTGGGCTGTTCCAGCATGGATCCCTTTTGGGCCACCAATCCTGCCAGAAAACTCTCTCCACCAAGGGGTCTCCATGGGCTGCAGCTGTCTCCAGGGCACATCTGCTTCAGTGTGAGCTCCTCTGTGGGCTGCAGTGACAGCCTGTATCACCACATCCTCCTCAAGGACTGCAGGGAAATATCAGCTCTGACTCATGCATCACCATGTCCCCTCCTACTTCACTAACCCTGTGTCTTCACAATAATTTATCTCACGTGGTTTCTTTCCCTAGCAGCTGTACAGCATTTTCTCCCTTTCTTAAATGTATTTATGGAGACACTACTGCTGTGAACGTTCAACTCAGCTTTGACCTGTGGCAGGTCCTTCCTGGAGATGGCAGGCACTGGGTCTGTCAGACATGGGGGACAGAAGTTCTGTCGGCTCTTCAGAGCTCCTGCTACGAAAATCTCATTGTGTGTACCAAATACATAAATCCAGTACACAGGAAAAATAAATCAAACTTCTGTGAAAGGAGAGAAAAAAGTCAGACTTACTTTTTCTTCACTCTATGAACCAATATGCCTTTACACTCATTAATTTCTGGTAATATAGTAATTAATCTTGCCAGTAATTAGCCAGTTTGGAACACAATAAGAACTATTTACCCATATGATAATTGCATATGGAGTTCCTACACTATAGTACAGTGGAGGAGCAAATTACTGGCTGAAAGAATTGTAGGGTTTGAGAATTGAAATTGTCTCTTAGTACAAAATATGTCACTCACCCTCAGATTTTGATCACCCTCAGAGAGACTTTTGGGAGCACACAACATATTTGCAATTCCTAAATATTTACAAGTGCAAGAGCACATGAAGGTAACCTCTTACCTTTTGTTTCCTTTAAAATACAGTACTAAAAAGATCCAAGAAAATAGAGAAAAGCTGAATTTACATTTTAATGTTGCATGACTTTACTACATGCTTACCATACCAAACAGGCTGTCCATCTTGCTCAGACAGTGCTGTTGCAGTGTTTAACCTTATCTGCACCTTGTTTCATTAAGGAGTCTCTGTGATGTCTATAAACCTTTTCTGTAGCTCGTGAGAGGCCAGTTAAGCAGAGTTTCTGAAGTAACAGATATATTTCACATCTGAGGAAAGAGCAGGGCAAAGCTCTTTTTCCACCACCTTTCTTTTTCCTGTGCTTCTGCTCTCTAGTACTGACTTTTGGAGCACACAAAGCCTTGCAGATGGGAAAGGAATAACATTTCACTAACTAAACATTATCTTGATAGACTTTTCTCAGCCATGTTATCATTAAATTTTCTATAATAAATTCATAAATTGTATGCACATACATATCTGCATATTCATTTCACATTCTTAAGGCAGTTGCAGTTCAGGTAATTTTCCTATTATGTCTTAACATTAGGACCACTGATTTCTTTTTGGAAAAAGAAAGTGGCTCTAGTAGCACTAAGACTGCATTAGTTTTATCTATCTGTAAATGTATTATGGGCTCTCAGGATAAATACTGGCCTTAGTGACTACATAATTCACTTTAAATGGAAAGTTTCGTTAAGAGAACGAAGTAAAAATAATTTTTAAAATATTTTATAAATAGGAGATAGTAATTATTATTAATCTTAAATATTAGTTATATACTGAAGGAAAATAAATACAGAAATGATACATCATTATCTTGTAAATTTTTCTATGCCAAGGTATGAGAAATGCTTATCTTGCTTCTAGATTTGTGTTTATCCAAAAGGTTGGACTACAACAGGAGTCTTGGTTACCTTTCAAATGGAGATTCAGCCTGGTTGAGTGGAAGGTTCCCTGACTATGACAGGGCAGTTGGAACTGGATGATCTTTAAAGTCCCTTCCAACCCAAACCATGCTAAGATTCTGTGAAGATGTATAAATACTTTCAGCTAATTCAAAGTGAAATACTATGGCTTTTAGGGCAGATGATAATTGAAATTTACAGATTTGTATCCCTAAATCCTTTCCAGTTTAGTGACAAAGATCCCCCCTTATGCATTCTCTCCTGCTGTTTTTCTCTTAAAGCATTGGAATCCTGTGCACCACTTGTTTGATTTGCAACCAAGAACATCCTAGAATATATGATAAAGCCAGAAAACTTCTGGTTTTTTAGTGATTTCCATATCTTCACAGTTTTTCAGCAGTTTGTCTGTTGAAAGTCATACGTTTGAGAAGACAAATATGCCACCAGTAAAAAAAGCTGCAAAGGAGTGAATTGTGTATTATTTTTGAAGAATATATTTCAGCTTCTCTTTGCGAATGTTCTAGGGCTTTGAGAAGAAATTTTCATGCCAGAAATCACTGAAAAAAGATAAGATGGGAGGCAGTTTTAGCCACTATAGACCTGTACTTTAAAGCCAACAAAAAAACTAAATTTTCAACTTTTTTTTTTTTTTTGATTGTATGAGGGTATGTTTATCTGTGCAGGACCTGTAAAATTAGTGCTCATTGTAGAAAGCTGGAAAAAAATAAAAACCAAACACAGTACTGAGTGATTAGGAGAACAAACAGAATAGCAATGCAAAACTTTTCACAAAATGAAACTTCTATGCCTACAGAAAAGGGCTCAGTGTAGAATATTACCAATCAGAAATCTGGGAAACATAACAGTTTACAAAAATGACAGTTTAACATACAGCAATGTTAAACATGACCTAAAAAATGCAAAACTATCCTACAGACTTGAGTATTAAAGAATGCAAAGAGAAGGAGAGGAAAATATGCAATATTTTTCATGTGAACACGGATTGGTAATCCAGATTTTTTTACTTTGGCAAACATAAGAAGGAGAAGATGTTACATAGGTCTGTACATTCAAGAAAAAATAGGCAGTGATGACCCATTCTTTCATAATTAAAAAATTATCATCTGTCAGTAAAATCAGTAAGAACACTGGCACAAAAGAAAACATTTTCCACAAAACATCTGATTAATTATGGAATTCATTTGACATAAAACATTCTGGAGATCAAAAGTGCAAATGTGTCCAAAATCAATCAAAATTTTAAATTAAAAAGATTTCTCTCTTGCTATTTAACAGAATGATCCAAGTCCTGCCATTTCTGAGACCTTTAAGAAAATGATGAAAGTTTCCAATTTTAGATATTTTGCTATCACATTTTTTCCTAAATGTCTTCAAGTGCCTTTCAGACAGAAGGCCTGAATGATCTTTGGCTTGACAAATCAACTCGATGCTATTCAATCTTTATTTTCTTTTTTCCCCTTTTTTGTCAAAGCTATATTATGAAAATTTCTTAAATATTTTAGAAGCTGCATTGCAGTTTCTCAGGTCATTATCAAAATTTAAGTTGGCTTAACAATAATTTGAGATTTGAGTCCACTTTTTTTTTCTTTTTACATTAGACATTTTCTTAATACCATATTTTTAACAATAAAGAAAAAAATGTTTGCACAGAACTTCAATAAGATGGATGGAATTAAAAAAATGAATGCTTGTTGTATTTTTATTCTCAATAAAAATACCTTAATTTATAACTAAATTTATACATGTAGACTGACTCCAAAGAACTCTTTTTAAGTCCAAAAATATAAGGGGCTTCTTCTGGTTATAATAGTTATTTGCTACTTGCTTACTAAGGGAGTATGATTAACTGTAAAATTCACTTTATTTCTCAGATTAATTGAATTTGAGACTTTCATTAAAAAATACAAAAGATTATCAAGGTTTTTAGTGTTTTCTGCTTCACTCCTTAATGATATTTTCTTGTCACAAACAATTATGGGTCTCACTCTTCATGCTGAAGCACAGGACAAAATGCTGATGAGGTGGTATAATGTAGACTCATTCAGTGTGACTGCAATAATTCCAGGAAGGACCATATTTTTTAAGATATTGAGCTTTCCAGAATATTATTCCATGCACAGTAGGTAAACCACAAATTGTCTTTGGCTTCCAATTCAAATTGCATGCAAATTTAAGAGAAGAAAACAATAAATATGCAAGTGGAAAGAAACGTTTTGGTATCATTTCGTTTGCCTATTGATCCCAATGTCTTGTTTTCTGCATGCAGTACCTGAATATCTCAAAAGACATAAAGTTGAGAGCAAAAAGTAATGGAAAATCCAGGATAAAACACTTTATCTTCTATATGGAGCCCCAGTGTATCTACACTGTAGTTAAGACACATGTAGTGATTTTTTTTTAAGACTTGCTGAGACCTTGAGTATGCAAATGAGCTTTCCACTCACAAAAGTCAATATTTCAATTAAAATGCAAGAGGAATTTCAGAGAAATCCATTGTGACCAATTATTTAGGTTTAGTTAAAACTTAAAGTCTACTGCCTTTTTCTTGCAAGTCCAGAGAATGATGAGACATCACTGAATAAATGGGTGAGTGTCAGATAGGAATGATATAGATGTTAAATGAATTCACAGCAAGAAAGAAACCTTTCCAGGGATACAAAAACTCTACTGATGTGATGAATTCGTTTGAAGTTATACTTGTTACACTACTGCATTAATACTCTAAAATTATATGAGAGAAAATGAATATCAAAAGTGGAACAAAACAAAAGATTACCTATCCAGAGAGCCAACTTTGTAAGAAACACTTTGAGAAAAGGAACCAGGAACAGCTGATCCAAAATATGATGAGAAATAAACATTGCCAATCAAACTTCATGACATGAGTATAAACTATGTAAATGGTAACTTAAAAATCTTATAAATATGTGTAAGCACTTTTCACTATAATGGGTTTCTTGCAGCTACCTGTTCAGAAAGGCATTACAGATTGCCAATATACATATATATAAGAACACAATATTCTCTTGGTACTGAGCACAGTAAGTATATCAGCACTCCAGTAAATGTAAAATCAGCCAGAGTAGCATTTCAGGGAGATTTGGCATGTCATGTACAAAATGAAACCAGTAATCACTATTCATAAATATGCCAAATGGAAGCAATATTAAACTTTCACATCCTCTGGAGCAGAAATCACATGAAAATGTTGTTGCTTGTCCAGAAAACACAAGTAAATCAATCAAAGAGGAAAATGTATTGTCATGACACCCTAAAACTCTGCTGATGTTGTTATTCAAGAGTTAAAAATTATGTACTCATAAAAAAAAGATTGAGACTTATACTTCCAGCAGATGATTTAAAATAAAGGTGAAAAGTAAGAAACTATCCCTTCATAATCTGTCATTACATGGTAGCAGAACTGGATCTTTTAGCATTAAAGTCAGGCAGTAAGAGGCAGAGGGGAAGGTGAGGGGAAGGCAGTAGAAATAGGCCTAGACATTATTTTCTGGACTCTTGAGACTACACAGCATGGAGAAAGATTTCTTGCATATAACAGACTGAGCCTCCTGGTTAATCCAGATATATTTGTCTCTACAAGCAGAAGATAACAAGGTCAAATGTACAAGTACTTTTTAAAAAACCTGAAAATATCTTCAGTTTTTAGGAATTTTAGGTTGAATCAATAAACTAATAAATTTATCTCCCATTAAAAGCTAAATCCAGTCGTCCTTTCTTTGGAAAATCTTGCTCAGGGGTCTTGACATAGAACTGAAATTATTCTTTTATGCTACAGTTCAGTCACCGACATGTAAAAATGAGAAACTCATACCACAATTTCTTTACATTCTTAGGAAAAAAGTAATAGACAGTGTACAGTAAGACTCTGGATCTGGATTTGAATTTGTAGTAAACCTTGCCTCAAAGCCTGCTTAATATATTTTATGATCATTTAGGTAATGATGCGGTCAGCCATGCCTTGGTGGTAAAACCACAGCAACTTGGCAGAGAGGCTTGGTAAGATAATTTGGTTTATACATCCATATATTTGTTTGTTTCTGTCCTCAGGGCTGCTCTACCAGTAAACTATTTTAATAATCTGGAAGAAGCAATTTATTCCTAACAGCAGCTGTAAAGTATCTTAATAAATATTGCCAAGTATTAGAAAGTTTGAGTCATTACTGAGAATAACTTTGTGTAACCTATGGTTGCAACTTTTAATTAAGATCTCTCCCTATTAACATTACCTTGCACCATGTTTTATTTTAATGACTTGTATGAATGTCCTGGTTTGAAGGACAGATGTCTGCCAAGAATGGCAGAAATTTTCCTTTGAAACAGAGACCCGAATTCCACTCCCCCCCTCAAATATTATAAACGTGTGAATCAAGGACTCTGAGGCAGAGATAAGGGGGTAGGAATAACAGCTCTTTTACTAATATATCTAACTGTACCAGCAGAAACAACAGCAGTTGTTAAAATTACTAACAAAACAGAACAGATTACTCGGTTCCAGTCCTTTCTTTAGCTGTGAGCACGCTCTCTCTCGGCGGGAGCGGAGGCGGGAAGGGGCGGCCGCGGCCGCGCCGGTCTCAGGGGGGAGCGGCTGGAGCGGGCAGCTCCTCACTCACCGTTTGGGTTCTGGTGCTCAGCTGTGTCCGCAGAGGCTGGAGGCTGCAGCGGGGCAGATGCAGGGCAGGTGATGGCAGAGGCTCTGGCTCTCCTGCCTTTTGGCCGCGTGGCTCCAAGACCGAGAGGATCCCCCTCCCAGCTCCCCGGAAACACGAGTCCCCTCCGGAAGCACGAGAGCCCCTCTCCAAGCTGATCCCACCCACCCCTTTTGTCCAGAGCCCGCAAAGATCCACAGTGTAACCGGCAGCTCCATCGGCATGACAATGGGAAAAATTCTTTAAATTGACACAGCAATAGGAAAAACACTCAACCCCCAACATTATCCACCCCAAATTTTTTCCATGCCAACATGCTACAGCAAATTAAAACTTTTATATTATATACATACATGCAGTTACAGGCACAGTATCATAGATAGTTCACCCTAGAACAAGGTCTCCTTGGGGTATGCATCGGGTCTGTCCATCCTTTTGCATCACCCACCAAGTGCAACCTGGTCCTTGAGTGAAAACCACCCCACGAACAGGATTGTCTTTGCTGGAGGGAGAGTTCACCCAAACAGGTTTTCCTAACATGCCTCTCAGGTGTACCACAGGGACCTTATCTCCATGTGGTGTTCCCAGGGGCTCAGATTGGGCAGGGCCTGCTCGGTTAGTGGAACCCGGGTATTCACTAACCATGTGGCCTTTGGTAGATTGATCTCCCAGTTTTTGAAAGTCCCCCCACCAAGTGCCTTTAAGGTGGTTTTAAGCAGGCCATTGCACCGTTTGACTTTCCCAGCTGCTGGTGCATGGTAGGGAATATGATACACCCTCTCAATGCCATGTTCTCTAGCCCAGGTGCTTATAAGGCTATTTTTGAAATTAGTCCCGTTGTCTGACTCAATTCTCTCAGGGGTACCATGCCTCCAGAGGACTTGTTTTTCCAGGCCCAAGATGGTGTTCCGAGCACTGGCATGAGGCACAGCGTAGGTCTCCAACCACCCGGTGGTGGCTTCCACCATGGTCAGCACGTAGCGCTTGCCTTGGCGGGTCTGAGGCAGTGTGATATAGTCAATCTGCCAGGCCTCTCCGTACTTGTACTTGGACCACCGCCCCCCATACCAGAGGGGCTTCACCCGCTTGGCTTGCTTGATGGCAGCGCACGTGTCACAGTCGTGGATAACCTGGGAGATGCTGTCCATGGTTAGATCCACCCCTTGGTCTCGTGCCCACTTGTAGGTGGCATCTCTGCCCTGATGACCTGAGGCATCGTGGGCCCATCGAGCCAGGAACAATTCTCCCTTGTGTTCCCAATCTAAGTCTATCTTTGAGACCTCTATCTGTGCAGCCTGATCTACCTGCTCGTTATGGTGGTGTTCTTCATTAGCCCGACTCTTGGGAACATGAGCATCCACATGACGGACTTTCACGGGTAGCTTCTCTACCCGAGTGGCAATGTCTTTCCACTCATCAGCAGCCCAGATTGGTTTTCCTCTACGTTGCCAATCAGCCTTTTTCCACCTCTCCAGCCACCCCCACAGAGCATTGGCTACCATCCAGGAGTCAGTGTAAAGGTAGAGCTTTGGCCATTTCTCTCTCTCAGCAATGTCCAAGGCCAGTTGAACAGCTTTGTGCTCAGCAAGTTGACTTGATCCACCTTCTCCTTCAGTAGCTTGTGCAACCTGTCGTGTGGGGCTCCATACGGCTGCTTTCCACTTCCGGTTCATCCCCACAATGCGACAGGAACCGTCAGTGAAAAGGGCGTAGCATTTTTCATCTGCTGGCAGTTGGTTGTACGGTGGGGCTTCTTCAGCCCGGGTCACTTGTTTCTGCTCCTCTTCGTCAGCGAGACCAAAATCTTCACCTTCTGGCCAGTTTGTAATTATCTCCAAAATCCCAGGGCGATTCGGGTTGCCAATATGGGCGCGCTGCGTGATGAGGGCAATCCACTTGTTCCATGTGGCGTCGGTGGCGTGGTGGGTAGAGGGAACCTTTCCTTTGAACATCCACCCCAGCACTGGCAGTCGGGGTGCCAGGAGAAGCTGTGCTTCCGTGCCAATCACCTCTGAGGCAGCTTGAACTCCTTCATAGGCAGCCAAGATTTCCTTCTCTGTGGGAGTGTAATTGGCTTTGTAACTTTGTAACTTCTGCTCCAGAATCCCAGGGGTCGGCCTCGGGTCTCACCAGGCACCTTCTGCCACAGGCTCCAGGACAGACCGTGGTTCCCAGCTGCAGAGTAGAGCACATTCTTTACCTCTGGTCCCGTCCTGACTGGACCAAGGGCTACTGCATGAGCGATCTCCTGCTTGATCTGGGCAAAGGCTTGCTGCTGCTCAGGGCCCCAGTGGAAATCATTCTTCTTGCGGGTGACCAGGTAGAGAGGGCTCACAATCTGGCTGTACTCAGGAATGTGCATTCTCCAAAAGCCTATGGCACCTAGGAAAGCTTGTGTATCCTTCTTGCTTGTTGGTGGAGACATTGCAGTGATCTTATTGATGACCTCAGTGGGGATCTGGCGCCGTCCATCTTGCCACTTCACTCCCAGGAACTGGATCTCTCGGGCAGGTCCTTTGACTTTGCTCTTTTTAATGGCAAAACCGGCTCCCAGCAAAATCTGGATGATCTTCTCTCCCTTCTCAAATACCTCCACTGCCGTGTTCCCCCACACAATGATGTCATCGATGTACTGCAAATGTTCTGGAGCCTCACCCTTTTCCAGTGCAGCCTGGATCTGTCCGTGGCAGATGGTGGGACTGTGTTTCCACCCCTGGGGCAGTCGGTTCCAGGTGTACTGCACGCCCCTCCAGGTGAAAGCAAACTGCGGCCTGCATTCTGCTGCCAAAGGAATGGAGAAAAACGCATTGGCAATGTCAATGGTGGCATACCACCTTGCTGCCTTGGACTCCAGCTCGTACTGCAGCTTCAGCATGTCCGGCACGGCAGCGCTCCGCGGTGGAGTCACTTCATTCAAGGCACGATAGTCCACAGTCAGTCTCCATTCTCCATTAGATTTTCGCACAGGCCAGATGGGGCTGTTGAAGGGTGAGTGGGCTTTGCTGACCACCCCTTGGCTCTCCAGCTCACGGATCATCTTGTGGATGGGGATCACAGCATCTCGATTTGTCTGGTACTGCCGGCGGTGCACTGTCATGGTGGCAATTTGTACCTGTTGCTCTGTCACTTTCAGGAGCCCCACTGCAGATGGGTTTTCTGATAGTCCAGGCAAAGTGTTCAACTGCTTAATGCTCTCTGTTGCTACAGCAGCTATTCCAAAAGCCCACCTGAACCCCTTTGGGTCTTTGTAGTAGCCATTCCTGAGGAAGTCTATGCCTAGAATACGTGGTGCCCCTGGGCCAGTTACAATAGGATGTTTCTGCCATCCCTTCCCTGTCAGGCTAATCTCAGCTTCCAGCAAAGTGTATTCCTGTGATCCCCCCGTCACCCCAACAATAGAAACAGGTACCTTCCCCACGTGTTCTGATGGTATCAGGGTGCATTGTGAACCAGTATCAACTAGCACTATATGCTCCTGTGGCTTTGATGTGCCAGGCCATCGCACCCACACTGTCCAATAGATCCTGTCATCCCATGCCTCTCCCTGGCTAGAGGCAGGGCCCCTCTAGCCCTGGTTATTATTTCTTTCCTGGGCATACATAGTGGAGGTTCCTTCCAGGGGATCTGACAGATCATCCTCCCTTCTGTGATACCCTGCATCTTTACCATGGGAGGTTGAGGCTACCTTCATCTTAGCACGGTTCCCTCGGTTAGCATTTCCCTCCCTGAGCTGACGCACCCGTGCTGCCAAGACAGAAGTGGGTTTCCCATCCCATTTTGACATGTCTTCTCCATGGTCTTGCTCCCTTACAAATATCTGGTCCACACCTGAATCCTGGGCCAAGGATCCTAAATTCCTGGCCTCAGTTCCATCCAGTTGCACACCTGTTCCCGTAAGGTCCCAGACCCGGAGTAACCAAGTTGTAAAAGGCTCACGGCCTCGCCGTGCAATGTCTTTACGCAGGTTACGGAGACTGTCGTATGAGAGGGACTCTGTGACAATCTCAATCTCTGGCTCCCTTGCTGGCTGTGAGGACCCTCCTGGCTGATCCCCATTATCTAGGTGCCTCGTTTTAATCTTAGATTTTCTAGTTTCCACAGGGGCAACTGCCACTGGCTGTGGCTGCCCCTGTGATCCGGCTGGAACCTGGACAGATACAACATCTACGGGTTCCACTGCAGCACCATCTGACTCTCCCTCTTTAGTGCAGGGGGAGGGTTTCTCATCAGCTGAAGAAAAGTGCTCCTTCAACATCTGGCTGTGCTCCTTAAACGTCTGGCTGTGCTCCTTCAACATCTGGCTTTGCTCCTTCAATACCTGGCCAATATCCTTCACTAGAGCTCCCACCCACTCTGGGTGGTTCATTTCTGCAGTGGGCTGTGGGGCAGCATCAGGCTCTGGGGCAGCATCCCTAGTCCCCGGAGCAGTCATGGTCTGGGGCAACATCCCTAGTCCCCTGGGCAGGGTCATGTTCTGGGGCAACATCCCTGGTCCCTGGGGCAGGGGCACACTCTGGGTCAACATCCCTGGTCCCTTGGGCGGGGTCATGTTCTGGGGCCACATCCCTAGTCTCTGGGGCAACATCCCTAGTCCCTGGGATAGGTATCAGGGCTGTTAACCAAGCCAATATTCCCTTGTTTCTGAATGCTAAGTAGAGCAGGCCTATTAACAACGCCAGCCACTGTATAATAACACTAGCAATTAAAACAGATCTGAAATCCTTGAAAACTGGTGGAGTAGCCTCAAAAAACTGGGTGATAGGTTGGGAGAAAATTTCCCTTGCATTCATTACTTCACAGTAAGTACCATTATTGAAATAACCCCAGAAACACGCAGTTAGAGTATGATAGCTCTGGATCCATGTGGCCACTTCCCAGAGAAAATTAAAAAACCATGAATTCCTGACATAATCAATCCACCAAACTAATCGGATAATAGCTACAGTAACTTTGGTGAGAGGGCCCATATTCAAAAAAGGGCTTACAAATGAGAGAGAGGTATCTGTGGCCACATGGAGCCCAAACCAGATTAAACCGGACAACATGTTGCCCCTCAAGAGAGCTGTTACTCCTGTCTTAACTCTCCTCTTAATGCCCTCAGGCCCCACGTTGGGCGCCAAAATCTGTCCTGGTTTGAAGGACAGATGTCTGCCAAGAATGGCAGAAATTTTCCTTTGAAACAGAGACCCGAATTCCACTCCCCCCCAAATATTATAAACGTGTGAATCAAGGACTCTGAGGCAGAGATAAGGGGGTAGGAATAACAGCTCTTTTACTAATATATCTAACTGTACCAGCAGAAACAACAGCAGTTGTTAAAATTACTAACAAAACAGAACAGGTAACTCGGTTCCAGTCCTTTCTTTAGCTGTGAGCACGCTCTCTCTCGGCGGGAGCGGAGGCGGGAAGGGGCGGCCGCGGCCGCGCCGGTCTCAGGGGGGAGCGGCTGGAGCGGGCAGCTCCTCACTCACCGTTTGGGTTCTGGTGCTCAGCTGTGTCCGCAGAGACTGGAGGCTGGAGCAGGGCAGATGCAGGGCAGGTGATCGCAGAGGGTCTGGCTCTCTCCTGCGTTCGGCCGCGTGGCTCCAAGACCGAGAGGATCCACCTCCCAGCTCCCCGGAAACACGAGTCCCCTCTGGAAGCACGAGAGCCCCTCTCCAAGCCGATCCCACCCACCCCTTTTGTCCAGAGCCCGCAAAGATCCGTGGTGTAACCGGCAGCTCCATCGGCATGACAATGGGAAAAATTCTTTAAATTGACACAGCAATAGGAAAAACACTCAACCCCCAACATTGAATCATGTTATGCAAATTTATTACAGATTAAACTTGTAAAGACCAATGAAATGTTCTAACCAGAATTTGTCTTTCTCAGCTGTCTCCTTGCTTTAAGGTGATGCCTTAGTCTTCTGTTTTTCAGGCTGAACAACCACAATTCTCTTCAGTCTTACTCTTTCAGACTACTTTACCACATTTGCAAAGGCAAAAAAAAATAATTGCAGAAAGAAAATGAGAGCTTCAACTATTCAGTGGAAACATCTGAGAAGAAAGAAATGGCACAGGAAATGGAAAAATGGGATTTCAGATCACCTAGTATACTGCCTGTAGCTATGCCTGTAGTTTGTCTCATTCCAGACTAATATATATCACTTGGAGCTTGTCTTGCAATCTTTCCCAGACCACTTAAATCCTCAGGGAGCAGCCTGATGAGAGAAAAGAAAATTTATCTTGTGAGAGATTTGAACAATGTGAAAAATTTCTAAGAAATTTAACAAAAAGGAAGAGAGTAGACAGAGCACAAGCATTAAATTACTGGGATGTTGGAGGTAATTTTAATGTCCATCCCTTCCTCAAATTCCAGAATGGGAAGAAGGGTGAAACTGACACACAGTGGTATGGTCATCTTTGTGTAGTCAGATTAGGTACAGAGTGATTCTGATAAACTTGATCCATTCAACACCATCACCTACATATAAGTTATTATTATAATGTGAAAATATGACTATGTTGGGAATCACTTCTTCAGGATCAAACCAAGTGATTCAGGTTCAAGGAGTAATTTACATTTCAAGAAACCTGAAAAGGGTTTATGCATGTCAAGTAGGATAAATAAATACAATATGTTTTTAAAAGTATATGAGAAATGAGTTTGTGAGGTGCCATAAAATATTTCCTTGTACTATGTACACTGAATCTCTTCTGTAAAACTACTGAGAGATTTGGAAAATGGTGGCCCAAGTGTACAGAGTAGTGGCAAAGAAAAAAAGGCAAAAGGGAAAGATCTCTCTTTTTTGGAGACTATGTTGTCTTCCCTTGCAGTGGTGAAAAGCTTTCATTGATAGTTTTTTAATAATGATTTCTGTTCCTTGGCATAGCAAAATATGTCTCATGCCTCTGGTGGTAGTCCTTCGTGTATCACTCTGCCAATAATTTCTCACCATGGCATCTTACACAGGGAACTAAACACACCTTTCATTTAACTAACTTTTTCAAGGTTACCAAGCAACATACTCAGTGAGAATTAAAAGTAAGGAAAAAAAGAAATTCAAAATATTTTTAATACATAATTTGAATAGATAATGTTGACCTCTTTACCTAGTCAAGTGCACTGTTGTAAGTAATTCAATGTTGTCATCAGTCATTTTGAAGCTTCATATTTTCATACAGTATCATTTGCAAAAATGAATAATTGTTCTATACGGTTGTGATTTTTTTTCTAAAAGCTTCTTTTAAAAATGTTGAATTTGATCATGGTTTCTAAAGTATATTCTCCTAAGAGCTATATTAAGAAATGAAACTTTAAATATAGATTATAAAACATAAATGTATCCAAATCAGAAAATTATTCTCACTCTTTTCTTTTTTTTTAAACAAAAGCATATCATATGCAAAATCTTGTGAGCTCAAAATAATCTGTGGAATATTCTTGAAGACCTAGTGATTATTTCCCTCAAATTATCCCTGAAATTCTCATGAGATAGACATAGAAGATGCACAAGAAATCACATCAATTTTAAGAATGTAATATCTAAGGAAGTTAGATTTCCAGGTAAAAAAAAAAAATTACATAAGAATGCATAACTGAAGAAGGGTCGTTTGCCCCAGTGAACAAAATTTAGAAGAAAGTATCTTCATCATAGAAACTTTATTCTTTCAGCCCCCAGACAGGTACATCTTTCAGAGATGTTCTCAGTACTTATAACCCAGGAAAGGTAATAGCCATCTTTAACCTACTTACAAGACAATAAGCTCTCAATTTCCCAAAAGCACATTCCAGAGTGCTTTAAAACAATCCTTCAGCCAAAATGAAAGAGGTGGGGGGTGGAACAGTGAAAGTACAAGCACCCATGAGAGGTGACCTGAGGAGCAAGCCTCCAATTAGTGAAAACAGGCACAGGTCCCTGAAGAGCTGAACATTCTCACCCCAAATGCCCTCTCACTGGTGGATGAAAATGACAACCTCCTGTCAGCACTGCACAACCTTCTTCAAGTGAGCTCAGACCTGTGTCACTTGGACACCAAAGGCTGATAAACCTCTGCTCATTGTGCACTACAGCCCCCAGCAAACAAATCCCAACTTAGTTTGGAATTTATTGAGAGAAAGAAAACAGAACTCCAGTTAAATTCAACCTTTTCCATGTGAAGACCTTACTAAAAAGTAACATGTGTGGAGCATTGAGGTCACCCTTCTCCAGAGGGGATCTGGCCTTGGGAGTCACCATGTCACCACAGGAACTGTCATGCTCCCATTAAAATTATTAAGGGCTCTGCCCTTGATTTTGCACAACATCAGAAATGTGCTCTCAGTAGAGAATTATGGTGTCTACAGTTTAATGAAAACATTTAGATAAACTGCAGCTGAAGATATGTGTGTTTTCCAGATCAATTCAGACAGCAATTGCCTATTTTCAAGGCATCAGGTTTTACTGAAATACTTGATGTTTACACCAGAGCAAGTAGCACAATTTGATGATGGAGTATTCAAATATTTTTTTAACATTTTGTCATCTACCCAATTTAACAAATCTGAGTAATTCAGAATGCAAATCTCCATTAAACCAGAATTTGAATCAGTCCTCATGGTGGATATTCAGCAGTTTGCTAAACTCCATATTATAACCACATCTTTAGGATATACACTCAGCTAATGAAGATAACTATAAGAACTGCATCTTTTCCAATGAAATTATAGTTTCTACTTTATTTTAGTAACTGTACCAAGAACTATCTCTCTGTAGCAAGATTTGGCTGTCAAAAGTAATAATAAAAAAATCAGCTTTTGTCATAAATAAAGATAATTAAAAGACATCAGATTGCCCTACATAAAATAAGCCTTGCATATGTGGGTCTGAGGGTGTTTGAAAAATCTCATTATCCATTTCTTTCCTATACCTAACTGAAGTGATAATTAGCTAGGAAATATCCAGAAATAAAACAAGTCCAGTGTCACGGTGTGACTCGCGTTTTGCCAATTTTAATATATTTAATTTATGTTAGAGATAGGATTTAGGAGCAGAGACAATGCAGGCTTAAAACTTAAAAGGATCTAAGAAGGAATTTATTAATAACACAAAAAGAATTCTGAATAAGATTTCTAGATTATTCCCTCCTCCCCCTCCCTTCATTCCACATCTCTTAACAACAACATCCAGAAAACACTTCAGTCAGTTGTCTACTTAAATAATCATTTCCGTTCGCTCTAGAGAGAAAAGTCCCTTTCTTTGGTTTCGGCTTAGGGGGTGTCTCACTTTCACAATCTACATCCGCCCGGGAAATATTGCAGATTATGATTCTCCTCCCATCCCCACAGTCCTTCCAGAGCTGTGCTATGGGTTATGTTACACACTTGGGGTACCACTTTTAAAGGCAGGCTGCTGAAAAATAAAATTCTCTTCATCTATTTTTTTATTAAATGTCTCTGTTCATATTCCAGCCCCAAAACAGAGAGCCCCATTTCCTCAAAGCAAAAAGCTCTTCTTTTCAAGCACTTAAACCTCCCCAAGTATATTTCACAGTTTAAAGGAATTTTAGTGTAGTCACAATCCCCTCACAGCCCACAAAAAACGGTTTTCAGCTACTCATTAGTTGCATCTTTTCAATCTCTTCCCATCAGGAACTTTACCTTCATTCTGCTGACTTCTGTAGACTCCATGCTTTATTTCTTCTCATTCAGGGGAGCTCAGGAGATCGAGAATCTTATCCAGGCATTAAAAGGGTTAAAGCTGCATCCAGGACATGAAGAAGCCAAGGCCGCGGCCGAGCCCGCCCGGAGTGGCCCCAGGGGCTGCTATCAGCCTTGTGGCCAGAAGCCAAAGAGGGTGAATTAGCCTTAGCAATGTGATTTATAAAAGTGAAATAACTTTTCATTCGCCAGCTGGGATGCCAACCACCAGATCAACCGCCTGATTGGTGCCCCCATCCCACAGGGAAGTTCCCAGAGAGGGGACAGCCCTCCTGTTTCCAGCCTCAGGCAGCTCCACCCCGCCGCCCCCCTTCCATGTGAAGCCAGCACATCCAGGAAAAGCTTCCATACACAAGAGACGCCCTGTATAAGGTTTTATCAGCATCACTCGCTGTGGTCAAGTGTTGAGCTACTGAATGCCAAATTCTATAATACATAAGTGACCTTGAAAAATCTGTCTTGTCTGGTTAGACTTTTCACCCTGAAAGCGTGCTTCTGCAGCTGGAAAAAACATCAAATCATCTCTCCTAAATACTTATATTGATACCATGGATCAGGCACTAATATCTCAAGAGATATGCTAATTTAGTTTAAAAAACCATCAAGATTTCCATGGTGGCTCCTTCCTCAGTTGATAACAAAATAAGAATATTGAGACAAAAATATTCCATTAAAAATACCTATAAAGTGGCACTTTCATGATCTATAGAAACATAACTAGTTGATAAGAAGTGCAACAAAGATGATCATAGTGGAATGGCATATATTTTTCTCCTAAACTTTGTAATGAATAATTATTGCAGTGAGAGATAGATTGAATATATTTATAGGCAAGTGACTATCTCTGGAGGTCTTCTGTGACTAATTTGGATTATGTCACAGAACTAAAACTCATTGTTCATTTTTAACCCATTGAGGGCAAGTTAATTAACAAAACCCTGATTAAGATGAGAACTCTCTATAGCTGTCACAATGAACATATTAGGATGGGCAGACACAGACATACATGCACACACATATAAAATTGGAGTAAATAATTAAAATTGAGTTTAATCAAACATGAAAAAAAAATCCCTCCCAAAAACTTAAACCTTTTGAGACTAAGTTTCACTTTGGTGTAGAAAGCTATCACTGTCAGAATAAAGTTGATTTTGATATAGATTGTGTTGAAGGTTTTCCAGCATGTTTAACCTCAATTATAGTTTCTTTTTGAATAGCTAATTTTTTTTCTAATTAAAGCCATTAGCTCATGATTCTCAGGGGAACACAGTATTATTTCTTTAAAAATTTAATTTCTACAGTAATAAACCATAATCTTTCCCAGGACTTCTACAAAATTCACTGTAATAAAAAAATTGATTGCTTTTAAAAACATTTTTATATCACTATGATGATTTACATTACATTTTAATAATTGGTGAATAAGAAAACTGCAACAATTCAGAACCATAGCTTCTTGATTTGCTGGACTCTCTGTTAGCAGCTAATCAATCAGCTGCAATGGAAGCTTCTAATTTCTGGTTGGTTGGAGGAAAAAATTCCCTCCCTCAGTTTTATTTTTCTTCTCTTTTCTTGATATTAACCGAAAGAATTTACAATAAATTCCATAATTTTCTTACCCTTTTTGGATATATGCCATGTTTATAATATAGTTGTTTTTATGTCTACATAGAGATGATTCATTTATGCAAAACTATCACAAAGTTATTATTCATGTTAAAATGATCTGATGGTATAATGCTTTTTTTTTTCTCTTCATCTATTCATTGTATATTATTAATAACCACCTTTTTGTTCTGAAACAAAGAAGAGTTAATGCATTCACTGTTTCCTTATTTTGTAGATTGGGAGATCATGCAGTTCTTTTGTGCTGTTTGACAGATTCCTTTCCCTCTTTTATTCTTAATTTAAAGCTCACTTAACAACACAGGTCAGTTTTGCAAGCTTGAGGTAGATGACCTTTTTTAATTGCAGTGAAAGTATTCATAAGTTTTCATACAATGCTCCAGAAACTGGGTCTTCAGCTTGCCATTGATTCTCTTACACTTGGCAATAGGAATAAGGCCTGTATTTTTCCCAAATTAATTTCCATTTCAGGTACTATTATTATTATCATTATTATTTGTAGATTTTAAAATCACAACAATTTCAGTATTTGATGACTTGAAAATCTTCAAGTTTTCATTTATTGTTGATGTATTATCTTAAAAAATCTTTCTATGTAAATATTAGTAAAAGCCCTTACAGTTGTGTTGTCTGATTTCACTATGAAACTGAAAAGGTATGATTGTGTGTTTAAGAGATAAAATACGGTGCACCAGGAATTCCTAAACTCATTTGGAAATAAGAAATAAAATATTATTTTTAGAATTATTAAAATCTAACATTTGTATATCTCAGTTCAATATAACTGCAATTGAAATACTGGAACTAGTTTGGTCTTTTTTTAAAGAATCTTTCATGAAAAGATGCATGACAACAACAATTAGATTGAAGTAATTAAAAAGTTCTTAACCCAAACCAACTCTGTGAATGTGAAACATAAGAATTGTGGTACACAGTGTATAACCACAGAGAAAATATTTTAAGCACAGTTCCAGAGAATCTATGTTGTGCTCTGGGTATCAAAGTTCTGCTCAATGACAGCTTGCAATTTCAAAAGTATCACTGCAAAAAACCGAAATCAGAAAGTCATGTAAGAATAACAAAACAAAAATAATACTCAATTATTCTCAAAGTTTGGCATAGAAAGCACAGATAAATAAGGACTGAAATGAAAACAAAGAAAAAACCAAAGCCTCTAATGAATAGAACACTTCCAGCAGTCTAAATTCTTTTTTTCAGTGACTGTAAGAAGGAAAAATGAAGACTAACAAAACTATAAGGACTGTGCTAAGCTTCCATCTAATCATGACCATAAAAGATAAACAACTTAAACATAATGCATTACTCCCTAATTACGGGTCAGAAAGAAGACTATTTTATTTCCTATTTGCAAACAAGAGTTTTATGATGACAGTTGCATCTGTAGTCATCAATCAGAATGACCCAGCACAGGACTGACAAGGTTCTCCAGAGGATGCCAGTGCAGTGTTATGTACCTCCAGGTAGAAGGGTCCCTCAAGTGCCTCAAGGCTGGACATCCAGCAACTGGAAATAAAAAATTACTTGTCAAGATGAAGTCAAAACAGGAAAACAGAGATGCAAGACCTGACATAGTGACAAAATCACACGATAAAGTGGCAGAGACAATGACAGCAGGATTTGTTCCTGCCTGTATTGGGAGATGAAAGTAAAGTAAAGTAAAGCGTAAAGTGTAAAGTAAAGTTTAAGGCAAATTTCTCTGTTGATCACAGTATGGAAGAGTTTTGGCAGCAGTTCTGCAAATAAGGTAGAATTAACCTTTTTAGTGTAATGCTTAGATTCACATTTTCAACAACAGGAGACAGACATACGTGAATATTGCCATGTTTGTGACTACAAGTCTTTTTCCTGTTGAGTGACTGCACTTACTGGGGAACAAAAGCTTAGATTAATTTAATTAGAATAATTTAATTAGAATAATTTAATTAGAATAATTTAATTAGACAGGGACAGTTTACTTATTTACCATATACAGGACATATAAAGAAGCCTTAACTTCAATCCAACTTTTAATAACAAAGAAAAGTGTATATATACAAGAGCTCAATATAAAAAGCATGAATTACAAGAAATGTCAAGGGATAACCTGCTCTAATATGTACCTAGCTCAAGTTATTGTTGAATTTTGAGATGCAGTAATACCAACACAGAGTCTAAATTTAGACACTCATGACATCACAGTTCTGTGTAATTTCAATTTAATTCTATGATTTAATTAAATGGAACAGATTAGAATGGACCTCATAAAATCATCAGCTGTAATCCCTGTCTTTAAGCAAGTCCACTTAAGATGATTTTTGCACAAGTTTTTACTATCTCCAGGGACTGAGACTTCACAGCCTTTTTGAGCAGCTCCTTGGAGTGTTTGTTTATCTTCATGGTAAGGTTTTTTCGTAGATAATCATAATTTCTAATTTTGTTTCTTGTGCCCATTGCCTCCTGTCATACGACGGTAACCCTCTGTGAACAGCCCAGCTTTGTCTTCACTACACCTTTCCATCTGGTGATAGAATACAGCAGGATCTCCCTTAGCCTCCCTCTCGAACATTTGTCCCAACCTTGCCCTTCCCTTTGCTAATGTACTTCCAGAAGGCTGCACTTCACATCTCTCATGAGTTCTACCTCCCCTTCAGCTGTTGCTTCTGGCTCTCCAACCCAGGACACCTGTGCATTTTCTCTGTGCTCTGCCCAGGTCCTTATCTCCACAGCCCTGACACTTGCTTTCCTGCATCAGAGCTCAGTCAGGAACTCCCTGCTCAATGATGCTGGCACTCTGCCTTTATTTGCCTGATAAACTTTCTACCTGATATCAGCATGAATCATTCTGTGCTTTGAGGATGTAAACCTTAAAATCAACCAGCTCCTCATGGCCTCTTTTTCTCTTCAGGACAGACTCTCATGACATCTCAACAAGCACAATTTTAATAAGCCAGAAACTGCTCTCCAAAGGTCTCCACAGGGACTAATTCTGCTGTTTTTTCTTTGTACTCATTTATCTTTGCATCTTAAACCATTCAGTCTCGTAGTGCTATTGGTAAGGTTGCCACCAGTAAGCACATCACCAGCCAGTTCTTCCTTACTCATGAGCAACAGGTCCAGCACATTCTCTCCCATAGACTGAAAACATGAACAAACCGCCCCTCATTATTTTTCAGATATTCCCTAGAGTTTTCACACCTGTTACACTGTTTATCTAGCAAATGTTGGAGTGCTGTGTCCAATGTGACTGATGTCATGTGAGCATGAAATTTTCTCCATAAGTTTAAAATGGTTTCGTCTGATTCTTCACCTTTAACAAGTAGGGTACCAAGATATCACAATAGTTGGTCTTTTCTCTGATTCTTGAGCTCATAAATGGCACTTTCCAAGGTAAAATTCTCCATAAGGCAGGATAAACTGAACTATTTCTGCTTAAGAATTACTTAGGGAATTGTAAAAGAAATTGCTACTAGTGAAGTATGTCTGTTTAATAAAAGTATATATATTTCCTGCTCAATAAGAAAATTTTAATTAACCACTTTAGTCAATATGGGACATAACTTAAACTTAAAATACTTACTGTATTTGTTTTACATGGAAGGGTTTTGATAGCAGTAGGGTTTCAGGGGTGGCCTCTGTGAGAAGACACCATGACCTGCTCCCACATTGGACAGAGCCAGTTTCAGCCAAATCCAAAATGGATCCACTGAGTCCAT